>NC_134220.1:33139814-33492814 GCF_965140235.1 Caretta caretta | reverse complement strand
CCATTGTTGTTTCTGTACTCGCCAGCTTGGTGCTCCGGTGCCAAGATAGGGATATGGTTCCATCTATGGCCCCAACACAGTTAGGGAATCCCATTGCAGCAAAGCCATCCACCATGACCTGCACATTTCCCAGGTCACTACCCTTGATATCAGCAGATCTTTGATTGCGTTGGCTACTCGCATCACAGCAGCCCCCACAGTAGATTTGCCCACTCCAAATTGATTCCTGGCTGACCGGTAGCTGTGTGACGTTGCAAGCTTCCACAGGGCTATTGCCACTCACTTCTCAACTGTGAGGGCTGCTCTCATCTTGGTATTCTTGCACCTCAGGGCAGGGGAAATCATGGAACTTTGTGACTTACAAGTGCCCTTACGTATGCGAAAGTTTCGCAGCCACTGGGAATCGTCCCAGACCTGCAACACTATGTGGTCCCACCAGTCTGTGCTTGTTTCCCGAGCCCAGAATCGGCGTTCCACCGCATGAACCTGCCCCATTAGCACCATGATGCCTACTTTGCCAGAGCCTGTGCTTTGAGAGAAGTCTGTGTCCATGTCCTCATCACTCTTGTCACCGCACTGACGTCTCCTACTTGCCCAGTTTCGCTTTGCCATGTTCTGGTGATGCATATACTGCTGGATAATGCATGTGGTGTTTAACGTGCTCTTAATTGCCGAAGCGATCTGAGCGGGCTCCATGCTTGCCGTGGTATGGCGTCTACACAGAACGATTGTCTGCCGTTGCCCTGATGGAGGAAGGGGCGACTGACGACATGGCTTACAGGGTTGGCTTACAGGGAATTAAAATCAACGAAGGGGGTGGCTTTGCGAGAAACAGAATGGCCCGTTCAAGGATAGAACCCAAAACTGGGTTTAGCAGGCCGTTGATTTCATGGAGGGAGGGGAGGAGAAAATGAATACAAAACAAATCTGGGCTATTTCTTGTTTTGAGCCACTTCATCTATCTTTATACATCTTGCTGGCAGCAGACCGTGCAGTACGACCGCTAGCCATTGTCATCTCCTGGGTGCTCGGCAGAAGACGGTGCAGTATGACTGCTGGCCATCATCTTCTGCTGGCTGCTGATTAAAAGACAGTGCACTGCCGGTAGGACTCAATTGCCATGAGACGAAACTTAAAAGGGAAATGACCTGGCTGAGTCACTCCCATGTTTGCCAAGGCGCCCCTGACCTCATCGAGGTCGGTTAAAAGAGCACCCAGGACTACGTTGACGATGGCTACCAGTCATACTGCACTGTCTGCTGCCAAAAGGCAATAAACTGCTGCTGTGTAGCAATGCAGTACCGCATCTGCCAGCACCCAGGAGACGTACGGTGATGGTTAGCTGAGCGGGCTCCATGCTTGCCATGGTATGGCGTCTGCACGGGTAACTCAGGCGCAAAATGATTGTCTGCCCTTCCTTTCACGGAGGGAGGGAAGGGGGGCCTGACGATGCGTAGCCAGAACCACCCGTGACAATGTTTGAGCCCCATCAGACACTGGGATTTCTACCCAGAATTCAAATGGGCGGTGGAGACTGTGGGAACTGTGGGATAGCTAACCACAGTGCAACGCTCCGGAAGTCGACGGTTGCCTCGGTACTGTGGACACACTCCGCCGACTACATGCACTTAGAGCATTTGTGTGGGGACCGAAACAATCGACTGTATAAAAACGCTTTCTACAAAACTGACTTCTATAAATTCGACCTAATTTCGTAGTGTAGATATACACAAGGATACCTTAATTTTTTCCCACATATTATTTTCAGTTGGAATTTTTCTAGGTTCCAGGACCACTGGCATCCAAGCCCCAAAAACAAATGTTGGCAATCTACTCTTAGGTTAGCCTTGGTATAAATTTGATTTAAATCTGATCACACAGAACAGATATTTCAGGAAAGCACTGAGTATGTTCCCTATCTGATTCAATATTGAACATTACCGAGGCTGTCTGATCAAATACTTAGTGTGATTTGTGCTCTGAATTTCCCCTTTCTTAACAGACTAAAGCAGTAGGAAATACTTTTGATCTCATCATTATTGGTCACTGGCAGCTGAATCTTCCCAACTGGACACATTGAAGAGAAGCCTATTGGGGAAACGATTGTAATCTGTCAGTACATTCCTGTAATTATGAGATACTAAAAGAAGTGCTTAGCTATCTAATTAAAGATAACTGCAAGAATACTGAAAGTTAGAAATGTAGGAAAAAGTCTGATATGCTATTATCTTAAATGCAACAAACCAAGTCAAGTAAGGTAATGCAAAAGTTAAAGTTTCTCAAAGCAACATTAACTCTCACATTTAACAACTTCAAAATGTATGCAAGGTTCTTGCAGTAATGGTAATCTTTTGCACTGCCAGATTTTGTTTGCAACTGTTTCATTAATGTAATTTCCTTGCCTCACAAATTCCTTAAGAAGTATTACTTAAGAATTATGGATTCAAGAAATTCTGTGAAGTGTAGCACTGACCGAGGTTGAGGGACTGCACAGGGATGAAGCAAGGGAGAGGAAAGGATTGCTGGAGAATGAGGAGTGGTAAAGGAAGAGGGAGGTAGAGCATCAATAAGAGTGGGAGCGAGATTGGGTAGCTGAAGAGCTGCACTCACAGAAGGCTGGAGATGAAGTTGACTAATACACCAATGGCAATAAATATCAGAGGGGAGAAACTCACGTCTGGTTCAGAGGAAAGGCAGTAATTACTCCATTAGGGAGGCTGGCCTCCATTCCCACCTCCGCACCCACATTCTAGCTAGGAGGGGGCAACACTTTAGGGTAGGAGGAACAAGTCACCAAAGTTAGTATTTAAAAAGCCCGAACCAGCTGTTGCACATACTATCTGTGAGGTGTTGAAATGTTTTGTTTTAGATAAAACCTACCAGATTTCAGCCATTTGTGCCATACATTCAAATAGGCCCAAACAATAACAGGAGAGAATCCACTAAACCTTCAATGCCACTTTCCTTAAGATGAATTCACAGCCTGGAAGGCAAATTCCCCTGGACCACTGCACAGATTTTTCAAGTACTGCCCTAATGCACAAACAAGAATGTAGCAGTTTTCAGAACACTAAAGCAGTCACATAATTATAATCCTGCATGTCCACATACCCGTAGCTTTCCAAAACATTTCATTTTGGAACTGAAAAAGTTTCCAGCCTTATTGTTTTTCCAAAGGTCAATTTATAGGAAGATTTGGGGGGGAGGGGGGATTTTTCTCAAACATTTGAGTTTTGGGAGAGAAGAGAAAATACTCTTCCCTCCTCTTCAAAATTCATTTTAGCCATATTTTTGAACAGGCCCACACTAAAAGGCTCAAGTTTGGAAGCTGAATCTGGCACTGAATGCGATCAGTAGGGACTAGTGCCCTTGCTAAATTAGGAGTAATTTTTTCAAACACTGTAAAGTCAAAGCATTTAAAAGTTGCTTACCCAGCACACGCAATAAATTCACAGTAGGAGGCGTGTACGTGTAATGTGCGTGCCTGTGCAGCTAATAAACAGCAGTACTCAAAGCGTGACTGCTCCATTTGAAATATGCCCCAGCACTCCCCTGCAGCCTCCTTATTGACCCTACAACTTGTTTTGCTACTCAGAATGATGCGAGGCTATACTGTAGCTTAAGCACTGTAAAACCCAGATCTAGAGCTACAGTCAGTTTAATCTTTTCAAGACAACAGGAAAAAGCACAGAGGGGACGTTAACTGAAAGCAAGCAGATTTCATGGTCCATGCTACCACCAGAGCCTTATCCTACACTAGAGCTCTACCAATGACCACACAGGTGCATTTCAGGCAATAGGACCACTGGGGGAAAGAATTTTTTTGATAAAATTCCTCAGTGCGGACAAGGCCAGAGACTCCCAAGTTAAACAGGGCCTGAATTTCTTAAAACATTTTTTTTTGTTTTTAAATAAAGCCACCTTTCAGGTCTTTGTACATCATAAAACAGCAGAAGACTCAAGCTAAATTTTCTTTTTTCCCTTTACAAGTCATCTTTACTAGGAAGGTTTCAGAGTAACAACTGTGTTAGTCTGTATTCGCAAAAAGAAAAGGAGGACTTGTGGCACCTTAGAGACTAACCAATTTATTTGAGCATAAGCTTTCGTGAGCTACAGCTCACTTCGTCGGATGCAACCATGCAATCTTTTTACTAGGAAGAAGATTCTTCCTATCTGATTAAAAGTGAGTGGACTTTTTTGATCTGCAAGCATTAATATGGTCAAACCCGGACTACTGTTAAGACAACGCATATATACCAGGTTATAATTAATATCACACATTAAACCTCCATGTTTCCTGAATTCAGCACTTACATTTTTTATTGTCTTTTAATATACCTTAAATGCAGAATACATACAGCTCTCACAGAACTGTGTACACAGATGTAACCCCCCCCCCCCCAAACAAAAAAAAAACAAACATACCATGGGTCACACACTGCCTCCACCTTCTACTTTCCTTATCTACAAGATGTAGGTCTCCCAGACTTCACACTTTTAGTAGTTTGTACTTATGAAGATTATTTTGGTCTAAAAGGGCCTCACTTTGAAATCTCAGAACAAAAAGTCTAGAAGACTGTACTAAAAAGGGAGCATTTTTAAGTATACATTACCCAGTAAAATGGTCTAAACAGGAGGAAAATTACTATGTATGCTAATCAGTGGTTTTATAAAACTGCTTGAGGATTTTCTTTAACATTGTCTTGCAGTGAAGCTGTTTGTGTCTCTTTTCCAGCAAGAAGTGCAACACCAAATCATGTTCTCTTCTTCATGCTTCACCCGGTACCATTTTAAGAGCCCTTTACTTTCATTGCTATAGTGGAGTCACCCTGTCCCATAACCACATCTGCCAGGGCTTGGCACACTGAGGACATGTGCCAATTCTGGTTTTTTTGGCACTACTGGCCACAACTGCTGGCAATACTAGGTGCAGGCTGTAATTGCATTTAATCCATTCTACTTGTACAGATCCAGCCTCAATATACACAAGTGAGAAAATTGAACATGCAACCAGTTAGAGAAATTTGTGTTGTAGCATGCCTCTAAATCTTTGGCCTTTTTAAATAATTCCATCCCTCAGAGCCAGTTGTGCTCTCCTCATTTTCAGCACGAAAAGGAGGAAATGGTCACAGTTCTGCCAATGTACTGGCAGAGTAAGGTCTTCAGTACAGGCGCCGAACATTCACAGAGACTGAAATGTTTACCTGTCAACTACTAGCTTAATGACTATGTCCATGAACCACACTGATAGCTACTTGTACCCCCAGAAAGCCACTCTTTGCCCAACCCTTTTAAAGGAACAGAAGTTGGGCTCTGTATCAAGATTTTGGAAAGGGCACTTCACTACTGTTTGGCAAAGCTCTGAGGCTCCAGGGGCCATCTGCAGACATCACTGCACTGGCTCCCAGCCAATGGGAGTGCAGAGCCAGAGATTGGGGCAGGCGCAGCGATGCTGCTGGCCACTTCCAGGGTGCAGGGTCCAAGTTGCCTTACATTCTGCGATCCAGTACTGGGTCACAACCTGCAGTTTGAAAGCCAAGGATCTACAGCACTCCCACACCAGCATCAACTTCCTGACATTGAACAGCCTAGGCTGTTCAGGTGCCTTTACTGCACATTTCATACCTTAAGATGTTTGGATCTCAACTGTAACTCTGGATTTCCTTGGTTTGTAATGCTTGATTTTAGGATAGTTATAATACCCCTGTAACTTCTTTTACCCTTACATTACTATTATGTTCTCTCAGTATTAAGTAGTTTCTGTCTTGGTATTAAAAAAATTATTTTGGGCCCTTAGGTTAGCAAAAATATCTTTCCCAACATGCTCCATTTTAGTGCTATCTTCCTGAGTCTGACGACAGCTGTTGAGTTGTTTTTTTTTTACTCTGCACTCATTACAGTGGTGTCTGAGCCCTATAAGTACATTTACACTGCAATTAAACACCCGGAGCTGGTCCATGTCAGATAACTCAAACTCACAGGGCTTTGGCTAAGGGGCTGTTTAACTGTGGTGTAAATGTTTGGGCTCAGGCTCAAACTGAACGTCTACATTGCAATTAAACAGCCCCTTAGCCCAAGCCCTGCAAGGCAGGGCTAGCTGCGGATACCAAATTGCAGTGTAGCTGTACCCTTAGCACCTTGTTCCCAAGCCCCAGCAAAATGAAACTAACAGGACTCTGCTCAGTTCCACAACTGCTGCTCAGAACTCTGGTCACCAGCAAAACTTGTGAATCCAGTCAATTTCAAACTGCTCAGCTCTCAGCATCAGAAGAGACAGCCATGGGTACTATTCACTTCAGGCCAGGCAAGAGGCAGTGGAGATGGATAGAGTATTGGGCTTCTACTAAAGCACTAAGGAGGTTGTGGGCAGGAATGTCTGCATTCTTCCAGAAAAGACCGATAATAAAGCCAGAGCCCCTGAACAAGCTACAGGCACAGCACCTTGGTAAGAAATCCCAGCCGTCTGGGGTGAGGACTGGCAAAGTGCTAACATAATGCAGACGTATCCAACCTCCTACTTACATCAGACAACACTAACAGGTCCTGCCAGCTCACAGGACACCTTAAAACCACTGGTTCATGTCTCAGTGCTTGGCATGTAGCCTAAATAAAGAAATAATTCATAAGAGTCTCTGGTTGGAACTTACATGTAATAGCATAGCACGTACAACTGTGTGAGGGGTGCAGTACTGTGGGGATTTCATTTGCTTAAGCCAGAGCAGATACCCACAGGCAAGTCTCAATGCCACAATATCTAGGACAGGGTAGAAACAAGGAGAAATTGGAGGCTGAAATAAAAAATATTGCACCAAGCTTGGTTTAGTAGAGGAGAGATATGACTAACTAGTCAAAGTGTGAAACAATTCCTGGTTGCCCTGATGACACTGTCTAGAACACCACACTTGAATTTTGGCTCACAAGGTACTAAGAAACTAATAAGGCATTTGGTACTATTGGGTTCCCCTGCTGATGAAAAACATGTGAGCCTTGATTGCTCTGCTCTGATTTTCTTCAGAGAGCAGCCATGAAAAATCAAACATCTTTGATTAATCACAACCACCCTAACGGACAGAACGTTAAATAGGGAAAAAGACTGGCGAGAGAATCCATAATCTGGTTTGGGCAGAGTTCAGGTTTGAGGCCGAGGCAGGAGCAGTTTTCAGATACAGTGGCTGAAAATGGAAGTTTAAATGCAAGATTAGTCAAGGTATGCTTCTGACTTTGGATCCAACATGGAGGCGAGCAGATCAAACATTCTTCTCCAGCGCCTCACTTTGCTATTCAAAGGCCATAAGTTTAGAGGTTCTATCCTATCGCTACTAAAATAAGTAGTAATTTGAAACTTCTGTATTCATCTCCAAGAACTCAAATTCCAAAGACGGAATTGCTTTGTTTTTCTTCGTACAGCTCACTGCTGCTGAATAGGCTAATCTTTGGGCCTAGGGCCTCAAGCCGTTTACCAGACGACCAGGCTTCAGCTGACGCCTGGAGCAGTGGGTCGCAGCGGCACTACAGCAATGCCTTACAATTAAGGCATCTGGCAGGGATATGGAACGAAACAGCTCTCTTCACAAAACCCAACATGTTTGTAACCCACAGCCACGAATAATTCCACACTTCCTGATTCTGATGAGCCTATAGGCTCTCCGTTTGAGCAAGACAAAAAAAAATTCACCTACCCTTTTAGCTATGGATGAAAGAAGAGACAAGAAATGAAACTTTGCCTTAACAAACTTTTGCTTAAGCTGGTCTCCTCCAATCATTGCCACTCTTCTCTCCTAGCTGCAGCTCTTATTCCAGCTACCTTCTTGACAAGAGTCAGAACCCTAACCCCATTATGTTTCAGTATTTAAAGGTGACCTGCGAAAGAATACCATGGACTTTTTTTCCACTTCTTTAGGATGCACAGAGAAGGCCTGAAAAGGATTGTAAAAGTGCAGGACTCACCCCTGCTGCGCCTCTTGCTGGTTCATGGGAATTAGCTCTTTTCCAGCATGGAGCGCCCTCTGCAGGCCAGTGATCCGCACAGCTCTGGCCCCCATGTACCTCACAGACCCCGGTGCCCCTTCCTCTGGGGTTCTGCCCCCTGCCAGTATCGTTACACAACCCACTATCCCCACTTTGCCTCAGTCTGGGCTACTGCCGGTCATCACCAAGCCCCCGCTCCCTGGGGCAGACTGCAGTGGAAAGGGCTCTCAACATAGACAAGGGGGTTCAGACCTGCTTCCTTCCTCTGCCTCCCAGTACCTCTATGGGCCTTGGACCAGGCCCTACAGCCTGGGGAGTTGCCAGCCTGGAGCACCCCACTCAGCCTGCTCCTTTCCCAGCATGGCACCACTCTGTACCCTGTCAGGCAGGCAGCCAGGCCCTGCTCTCTCCTAGCCTGGAGAGACTCTCCTTGGGCCTCTGGCTCCCAGACTCTTTATACAGGCCAGCTGGGGCCTGACTGGGGTGTGACCCAGCTGCAGCTGCTTCCCCAATCAGCCATCCCCAGGGCTGCTTTTAACCCCTTCTATTTTAGGAGTGGGGTAGCCACCCACTACCAGGATTATCCAGAGGAAAAAGCAGTACAGGAAAAAGGAGGGACATCTAAACATTTTAAATTTTCTTAATCATTTTTCCTGAAAGACTAAAAGGCAACTCAACAAGTAAGTAGACTAACATGACACGACCCAAGAAGAGACACACAAGCAACTGAGAAGTTTTTATTCACACTATTTAAACAAATTATACTCTAATACCAAGTATTTGTTAGACTTTATATGCTTCCACTTTCATTTGAGGGCTGGGTAAAACCCATTCTCTGCTCCTCCAGTGAGACAAGGAGCAAAAAACAGGGAATACTAGACTCAACATACCTGGCCCTTGTCTACACTAGGCTTCTTTTCCTAGAGTTTTCCATGCTGGCAGCCAGTCTACAGTACTTCTTCCACCAGCAGAGCTGCACGAAGGGTAGCAACGTGATCGTTCCCCTCTATTCAACATTGGTGAGGCCTCATTTGGAGTACTGTGTCCAGTTTTGGACCCCACATGACAAGAAGGATGTGGAAAAATTGGAAAATGTCCAGCGGAGGGCAACACAAATGATTAGGGGACTGGAACACACGACTTATGAGGAGAGGCTGAGAGAACTGGGATTGTTTAGTCTGCGGAAGAGAAGAATGAGGGGGGATTTGATAGCTGCTTTCAACTACCTGAAAGGGGGTTCCAAAGAGGATGGATCTAGACTGTTCTAGACTGGTAGCAGATGACAGAACAAGGAGTGATGGTCTCAAGTTGCAGTGGGGGAGGTTTAGGTTGGATATTAGGAAAAACTTTTTCACTAGGAGGGTGGTGAAACACTGGAATGCGTTACCTAGGGAGGTGGTGGAATCTCCTTCCTGAGATATTTTTAAGGTCAGGCTTGACAAAGCCCTGGCTGGGATGATTTAGTTGGGGATTGGTCCTGCTTTGAGCAGGGGGTTTGATAGATGACCTCCGAGGTCCCTTCCAACCCGGATATTCTATGATACTATGAATGGAGCAAAGGTTTAGGAAAAGGGTTAGTGATGATGCCCTGCTTTGGTTAAACAAGTAGGAATTTTTTTTAAAACCTTGCCGGATTTTAATACAAAATAAATGAACAAGCAAACAAAAAATAAAGAGAATTCTGTTCTCCCTTTCCCCCCACCTTAGCCAGCCAGGAGACCACATGATTACAATGTACAGCTAACATCCATTACAGCAAATGCAGCACCATGACGCATCAAATTCTGGTCATCAGGCAGCACAAAGAGCCGAACACAACACAAAGTTGCGTCAAACACTGGCAGAAATAAACCACACAACTCTCCTACAACCTCCAGAGGACATTTTTGATCATATCCAAGATGCTTATTACTGGAGCACCATAAGTGAGTGCTCTATCAAAAGGAAAAAAATAAATCTGTGAAAAGAGTGGTTTGACATAACTACAACAAAGCCCACAAAAAATAGTTCAAACACAGATGGACAAGACATCAGGCCAGATTCAATGCTGACCTATGCCAGCCTTTGCCAGCACAACCCAAGAAGCGGCTCCTGAGCAATGGGTTTCAAAGATGAAACTTGCAACAGCACACATGCAATACTTCACGTCCACCAGGGAAGCCAAATCAGAAGTGTCAACCAAAGCCTCAGAAACAGGCAGCACTGATCAGGGACAACATGATTGGTGTGACCAATAGATGAGGAATGGCACCAGTGCAAACACATTTGCATTCCCTTCAAGAGTGACTCCCCCACAGGGGTACAGCTGACTCAGAGAGGCGTTATTTATGCCTGTGCCAGCAAGGAGAATCAAGCACACCAGCAACAGAATTTATTTACTGCTTTGTTTTAAGACAGAGATAGTCTGGATTTTACAGAGTCACATATTTCAAGGCTGGAATGGACCACGGATCTCCTAGTCTGACCTCCTATATAACAAAGGCCAGAGAACTTCCCTAAAATAATTCCTTGAGCAGAGCTGTTGGAAAAACATCTCATCTTGATTTTAAAATGGTCAGTGATGGAGAATTAACTATGGCCTTTGGTGAATCAGCCCAATGATTAATAAGGCATACATTTTTAACAGTGAGGTTATTTCCAGTTTGAGTGTCTAGCTTCAACTTCCCACCACTGGCTCAGCTAGACTGAAGATCCCATTATTAAATAAATTTTTCCTCACACAGGTCCTCCTAGACTTTGATCAAGTTGCCCCTTAACCTTCTGTTTGTTAAACTAAATAAACTGAGCTCCTTGAGTCTTTCACTATAAAGACTGTTTTCTAATCCTTTACTCATTCTCATGACTCTTCACTGAACCCTCTCCAATCTATCAACTTCCTTTTTCAATGGTGGACACCAGAACTGGACACAGTGTTCCAGCACTGGTCACACCAGTGACCAATACAGAGGTAAAATAATCTCTCTACTCCTACCTCAAGATCCTCCTCTTTATGCACCCAAGAATTGTATTCGCCCTTTTGGCCATAGCTGAACATGAGTTCCCTGCATGATGCCGATTATCCACCATGACCTCCAAATATTTTTCCAGAGTCGCTGCTTCCCAGATTGAGTCCTTCATCCTGTAAATACGGCCTACGCTCTTTGTTCCTAGATGTATACATTTAGCCATATTAAAATGCATACTGTTCATTCGCACCCAAATTACCAAGCAATCTAGATCGCTCTGTATGAGTGGACTAGTCCTCTTCATTATTGACCATTTCCATTTTTTGGATCACCTGAAAGTTGTATGAGTGATGCTTTCATCTTTTCTTCCAGGTCATTAATAAAAGTGTTAAACAGTGTATGGCCTGGAACCTATCCCCACAGGACCCCACTAGAAACACACCCACTCGACCATCATTCCCTGTTTATAATTCCATTTTGAAATCTATCAGCCAGTTTTTAATCCATTTATTTATTTTTTTTAAATCAAAATGCTGTGTGGTACCAAGGCAAATACCTTACAAAAGTCTAAGTATATTACAAATCAACACTATTATCTTTATCAAACTTGTAATCCATCAAAAACAGATCTCGGTACAACGATCTATGATCCATAAACGCATGTTGATTGGCATTCATTATATTAATTCTCCCTTAATTCTCAGCCGCTCTATTATCTGGGATCAATGTCAGACTGACAGGCCTATAATTACCCAGGTCATCCCATTTCCCTTTTTTAAATATTGGCACATTAGCTTTCTTCCAGACTTCTGGAACTTCCTTAGTGGTCCAAGGCCTACTGAAAAATCCACATTAAGAGTCCAGCAGGCTCCTACGCCAGGTCTTTTAAAGTTCTTGGATGTAAATTATCTGGGCCACCTGATTTAAGAATGTCCAACTTTAGTAGCTGCTGTTTAACACCCTACTGAGATACTATTGGAATGGAATGAGTGCATTCATATGATGTGACTCATCTATTTTTTCCCCAATACAGAACAGAAAAATTTATTGAACACTTCTGCCTTTTCTGCTTTATTATTGATAATTCTATCACTTCCATATAATGGACAATTCCACTGTTAGGATTTTTTCTTCCTAATATGCTTAAACAGCTTCTTACTGTTTTTAACTGCTGGTAATGGATTTCTACTTGTGTCCCTGGGCTTCCCTTAGAAACTGTAGAAAATTGATAACTTCTGATTTCTATTTATTACTTTCAGCTTCCCCTTTCTTCCATTTGTTTTTTATATATTTTATAGCGGTCTTCACTTCCTGTATAAATCAGGCTGGTTTTTAACCAATACAGCATTCTTCCTGGATTGTGGCTTTTGGGGTATCTAGAAAAGTGTTTGTAAACAACTACCAATTCACATTTTTCTAATTAAATTTCTTCTTACAACTGATTTGGCTCATAATTGTCATAAGGGCCTTTGTGGAACTGGCCTTTTTAAAGTACCTACTACATGTACCATCGGTCTGCTCTTTATTCTGTTTGAACATTATAAATGGGATCAAATTATGATCACTTGTACCTAAGGCTTGGTCTACACGGGGGGGGGGGGGGGGGGCAGAAAAAAAATCAATCTAAGTTACGCAACTTCAGTGATGTGAATAGCATAGCTGAAGTCGACATACTTAGATCTACTTACTGCGGTGTCTTCACTGCGGTAAGTTGACATGCTGATGCTCTCCTGTTGACACCGCCTATGCTTCTTGCTCCGGTGGAGTACCAGAGTTGACTGGAGAGGGGTCAATTTATTGCGTCTTCACTAGATGCAATAAATAAATTCTTGCTGGATCGATCGCTCCGGAGGTAAGTGTAGACATGCCCTAAGTTACTCTTCATCTGTGAAGATGAAGTTTAGTATACAATTCCTTCGTTTTGGATGCAACACGTTTTGAGTGAGAAGCGGTCAACTAGATTTAGAATTTCCAAGTCTGTTTTAAATACTGGCAGCCTGAGATCTCCAGCATACCTCACTCAGATTGAAGTATCCCCTAGTCACACAGCTTCTTTTCCCATACATTATAGATTGGCACCTTCCACACCTAGCAGCCTGTTCCCAGCTATGATTTGGTGGTCTGTAGTAGACAACAAATAAGACCCCATCTTGTACTTTATCTGTTAGGACATTCATCCATTACCACTCACAATCATTTCCTTTCAAATTTATCAGTGACCTGAAAACACTTTTTTTTTTTGGACATCTTTCCCCTTTTGTCCATTTTATCCTTCCTAAATAGGTTATAATCATTGATTTGTAATGTTCCAATAATGGGAATCACCCCACCAGGTTTCGGTAATACAAACTAGACTAAATTTAAAGTTTATAAATGAGTAATTCCAACTCCTTATTTGTTACCAAGGCTCCTAGCATTGGTGTATAGGCAATTAAATAATTGCTGGTTTTCATGTCCTTTGGTTCCTTGATTTTCTTCTAAATATCTCTATTTTGTGCTGAGGGCTCTTATCTTCCTTCTTTTGATACTCCCCTTTTGTTATTAGTTTAATCCTTTCTTGACTATTCTAGCTAGCCTGTCCCTGAGAAAACTGGTCCCCCTTCTGATGTGCAGTCCATCCAAACTGTACAACCCCACCAGAAGACAGGCCAGTGTTCTGCAAAAAACAAAATCCTACACCACTTACTTAGGCAGTGGTTCACTTAAGGAATCTATCACCTTCCATCTTCCTTTGCTCATGGAACAAGAAGGATCTCGAAGAATGTCCGAGTGATTTTCTTGAACACACTTCTGAGTCATCGATTACCTGTGAGATATCCCACAACACAGCATCATTAGTGCCAATATGTACCACTACCAAAGGATCTTTTCCTCATGAACTTTAAGATTAGTTAGCCTTTTGGAGTGCCATCTTGTGTCTTGGCTCCAGGAAAGTAGCATACTGTTCTGTTATCCACCTGTCCCTTGCAGAATGTTCTTTGTATTCTTTGAGTATTAAATCCCCAGCAAGGATCATCGGTCTTCCTTGGAGGGGCTGAAGAACTCTTTACGGACAAAGTTTATTTTCTTACAGGTAGGGCAGGAGTGCCATTCACAGCTGTCTCATACATCTCTTAGTTCCCCTGGACTAGCTGGATCTTAAGCATCTTTTAGAAACAAACACTTGAGGGGACCTGGTATCAACTGGAAACTCCTAGCCACATGGAACTCCTCCAATTCCTCTTCTCTCTGCTGGCCACAGCCTGCCCATCCTTGTCTGCCTCCATTCCAACACAGTGGAGATGTGATCACTTGACTCTGGTGGTTATCTACTGAGAAGCCTCCTCTATGACCTCCTCTCTCTCCAATCAACATTCTTAGCATCCATCCCCACCCCACTCCTCCCAAAAAAACCACAGGATTTTGTTCTGAGGCATATAGAATATTCCGATCATTTGTTGCCAATACACAACTGCTGGATCAGACCGTCAATCAGTTTAAGGGCTACCAGATGCACAAAGACCTAAAGGACATGCTTTACCAAACTCTTAACTCCAGCCATACTGAAGCGTTAAGAATTCACCTCTTAAAAGCTACCCTAGACACACTTGACCCCAGCCAGACTCAGTCCCAGTAACAGGAGAAACATCATTATTGTATCACTTTTAGACAGAAAACTAATCCGTAACCATTTGATAAGTCATACATTTAAAAGCTAATGCATGTTTAGCTTTTATTTCTGATGGTTTTGTTCTAATGCTTTCAAGACCAGTGAGCAACTGAAACAATTAGAAACAAACATGGTTATGAGGTTGCACAAACACCCACATTTCCTTTTATTCACTCATTTCTCAAACATTTCTAAATATTTAATTTAAAAGAAATATATTTCCACTCTAAAAATCTCTTCAATGATTTTTCTTCATTTGTTTAAACAAAGAATACACCACTTACTGCAGTTAAATAGATCTTTAACATCACTAGCCAGGTGATTTGCATTTCCAAGTTTCGCAGAATTTCAGATAATGATCCAAAGTTGGAATACATATCTATGAAGCTTGTCAAAAATGCAAGCAATTTAGAAAATTATGAAGGTGTACAAACAAGTTTAGACACCATACAACTTATTCATCAGAAGGCCAGGAAAAAGAGCAAGGAATCCACACTAGAGGTAAGACATGCTATACGTGCTCTAGTGCCTGAGTGCACACACGAAGTGAATTTGATGGTGCTAGTTTTACCTGCTTTGGAGTGACATCTAGCATACTTCACCCTCTGGTGGCTGAAATACCTAAATAAGAGTTATTTACAAGCATAAATTAAAATCTCATTTGAAATCTAAAACACAGTATAGGTTGGGAGGTAAGTAGCGGCTGCGTACATATGTGCACAAAACTACTAGCCAAAAAAATTATGAGTGGTAAAAAAAGCAAAACTTTGCTTAATTAATTCCCAACTCCCACCCCTTGTTCGTGGGTTTTTTGTTTTTTGTTTTTTTAGTATCAGGCAAAGCAGCTGGTCCATATTATAATAAAAGGCCACGAAATATTCACTTAACACATTTGCTTCTAGTTATGCCAGTTCAAGTCTTAAATGTATTTTTCCTTTACATTTATATTTAAAAAGACAGCCTCTAAAGTTCTCTCAGTATTGCGCCTCCTCTGGACAACACATATTCAAAGTTTCATCTCATGGCAAATTTTCATGGGAAGAATAAAATCCCCCGTTTTTCAAATGTTTTACGATGCTAAAATTAACAAACCTGATTTTTCCAGTAATGTATATATTTCAGTCACTACAAGCAATTTTTTTAAAAAGTTTAAAATAAACTGAATTGCTTCATTCCTCCACTGGGTTTTTCTCTCCATCAGCAATCTGATTTCACAACTCTTCTTGTGACAAAGTTTTGTCATTTAGAAAATTTAAAGTTTCACAGTAAATTTCATAACAAAGCCAAGAAGGGAACAGGGAAGAATAGTCTCTTCCCTGATTTAGTTGGGGATTGGTCCTGCTTTGAGCAGGGGGTTGGACTAGATGACCTTCTGAGGTCCCTTCCAACCCTGATATTCTGTGTCTCTGAACTACAAAAGAAAACTTACTATTCAGTATTTTTATACAGAGCTCATGCTCAGACAAACCAATTCTGCAGACCTTGTAAGTGAAATAAGGACAGCTATTAGTGATTACTTAACAAGTAAACTTATTAAAATACCATTTAAGTCAATTTTCTTTACTTAGCCTAGCCAAAAAAAAAAATTAAGTCAACAATTGCTAATGACTACAAAGGAATTGGATAAGCACGTCAAAAGTTCTAGACAGAATAGGGAATAGCCTGGTTCTGCTAAACTCCGACATTATCTACCTGCTTAGAAGAATAAAGATAGTTTTAAGTGATGTGTTTAAACTTAATTTTGTATTAAATAGCTAACTGGAGATTAGCTCCGAGTGAAGGACTAGTGAATACACTGAACAAAGTGACCCACAGAAAGCCAAATACATAGAAAGAACAAGGTAGCTAAAAAACAAACATTTTAGCATCAGAAACTGCATAAATTGCTAGAGATATTTTAATACTATGTTTTCTAAGTATCAAAACAGCAAGTTACACGATTCTCTGTGATGAGCCTCAAATCAAAAATTGCAAACATTTCAACCAGGGTGAGCAGGAACACTCAGCAAAAATTCAAGCTTTAGAGAAAGCTAAGTAATTTTGGAAAGAACCTTTACTACCAGTATAGGTAATCACCACAAGAACTGATAAAGAGGCAAAATCCAAAACCATAGCTTCTTGATTGTTTTCTCCAACAAACTGAACATGTTACACTTTAATATTTCCTCCTTCATTTTCTACAAGAGTTGTGTACATGAATCACATGGGACAGCGGTTCTCAATCGAGCCTTTCAGGGGGCCACCACCGAAACCCCAAGACCCGGCACCCACCCACAGGTCAGACACCGGGGGCAACATAGGGCTGACACCCCATCCCTTGCACGCGCATACACACACACGCACACCCCCCCCTGCAGGGTTGAAGCCAGGGGTGGAGCAAGGCTGAAACCCCGAGCTTTCCCCCCGACACACACACACCCCTGCTGAAGCCCTGAGCCCATGGGCAGAGTTCAGGGGGCACAATGGTGCTTCCCCCCCCCAAAACTGCAGTGCCTTACCCAGAGTGGGGCAGTCCTGCAGGCAGCTCCACACGCACCCCACCTCCTCCTCTCCCTCAGCCCCCCTCAAGCCCCACCCTCTGGCCAGATCCTAGGCTGGAAGCCAGAGCCAGGCAGTGTGGGGCTGCTGCTCCTCTGGCTAGTGGTGCCATGGAGCAGGCAGCCATGGTATTCCCCCATCTGCTGCTGGTGCCCGGGGTTGCAGGTGCTCCTCAGCAACCAGCCCCCTTTAACTGCTCACGCAACCCATCAAAGCTGCCCAGGTGGGGATCCAGCTCGGCGCCCGGCAGAGCCCGCAGGGAGCAGCCACCGGCACACAGCCCCACACAGGTGGGTGGCCTGCTGAGTGAGTCAGGGGTGGAGGTAGCAGTCCCTCCCTGGGCCCTGCTGTGCAGAGCCTGCCCGAGCCCTGCCAGACATTCCCCCTCCCCCGGCCAAAATAGAAGTCAAACTACACCTAGGCCGAAAGGTCCCACCCTTGGCCCAGAGACCCAAGTCCCATCTCCTCCGCCTGGCCCTGGAATTTTTATAGCATGTTGAGCGGAGGCCTCAGAAAGAAAAACGTTGAGAACCCCGACAGCGGCTATCACACAGCACACTGAAGTTTCAGTGCTCTGTTTTGCAGCCTGGAATGGTCAACCATTTCTACCCATGCAAAAACCACCTAGCCAGACAAAGTCGCAGTACTTTACAGCGTGGTACAAAGATCACTTATAAATCCGTTCCATGCAAGCTTTGCCTACTGTGACATGTTTTGAAAAAAGACTCTCACCATTGCACTACCGTTAATGCAGTTCCCCAGGAGCAGCATTAATGTAAACTGGGCACAGGCACTTTTACCTCCGTATCTTACTTGCCTCAGCACAGCTAGACACAGCACTGCAGTAAAGTCGCTTGTGCCCTGTGCACTCTCATCATTGCTGTCGCTGGTGGAAGTGCAAAGGCCATTTCCCAAAATCTGCTAGAGTAGAAACTCCATAGCATGTTTCAAGAATGCAGGGAAGTTTCAACTGTTGACTCGATGCAGTAATTAATACTAGCAAGCAAGGTTCACTCAGAACCTGAAGAAAGGAAATTTCAGTGCATTTTCTTTGCAGAAACATTCTCTAGTATATAAAATCAAAACTCCAAACCAACTCAAATCACCGTTATTCTTAGGGGAAGGGCGAGTGAGAGGCCCTAAAAATCGTTAGGCTAGCAATACCCGGATGTGTACAACGCTTTAATAGGTTCAAAGAGATACCAAACCCTTTTAAAGCTCTTCCCACAAGCAGCAGCCTTGGCAATGTAATTTATGCCCACAGACCTACTAGAGTTTCTCCAAAGCCTTTGCAAAGAGAGACAAAAAAGAAACAGCATCCAGTTACTACAATCAGAAGCAGTAGGTCAGCACCACTGCCTTCCTTCGCATCTCAGACAAAGTAAGCCCTGCAAACAGAGTATTTTTTTAATCCCTCCATATCCAGCTTCCTCTGGAATGCAGACTTCTTTCATTTAGTAACAAGGTGGAGGCCCTGTCAGAAAGGGTGAAATCTCCAGGTTACTGCAGCTTCAGAGTTCCTGGTTCTCCCATTCCTATTTAAGTACTTAAAACAAGTGAGAGGGAAACTATCCGCCGGTTCCCAGTCAGGAGTCAAGCTGCAGAAGCAGCGAGACCAGTCAGGGGGCTGTTAAAATCAACATTACAGGACAACAAACTTGGCCCTTTGTGGCATGACCAGTCACCTCCCTCCCCCGAGGGGCACTCAATGAGACAGGGCAGCCCAGCACCCAAGGGGATCCTACGGACTTTCTAAACGGGCAACTCCCGCAGCTCTCTGCTCGGGCCAGTGCCCTGCCCACGTGGGACGCCAGAGCTCGGTGCCCCGGAGCCGGGGGCTTGCAGGGCCAGGCCCAGCGCAGACAGCAGGGCGGGGGCTGGAGCCCCATGCAGGGCACGTTCTGCACCGCACACGGCCGGCGCTTCGGGCCCCCTGTCGCCGCCGGGTCCCCCGCAGCCTTGGCGCAGCGAGCAGGCCGAGCCGCCCCGGGGGCTGCGCGGCTCAGCCCTCTCCAGCGGCCGGACCCGCCTCCCCGCAGCCCCGGGGACACCAGGTGCGAGGCGCTGACCCCCCGGCCGGGATGCAGCCGGGGCAGCGGAGAGTCGCTCCAGCCCGGGCCGCACGGGGAGCCGCGGGGGCAGCGCCTCCCGCTCCGCCCCGGTGCCCTTCCAGCCCCCCCCGCCCCGGGCGGCCGCCCCCCCCGGCGAGCCGAGAGCAGCCCCCAGCCCGGGCTCCGCGGGCCCTGCCCGCCCCCAGCCCGCAGCGCGCACGGGGCAGCCGCCGCTCCCGGCCCAGCGGAGCCATCTTGGGCGCAGGGAGCCGCCGGCCGCCCGGCCCGGCCCGGCGCACCGCGCCGCTCACCTGCACGATCTCGCCCTCGGCGCTGAGCGTGGCCCCGGCCCGCGAGAAGCGCCCCTGCAGCCCCGTGGTGTAGGTGGTGTAGTCGCCGCTGGGGCTGGACTCGAAGAGCACCACCTCCACGAACGCCGTCTCCTTGGCCAGCGCGGCGCCCGGGGCCGCGGCCAGCAGCAGCCCGAGCAGCAGCGGCGGCGGCACGGCCGGCCCGGCGCCGGCCCCGCAGCCCCTCATCGCGCGGCGGGACGGGGCAGCGCCCAGCCGCCGCGCATCGCTCGCCAGCGGCTCCAGCTCCGGGCGCCCGGCGGGATCCGGGCGGGTCAGCGCCCCATGGCGGCGGCGGCGGCGGCTCCTCTGCCCCGCGGCGCCCAGCCCCGCGCCTCCGCCTGCCCCTCGCTCCCCTTCCCTCGCTCCGGCTCCCGGCCTGCCTGCCAAGCCGCGTCGCTTTCATCTGCTCCACGTGACAGCTACCGCGGGGTTATCCCCGCCCCGCGCGCTGACCCGCGCCCGCCCTCCGCGCCGCCGGCCGGTCACGGGCCGGGCCGGGCCGGGCCGGGCTAAGCAGCAGCTGGGCGGTCACGGGCCGGGCAGCACCAGGGCGCCTGGGTTGGGCCGGGCCGGGCCGTGCAGCACCCAGGCGGGTTGGGCCGGGCCGTGCAGCACCCAGGCGGGTTGGGTTGGGCCGGGCCGGGCCGGGCCGTGCAGCACCCAGGCGGGTTGGGCCGGGCCGGGCCGGGCCGGGCCGTGCAGCACCCAGGCGGGCTGGGCTGGGCTGGGCCGGGCCATGCAGCACCCAGGCGGGTTGGGCCGGGCCGGGCCGTGCAGCACCCAGGCGGGCTGGGCTGGGCCGGGCCAGGCCGGGCCGGGCAGCGCCCGGGCGGGCTGGGCCTGGCCGGGCCGGGCCGGGCAGCACTGGCGGGGCCCCCGGGGCGCAGAGCGCCGGGCTCGCAGACCCCGCAGCGGGTGGAAAGCCCATTACTTTACGGTGCCTCAGCCGGGGCCTGCGGCAGGAGCCCGGACTCGTTAAAAGGTCACCGCTGCTGCCGAGCCGGGCTCTCCGGGGAGGGGCGCGGAGAGGGGCCCTCCCGGTGGCCCCAGCCCGGCTCCGCTCCGGGCACGGGAGGCTCCTGATTGTCTCGACCACGTGCAGGGTCAGGCCTGGACGCTTGGCCTTGCCCGGCTTCCCGGTCAGAGCCCGAGTTTTTCTGAGAAGTGTGAAGTAGTGCAGTGCGGCAGAGAGCTACTCCCAGGGCACTCGGGGAGCAGGAGAGGGCCCATAAGGGAAAGCAAAGTAATAGTTCTTGTAGGTTTTAGTCTGAAAACTGACTGCTCAAATGGGCTGCTTCTTACCAAAAAGACTGTTACCTACCTTCCCCTAGCAGCTGTTCTTTGGGAGGGGTTGCACATGTCCACACTGTAGGCATGTACCTGTTTCGGGCAGTCGAGAGAGAACCTTTCCCCAAGCCGTACCTGTCTGGGCCGGAGGGGCACTGCCTGCCACTGCCAGCAGTCTAAGACTCCACTAGAGAGAGGAAGGAAGGTAGCTTGTGGAATGGACATTTCAAAGAACAACACTTTGGAAAGGTAGGTCATAGAATATCAGGGTTGGGAGGGACCTCAGGAGGTCATCTAGTCCAACCCCCTGCTCAAAGCAGGACCAATCCCAACTAAATCATCCCAGCCAGGACTTTGTCAAGCCTGACCTTAAAAACTTATAAGGAAGGGGATTCCACCACCTCCCTAGGTAACACATTCCAGTGTTTCACCACCCTCCTAGTGAAAAAGTTTTTCCTAATATCCAACCTAAATCTCCCCGTCTGCAACTTGAGACTATTACTCCTTGTCCTGTCATGTGCTATCACTGAGAATAGTCTAGATCCATCCTCTTTGGAACCCCCTTTCAGGTAGTTAAAAGCAGCTATCAAATCCCCCCTCACTCTTCTCTTCCGCAGACTAAACAATCCCAGTTCCCTCAGCCTCTCCTCATAAGTCATGTGTTCCAGACCCCTAATCATTTTTGTTGCCCTTCGCTGGACTCTCTCCAGTTTATCCACATCCTTCTTGTAGTGTGGGGCCCAAAACTGGACACAATACTCCAGATGAGGCCTCACCAATGTCGAATAGAGGGGGACGATCACGTCCCTCGATCTGCTGGCAATGCCCCAAAATGCCATTGGCCTTCTTGCCAACAAGGGCACACTGTTGACTCATATCCAGCTTCTCGTCCACTGTCACCCCTAGGTCCTTCTCTGCAGAACTGCTGCCTAGCCCTTCGGTCCCTAGACTGTAGCGGTGCATTGGATTCTTCCATCCTAACGGGTAACTGTTTTCCCTTCAAGTGATTGCACATGTCCGTTCCACTGTAGGTGACTCACAAGCAGATTAACATGGAGGCAGGCTCAGAGTCTATCTGAACAGTGATTGTAGAACAACCCACCCAAAACGAGCATAGTTCCTGGACTGATGGGAAGTGGTATACTGAGCAGCAGAAGTGTGTACCGGTGACCTGGTTGGTGCTTTGGAAAGGTTTTCAGCAGGTGCTTGTGCTAGAAAAGCTGCCTGTGCTCTAATCAAATGAGCCAATAGTCTGGGGGTGACATGCTATTCGCTAACTGGTAGCACAAATAAATGCAAGAGGAAATCCTCTGAATGGAAACCTGTTTGCCTGTCACCTTGTCCAGCATCACAACAAATAACTTTTTGAGGATCTAAAAAGGGCTGGTGCAATCCATGTAGAAGACCAATGCTCTCCTCACATCCACCAAATGAAGCTTCTGTTCATCCATATGCATGTGAGGCTTCAGGGAAAACGGCAGAGAGTCCTGTGGCACCTTATAGACTAACAGACGAATTGGAGCATGAGCTTTCGTGGGTGAATGCCCACTTCGTTGGATGCATGTTTCAGGAAAAATGTTGATAAATAAATTGCCAGATTAACATGGAAATTGGAAACTACCTTTGTCAAGAATTTTGGGTGAGGACAAAGGTAGACTTTATCCTTATGGAAAACTGTAAAAGGAGATTCTGAAACCAAGGGTCTCAGTTCACCCACTCTCCTTACTGAGGTTACTGCAACCAACCAGAATGCCATAGAGAGGTGGAGGAGGAAGCATGGTGCAAGAGGTTCAAAGGAAGTCCCCATTAATTTTGTTAGTACACGATTTAAATCCCATGGGGAACAGGCTCTTGTACTAGAGGGTATCATCTGTCCAACCCTTTTAGAAATCTGATAGTTGTGGGGTTGGGAGAAAAAGTGATCTACTACCCTCCAGTGGGTAGTGGCACTGAAATCGTATACTTCAGTAGAGCTAACAGTCAGGCCTTGCTGTTTTAGGTGCAACAGATAATCCAGTCTGGTTAATGGAAGCCTGCACTGAAGAGACATTTCTCTGCTGAGACCAGGTAGAAAAATGTTTCCATTTGGCCAGGTAAGTACACCTTGTTGAAGGCTTTCTCCTGTTCTGAAGCACCTTCTGAACGTCTTTTGAGCAACTCCTTTCTAGTGGTGTTAGCTGGGAAGTTTCCACACTATTAAATGGAGGGCCTGTAGGTTGGGGTTGAGTAGACTGCAATGGTCTGAAAAATTACATCTGAATCTAATGGGGGAGGTAGAAGGCCTCACTAATAGGTTCAAGAACCAGCGTTGTCGAGGCCATGCTGCTGCTCTTAGAATGAAGCAAGCATGTTTGTGCTTGATCTTGAATAGGACTCTAGGTAGTAATGGAATCGGAGGAAAGGCGTTCAGCAGGGAGTTCATCCGTGATAGCTGGAAAGCATCTGTCAAAGACCCAGGGCTGGAACTCCCTCAGCAGCAGAACAGGAGGCATTTGTTGCAAACAGGTCCATGTGGGAAGTTTCCCCAGAGCTGGAAGATGAGCCTAGCGACATCTGGACCTAGTGACCATTCATGGCGAGGGGACAAAGACCTGCTCAGGTGATCTACTGGTGTGTTCTGCTCTCCTGGGAGGTATCCTTCTGGCACAGCTGGGAGGAACGTGCCCCTCCCTGTCTGTTTACATAAATCATAGTTGCTATATTGTGCTTTAACACTGATAGATTTTTTCCCCAGAATATGTGGCTGGAAGGCAGAGCAAACTAGACCGATAGCACGTAGTTCCCTGACCTTAATATGAGTCCTCAGCTCCTGCAAGGACTACTACCCTTGAGTTTGCAGGGTTCCGATATGTGCCCCCCAACCCAGGGACGAGGTATCCATAACCTACGTAAGCATTGGTTGCAGAGAAACTAAGGGAACTCCTGCATAAAGGGTCTGAGGGTGTGTCCACTGGTCCAGAGAGGACAAAATTACCTCTGGAACACAAATTTCTCTGTCTGGACAATGACAAAAGGGGGCATCCTTGAAGTTTCCTGCGGCATAATCAGGTGAGTTACGTCATGTAGCTACCTGCTGCCATGTGCCCCAGAAGTCTGAGGCAAGCATGCACTGTAGTCATGGGATGTGCTTTTAGATCCAGTACCAGGTCTCAGAGCATTTGGAACTTTGACTGGGGCAGAAATGCTCTGGTTTGTATGGCATCCAGGAGTGCTCTGATAAACTGTTCTTGCACAGGTTTTTAGAATTGATCTGACTTGACTGAGTAAGAGACTCAGTGCATTGAGGGTGGACTGAATTATACCCACACTGGACAGCACTTGAGAGTGCATCCAGCCTGTCACCAACCAATCATCCAGAAGGGGAATGCATGGATTCCCAATCCTCTTAGATACACAACTGCCTTACCTTGCACATTGTGAAAACGCAAGGGGCTGCTGCTGACAGACCAAATGGAAGTAGTGTAAATTGGTAATGTGTTTCATTTGCTAGGAACATGATGAACTTGCGGTGGTCTAGAGGGATCACTATATGGAAGTAACCATCCTTTAAGTCGAGGGCAGCATACCAGTAGCCCTGTTCAGGGAAGGAATGATGGCAGCTAGGATAACCCTGGGGATCTTCATTTTCTTCAGGTACTTTTTTAACTCCCTTAGATCTAAAATAGCTCTGAGACCCCCTTTTGTTTTGGGAATAAGGAAATAGCAGGATTAAAAATGGTTCCCACTGAGAAATTGAGGAACTTCCTCTATTGCACCCACTGGAAGGAGAGATTAAACCTGCTGTAAAACGGTGTTGTGAGAGTGGTCCTTGAAGAAGGATGGAGAAGGAAGGGGATAGAAACAAACTGAAGTCAATATCCCACATCCACCATGCTTAGGATTCACCGAACCGATGTGACATGAGTCGAAGCACAGAGGAAGCAGGAAAGACAATAGGCAAAGGTAAGGGTAGGAACAGATTCGTCTAAAGTATTGACAAACCTGTCAGAAATGCATGTTTAGACTGGACCATTGATTGAGAGGAACCTGCTGTTGCAGACAGAGAGGTGGTGGACACTTTCTATAATTCTTGTCCCTCTTTTTTTGGCAGGTCTTGGGCCTGAGGTATAAAGCTCTGATATCTGTGAGCCTTCTGGGGCCAGAATTGCTTCCTCTTCATTGCCAGTGTGTAAATTCCAAGGGACTTCAGTGTTGCCCTGGTTGCTTTGCCACCTATTGTCCATCTTTTCTGAAAAGAGGGATGGACCCTCAAATGGCAAATCCTAGATGGTCTGCTGTACTTCAGGAGGGAGACCAGAAGATTGCAGCCATGAACTTCTCCTCATAGAAATAGCAGATGTCATGGAACAAGCTACTCAGTCTGCCACATCCTAACTGTCTTGAAGAGCTATCCTTGCACCCCTGCTTACCCTCCTCTATCCTGAGCCAGCGCCTGCCTGGAATCCTCTGGTAGCGTGTCTTTAAACTTCAGGATGTTTTCTCATAGGGTAAAATCATAGCAATTTAAGAGGGCTTGCCAGTTAACAATTCTTGGCTGCGGAGTGTCTGTTGAATAAGTTTATGACCAAACAGGTCCAGCCTCTCTGATTCCTTACTCTTCAGCGTCAATGCTTGGTGACCCTCATTCTCCTGCTCATGAGCTGATGTCACCACCAAAGGGCCTGGGGGTGCGTGAGAGTAGAGGGGTTTGAAGCCCTTAGAAGGGACACAGTAGCTCCTCTGTGCCTGTTTCGCTGTAGGCAGGAGGGAAGAAGGGGTCTGTCAAAGTGTTTTAACCGGTTCTAGAATTGCTTCATTACCTTGGAAGTACCACTCTGGTGGGTCTCACAGAAGCTAAAGTATCCACTAGCTTGGGAGATTTCTTATGGACCGATTCCACGTGAACGTCTAAAACTGAGGCCACCTTTTTAAGCAGTTCTTGGTGAGCACTGTTATCCTCTGGTGATGGAGAATTGCTCGCCATCTCTACAGCCTCATCTGGTGATAAGGAAAACGACACACCAGGATGCTGAGGCAATGGCTGGTTTGCCACTTGCAGTGTAGGAACTGTCTGAGCAATTTCAAGTTGCTCAGTACCAGGCATCAGAGAACGTTGCCAATGATCTTGATGCATCCTTGGGGAAATAGACTCAGACAGGTGAGGAAAAGTCCTAGCACAGGCAGGGACACCCCTCGGTGGACAGACCTGGTGACTGTGGTCCCAGGGTTATGCATGCCCTTTCCCTTGTGACATGTCCACTGCTGGGACATCTGGGGCTCTGATGGAAGGTGTAAGGTTCTTTTCTGGTATGAGACACAAAAGACTCCACTTCCAAATCCGACAAAGATGACTGAATCCTATGGTAACGGAGGAGCAGAACCCAGGTGGACAGGAGACAGATAAGTGAACCCAGAGGCAGCAGTGCCAGGGATATAAACAGCAGCTTGCCCCTGGGGTGGACTGACCTCCGAGGCTCCAGGAGCAGCATCGGTAACGCATGCTCTTGCGGAGCTGGCATAGCCACTAGACACTGCACTGGCTGGAACCCTTCCTCCATCACCAGGGACATTGGTGTTGAGAGGTTAAGTAATTCTCTGGCCACAGCATATGCTTCTGGCATTGCTGGTGTCAGGATTGGGTCTTGGGTCTGACCAATAGAAACTTCAGGGGCTAGCTTTGGCAGACACGGCACAGGTTCTGCAGTAGATGCATCCCCTATTGTGGCAGAGGCATACTGTGGGGAACGCTCCCCCTCGGAATCCCTCCCAGACATCTTGCTTTTGTCCTGCCTCGGTTATGAAGATCTTGCTAGATAAGGTACCGTGTCCTTGGCAGATCTGTCTCCTCTTCAGCATCGGAGACAGAGAATGTGGTGCTAAAGACATCTCAGGAGGCACATGCTGCATCAGTAGTGCTGCACTTGGAGTGCACCCTGAACCCAACGGCTCCCAGGGAGGGCAAAGTGCCACCTCCGTAAGGAGACAGATCTCACTGTTCTGCCTCTTTTTGAGCAAGGCTTAAATCATCTGCAAATGTGACCTTTGTCACTTGGTGTGGGACTCCCCCAGACGTCTCAGGCAGCTGGGATGTGGGTCATGGACCAGCATCGTTCTGGCACACGACCAGCAGGACTTGAACCCCAGCGAGCCAGAAATGGCTCCAGTCCCAGTATCAAGTAATCAAACTTGGTCCAAAAGGGACCCAAACAACTAAAACCTAATATTAATGCTACGCTATATCTAATTAACTACTAAGTACTAAATGAGAAAACAAGCTATATACAAAGAGAGAGGAAAATAAACTTGCCATCACAATACTGGATGGAAGCGTTCCAACAACCATCACTGGCGATAAGAAGGAACTGAGGGGGGTCGGGGCGGCTCCACCCTCTTATACGGGCACACGGTGGTGCACAGATGTTGTAGGCACTAGAGCTGCCCCAACAGGTACAATTGAGGGAAAAAGTTCTCTGATAACTGCATGAGGCGCACAGTCACATACAGTGAATGGACATGTGCAGTCACTCAAAGAACCCCTTCGTTGTATTCAGAGTGGCACAAGGTTGCTTAACTAAACAAAGATTTTAATGGGATTTACTCATGTTAGCACTGGTAAGTCACTGTTCAGTGCCCATCCATCTAGATTCTTGTACTGTGCCCATCACCATAGTATCCAAGCTTTATATGGTGATTAGGCATTTATAAGATGCCTCTAAAAACATTGTCATAGATATCTGACTCTTGAGTGAGCTGAATTCTTATTGAGGTGAAGAGTCATCAACACAATAGTTAAAAATACTGCAACTGGAACTTGATTATGGTTGATGATGCACAAGCCAACAAGAACTAGGATGACCAGACAGCAAATGTGAAAAATCGGGACAGGGGGCGGGGGGTAATTGGAGCCTACATAAGAAAAAGACCCAAAAATCGGGACTGTCCCTATAAAATCAGGACATCTGGTCACCCTAACAAGAACTCAGCTGACTTCCACATCCCACTGCAGTCTGTAGTGCTAGCATCTGCTTAGTTTACAAGCTGGATTTCATTTTTCAGGCTCATTGTTTATAGATATATGCTCAGATAGTACGTGCCTTATAAGAGGCTAGCTAGGTAGGCATGACAGAATCATGGAATCCCATGAAGCTACATTTATGGCCACTTTTCAGACCATAGCCACAAGTTAAGTAAATACCATTCTAATTTGATACACCTTGAACGATTGACTTATATGTAATTTTCACACTTAGAAATTCAAATGAAAGACTAATTTCTTTTGATGGCATTTTACCCCTTCTTGGTACATGTACTGCACTATTTTTATTTATACAATGCCAAAAAGTGCGCTTGGCATCTAGAGATTTCTTGGTGTGTGCAGTTGTTACCTGAAGGGTGATTAGATATTTGATCTCTAGGTTGATATATTCTGATTATATGATCAACTCAGACACATATAGGATCCCTTCACGTCCGTCCAATAAATAATGGAAAGGGACATCCCTACTTCTCAATCTTCAAATTTACCAATACATGACAAATGACCAGCGGGTGGAACACCTGAGTTCTGTTGCACTCTAATTGACAGAGCATAATGGTTTCTAACTGTAAAACCTACTTATAAGACGATGTTTCTCCCTGAGTCAACTAAACCGGTTTTGCCATCTGTAACTAGCTTCCCCGGGGCATGGTGTGGGGAGGTGGGAAATAATCCATACTCATGCAATCTGCCAAATTCAATTAATCCTGCTGCTTCTTCCCTCTTCCCCAGGTTTAACTAGTGTAGGCCAACTCTAACAGGACTCCGCTGCCTTACCTGCTCTTCTGAAACCTAAAAGGCTTTCAGTAGGAGCAGCAGCAGCTTCTCTTCTCTTTCCCTCCAATAAGCCATTGTTTGAAGGGTGCAAAGTGTGCCAGCCTATGAGGAGTGAGGCTGCTCAAGGCCTGCTCTCCTCCTTCCTCTGCCCTGTGACAAATGTGATGGTCTTAGCTACTCTCCCATCCCCAAGAGGCATCTGCTTCTGAGCAGCTCAGCTTCCTTCCTCCAAAGTCTCTCTCTCCTGCTTTTAAGGAGGGAAGAGGAAGAGAGGAGTAAGGGAAGAGTCTCTCCTCCTCCCTTCCTCACCCCCACCAAGCAACTAATTCTTGTCTGCAGAAGACAACCTTAATTGGGGGATAAAGCCTGAATCAGTAGCAGTGCAGAATGCACCCCAAACTACAGGGGGTTTGAGAACTCTAGGGATATCCCTTCCCAGTAGAGACTTCCACCCTAGAGAGCCTCCCAGAAATAAGTTGTTAATGCATGGAATGTTTACTAATTTGCATATGAAAGGCAGTGATGTGAAAGCCCTTTTTAGTTGCAATATGATTGCTAATTAAAGTGATTGTGAGCAGCTTACTTTATTAAATCCACACCTCGTCATGTTCGAAGATCCAGTCTACACTACTGCATGTTTTGTAACCAGTTCATGATATTCATGTGACCCAGTTAAGTCCATGTGTCTGTGTTGTGAAAAAGCAGCTATGTTTTTTGGGGACAGGAAGAGTGCTAACCTTGCAACCTAGCCTCGTTTATGATCAGTGCATTCTCCAAAAAGATGAGCTATCTGCACTCTGCCTTAGCAGGGGAGAGAAGGCCCAGACAGCAGCAAATGTGGGGATACTTTCTGGGACACCACCCTGAGAAAAGAGTTAGGTAACAGGCAACCCAATTGGGAAGTCTTTTCTATAAAGCAAAATAATGAATGTTAGCTGATTACAAGATCACCATGTGACAGCCTAGACCACTGACACTCATGGTACATCATGACCTGCTATGGTTATTAACTATATCAAACATGTTGAATGTGGAACACAAGCCACATTTAGAACCAATTATGCCACTACCTACTTAGAAGCTCTTAACCAAGGAAGCAATTGCCAAGATGGTGATCTAAGCCCTGAGGTAAGTGGGGAAGTGGGATACCGGGAGGAAACACAAGGAGGAGGGTGCAAGGGGGGGGCACCTGATTCATACTGAGAAAGCAGGGCACTCAGCTAGTTATCTTAGGTGCATGTACATAGAATCATAGAATATAACGGTTGGAAGGGACCCCAGAAGGTCATCTAGTCCAACCCCCTGCTCAAAGCAGGACCAATTCCCAGTTAAATCATCCCAGCCAGGGCTTTGTCAAGCCTGACCTTAAAAACCTCTAAGGAAGGAGATTCTACCACCTCCCTAGGTAACGCATTCCAGTGTTTCACCACCCTCCTAGTGAAAAAGTTTTTCCTAATATCCAATCTAAACCTCCCCCACTGCAACTTGAGACCATTACTCCTCGTTCTGTCATCTGCTACCACTGAGAACAGTCTAGAGCCATCCTCTTTGGAACCCCCTTTCAGGTAGTTGAAAGCAGCTATCAAATCCCCCCTCATTCTTCTCTTCTGCAGGCTAAACAATCCCAGCTCCCTCAGCCTCTCCTCATAACTCATGTGTTCCAGACCCCTAATCATTTTTGTTGCCCTTCGCTGGACTCTCTCCAATTTATCCACATCCTTCTTGAAGTGTGGGGCCCAAAACTGGACACAGTACTCCAGATGAGGCCTCACCAATGTCGAATAGAGGGGAACGATCACGTCCCTCGATCTGCTCGTTATGCCCCTACTTATACATCCCAAAATGCCATTGGCCTTCTTGGCAACAAGGGCACACTGCTGACTCATATCCAGCTTCTCGTCCACTGTCACCCCTAGGTCCTTTTCCGCAGAACTGCTGCCTAGCCATTCGGTCCCTAGTCTGTAGCTGTGCATTGGGTTCTTCCGTCCTAAGTGCAGGACCCTGCACTTATCCTTATTGAACCTCATCAGATTTCTTTTGGCCCAATCCTCCAATTTGTCTAGGTCCTTCTGTATCCTATCCCTCCCCTCCAGCGTATCTACCACTCCTCCCAGTTTAGTATCATCCGCAAATTTGCTGAGAGTGCAATCCACACCATCCTCCAGATCATTTATGAAGATATTGAACAAAACTGGCCCCAGGACCGACCCTTGGGGCACTCCACTTGATACCGGCTGCCAACTAGACATGGAACCATTGATAACTACCCGTTAAGCCCGACAATCTAGCCAGCTTTCTACCCACCTTATAGTGCATTCATCCAGCCCATACTTCTTTAACTTGCTGGCAAGAATACTGTGGGAGACCGTGTCAAAAGCTTTGCTAAAGTCAAGAAACAATACATCCACTGCTTTCCCTTCATCCACAGAACCAGTAATCTCATCATAAAAGGCGATTAGATTAGTCAGGCATGACCTTCCCTTGGTGAATCCATGCTGGCTGTTCCTGATCACTTTCCTCTCATGCAAGTGCTTCAGGATTGATTCTTTGAGGACCTGCTCCATGATTTTTCCAGGGACTGAGGTGAGGCTGACTGGCCTGTAGTTCCCAGGATCCTCCTTCTTCCCTTTTTTAAAGATTGGCACTACATGAACGCCAGAAGCCTGGGAAACAAGCAGGAAGAATTGGAAGTCCTGGCACAGTCAAAGAACTATGATGTGATAGGAATAACAGAGACTTGGTGGGGTAGCTCACATGACTGGAGCACTGTCATGGATGGGTAAAGGGAGGAAAGTTGGGGGAGTTGCACTGTGTGTAAGAGAGCAGCATGATTGCGCAGAGCTCCAATATGAAACTGGAGAAAAGCCTGTTGAGAGTCTTTGGGTTAAGTTTAGAAGCGAGAGCAACAAGGGTGATGTCACAGTGGGCATGAGCTATAGGCCACCAGACCAAAAGGAAGAGGTAGACAAGGCTTTCTTCGGACAATTAACTGAAGTTTCCAGAACTCATGCCCTGGTTCTAATGGGGGACTTCAATCACCCTGACATTTGCTGGGAGAGCAATGTAATAATCCACATTCACAAGGGAGCCAAATTAAGGTTGCATGGGCAACCTTGATTCTGATATTTCCTAACTTTTGAGTAGTTGATAGTGTAACCTTAATTTGCATGTGTATAATTAGATGACTTTTTTAGATTGGATTGCATCCTTCTGCCACCCCTCATGCCTTTAGTCTATGTTGCCTACTTTAACTGTAAGATCGTCAGGGCAGGGAACAGTCCTATCTAATGCAAGTTGCACAGTTAAGAAGCACTTCAGTTTGCATCACTTAAGAGCCAACCAGTACCAGCTACCATTGATTTTAAGGGGTTAAGATCCCACACCCCCCTTTAGAAATTTACCCATAATGTTCCAAGTAGACACACAGGCAGCAACGTTTATAGTTAAGAATAAACACTGTCTGTGACATGGTGCCCAGGAGTTTATGTACATCCTGGCATATTTGTGCTGCAGTATCCAACAATAATGTTAGAAGAGTTCGAGTCTCAGCTCAAAATTAAACAGGAAACTAAGATGATTAGTATCATTTCATATCAATACTGATAATGTGAATAAGTTTAAGTTCTGTGGAAAGCTGCAGTAAACCTTAGATCAGGGGTGGACAACCTGAGCCTGAGAAGGAGCCAGAATTTACCAATGTACATTGCCAAAGAGCCACAGTAATATGTCAGCAGCTCCCCATGCACTCCCCAGTCCCTAGTGCCTCCCTTCTGCCAGCAGCCCCCAACAATCAGCACCTACTCCCCCTGCCCACCGCAGTCAGCTGTTTCACCTGTGCAGGAGGCTGGGGGGAGGGAGGAGGAGCAAGGGCACGGCAGGCTAAGGGGCAGGGGCCTTGAGGGAACGGGTGGAGTGAGGACAGGGCTTGGGGCAGAGCAGGGGGTTGAGCAGTGAACACCCCCCAGCACATTGGAAAGTTAGCATCCGTAGCTCCAGCCCCAGAATTAGTGCCTAGGTAAGGAGCCGCATGTTAACCTCTGAAGAGCCGCATGCAGCTCCAGAGCCACAGGTTGGCGACCCCACCTTAGATAAAATAAATACAAATGCCTTCTTGTGGGGGCATGGATCAACATTCATATTACACTCCCTGTCAGGACCTAGCCCTTGCCAGGGAAGCAAATGATCCAACCAGTGGAACAAATTCGGTGATGAATTCTGGTCGAATGCCACCTGAGGCATGTTGCGCATATGCTAAAAAGAAGAAGAAGGCCGCCTTGTTAAGAGAAAAGGGGGCAACATGTAAGAACACTTGGAGCTTGTCTAACGGCTAGATTGGCACTGCTCCGATTGATGCAGCAGTGCTGATTTAGCGGGTCTGGTGAAGACCTGCAAAGTTGATGGTAGAGCGCTCTCCCATTGACGTCTGTACTCCAGTTCCCCGCAAGGCGGAAGTTAAGTCAGCAGGAGAGTGTTTCCGTTGACACAGCGCTGTGTAGACAATGCTGCAAGTTGATCTAAGTTACCTCGACTTCAGTTATGTAACTTAGGTCGACTTACAGCGTTAATGTAGACCAACCCTTAGTAAGTAGCGCTAGACAGAGAGAAAACAGTTACTCACCTTTCATAACTGTTCTTTGAGATGTGTTGCATGTGTCCATTACCCTGGGCACATGTCTCATGCACCTGTGCTGGAGAGTTTTCCTTAGCAATACCAAAGGGGCAATGTGCCCTGGTGCTCCTCACCAAGGTTACCTAGGGTGGGGCTGCCCCAAACCCCTTCAGTTCCTGCACATGGACCGTTGGCCCATGTAATGGATATGGACATCGCAATGAACAGTTACAAAAGGTGAGTAACCATTCTCTCGGCTTTAAGTGATTACATACATAAGAATGGCCATGCTGGGTCAGACCAAAGGTCCATCTAGCCCAGTATCCTGTCATCCGACAGTGGCCAATGCCATGTGCCCCAGAGGGAATGAACAGGTAATCATCAGGTGATCCATCCTCTCTTGCCCATTCCCAGTTTCTGGCAAACAGAGGCTAGGGACACCTGTTACACTAGGTGACACCCAACCCAAGCGGTTTCCAGTGGAGGAGGGGCTAGGAATCTCGTCTGAAGAGAGACTGCAGAATTCTTTCCTCATATTAGCATCTTCCCCAGTGTGTTAGTAACCATATAACATCTAGCAAAGATGTGACCATTGGAACATATTGCTGCTTTGCAACAAACACCATGGATGCTGAGTGAGCTCTGGTTGAATGTGCAGACCACAACTTTTCCAGAGGGAGGGTAACACTCTTGTCATTGCAACACGATGCAGCTGATGATCCATTTGGGCAGCTGTTGTGCTGGTACGGAATGCCCCCTCATTCAATCTGCCTATGAGACAAATAGTTAGGAAGAGACCCAAACGGGGTTTGTTCTGTCTAGATAAAGAGGTAGGGTTCAGCTAATAACCAGAGTAATACAGCCAGAGTAATACTTTTTTGTTTGTCTTTATGAGCGTGTGGCTTAGTCAGAACTGGTGAATGTACAGACTGGCTGAGATGCAAAATCAGATACTGCTTGGAGAGGAACTCAGAATGCTTCCAAACTCTACCTTTCAGAAAAAAACAATGTATAGAGTCCATTACTAGGGCATGCAGTTCTTCTGTGCCCTTCATGGATGGGATGGCTACTACAGATACCACTTTTGCTGAAAGATGTGACCATGAGTAGAAGTTGGATCCAAAGCAGCTGATAACACAAAATGCAAATCCCATTGTGGGGCAAGGTCCCTAATAAGTGGAATCTGGAAGTCATTGGATTAGGGAAAACGAGATCCCTGTGATCGGAGAGTGGATTGCTGAGATTGTGCCCAAGTGTACTGTGATGGGGCCGACCACCAGACCTGATTTTTTAGATGTAACAAGTCCAAGATCTTTTGATTTACGACCTGCATAGGTGACACCATGGCTAGTTCCCCAGATAGCCATTTTTACTTACTAAGTTAAGTAGCCCTTGTAGAGGGCTGCTTCTGAATGATGTATTTCCTCAGGATCTAGTGACCAAGGAACCAGGCTATGAGGTTCAGATGCAACACCCATCTGTGATCTTGCAATCTCAGGTCCTTGCCCGGAGACAGAGGAAGAGGTTCCTTGACTGATAGCTAGCAGAAGTCCAAATACAACTGTTTTTTTTCCCTGGCTTCAGAAGTGGTATCAAGGAGCTGAAAGGCATGCTTTGCCTTCAGTACCAGAAGGGCTAGCCTCTGCAGATGAAGAGGCTTGCATGGAGGACTGTGATGATGTGGAAGCTTTCCCTTTCTTTGGCTTCACAGGCCCAAGCAGCTCTAAGCACTTACGTCTCCTCAAGGACTGTAGTGCCCTAGTGAAGGGGATCTCCTTTCCTGGCTTTCTGGGAAGGCCAGAGAGTACTTCTGGCCAGGAATGAACTCCCTCCAGCTGACTGCAATGGTCCCAATACCAGGGAAAGGGCAATCTCTGTAAGGATATATCTGAGGTGTTCTTAGTATCTGGTCACCAAGTTGGACACTGGGTCCTGACATAGCCATAGGTGCCGACTCCATGGGTGCTCCAGGGCTGGAGTACCCATGGGGAAAAATTGGTGGGTGCTCTGCACCCACCGGCAGCTCCCCGCTCCGTCTCCCCGCCCCAGCTCACCTTCACTCTGCCTCCTCCCCTGAGTGCACCGCATCCCACTTCTCCCCCTAGCTCCCAGTGCTTGCCGCCACAAAACAGCACTGGTGTGGGGGACATGGCTTCCATTCCCTGTTGTCCATTCCTAGCTTTTGGCAAACAGAGGCTAGGGACAACATCCCTGCCCATCCTAGCTAATAGCATAGATGGACCTATCCTCCATGAACTTATCTAGTTCTTTTTTGAACCCTGTTATAGTCTTGGCCTCCATAACATCCTCTGGCAAAGAGTTCCACGGTTCAAAATTAGCAAATCACATTCCACATTGAGGACTATGGAAATGTCTAGTTAGCATTTTTAAAAACAAAATAATTTGCTTGCAATGTAGTATAACCATATTGGTCCCAGGATATGAGAGACACAAGGTGGGTGAAGTAATATCTTTTGTTGGACCAAATTCTGTTGGTGAAAAAGACAAACTTTCTAGCTTACACAGAGCTCTTCTTCAAGTCACTTTGTTATTCCAAGCACAAAAACTCAAGACTTCTTTTGTTTCCCCTATCTTACATAATGTAAATGCAGTTCAAATTTCTTTAGCCTTTCCAGAAAGTTGCCTTTATATTGACAGACTACATTCATTACCCTATATTTCTCCAGTACATGGAAATATGAAAATGTATACTACATAAAGATGAAGTCTAGTAGCTGATATTGTGGCAAACAAACTTATTTCTAAAGGTGTAGCACATTTTTACTCAAATGATTTCTAACAAAAAAAAATTGTTAAAAGAACACACAAGCCTTTCTGTGCTTCCTGACAATCTACTATTCTTATACTGATATGATGTTATTTTAAATTCTCAATTTTACAATAATTAGAACATTATATTTTATCAAGACTCCAGAGGAGGAGTAAGACTTTCACTCTGATTGCAGTTTTAATTTAAATGTAATAGACTTTTGCAGCATATCACCCTAAAATTGACCATGATAAAGGAAATAAGGAAAGTTGTCGCCAAACTTGACTATGAACCAGGTTAAAAATTCTTCTAGATTCAAGGGAATCTGGAATTTCCATTTGCTCGTGCTTAACTATCGACTCAGTCAAACCTTGCAGGGCTAGTTCATCTCTTTGCAGAAAGAAGAAAATCTGGTACTAGAGGCTGCTCAGATAACAAGGAAAAGCAGTTATTATTCTGGTCTATAACATGACATGTTGCCAAACCATTAGCTTGCCCAGTGAGCATCAGTTAGACCAGCGCTACTGATCGCAAGGAGGTTTGGTACTTCAGAATATGGCAACCAGCTCCCCCTGCTGGTCAGCAGTACGTTTGTATATGCTGCTCACAAAGGCTCAAGTGCACTCGTAGGTTGTGTGGCATAAGTGGTGTTGAGATTGTTTCTCCTTCTATCACCTGGCATTAAGACGCGAGCTCCCCGCTGTGTTGCTATCTTAGTCCTGAAGCAGCAGAGGAATTCAGAAACAAAGTGATCAAGGGCATTGGAAGTGACAAGATTGAGAACTTAATCAGCTATTCAAGCAGGCCTTGAAAAGTCCCACTTGCCACTGGTGAGGTGAACTTCCCCTGGTGAGTCTAGAGTAGGGGTGGGCAAACCTTTGTCCTGAGGGCCACATCTGGGTATGGAAATTGTATGGTGGGCCATGAATGCTCACAAAATTGGGGGTTGGGGTGCAGGATGGTGTGAAGGCTGGGGCTAGAGGTTGGGGGTACCGGAGCGTGCTCAGCTGGGATTGAGGGGTTTGGAGGGAGGGATGGGGATCAGGGCTGGGGTAGGGGGTAGAGGTGCAGGAGGGGATCAGGGTGCAGGCTCCGGGCAGTGCTTACCTCAAGCGTCTCCCAGAAGCAGCAGCATGTCCCCCCTCCAGCTCCTACAGGGAGGCACGACCAGGTCGTTCTGTGCACCGCCCTGTCCACAGGTGCCACCCCTGCAGCTCCCATGGGCCACAGTTCCCGGCCAATGGGAGCTGTGGGGGGGCAGCATGCAGAGCCCCTTGGTTGTCCCTACATGTAGGAGCCGGAGTGGGGACATGCCACTGCTTCTGGGAGCCGTGTGGAGCATAGCAAGCCCCCGACCCCACTCCCCGGTGAAAGCTCGAGGGCCGTAGTTTGCCCGCCTGGGCCGTAGTCTGCCCGCCCCGGTCTAGTGGCTGATTCTATCAGCTTCTGAAGAACCTTCATTTTTTAGTATTAAGCTAAAATTAAGCTAAATTTCTGGCCTCTACAGTTCTGAAGTAAGCCTTCCAAAGGGGAGAATGTCTCTGTCTCTTTGTTTAGACATGCAGACAGTCTATGATTTTAGAAATAAGCTCTTCCTGGTGGTATTGCAAGGACAGAGGGTTAGTTACCAGCCTTGATAAGAACATAAGAATAGCTGTACTGGGTCAGACTAATGGTCCATCTCGCCCAGCACCCTGTCTTCCAGCAGCGGCCAGTGCCAGGTGCTTCAGAGGGAATAAACAGAACAAGACAATTACTGAGTGATCCATCTATCCCTGGCCGTCAGAGGTTAGGGACACTCAGAGCATGTTGTTGTGTCCCTGACGATCTTGGCCAATAGCTATTTTGAACCCAGTTATACTTTTGGCCTTCACAACATCCCTTGGCAACAAGTTTCACATGTTGATTTTGTGTTGTATGATGAAGCACTTCCTTTAGTTTTAAGCCTGCTGCCTAACGTTTCATTGGGTGACTTCTAGTTCTTGCGTAAAGGAGTAAACAACACTTCCTTATGCACTTTCTCTACACCATTCATGATTTTATACACTATCATATCTCCCTTTAATAGCCATTTTTTTATAAAAGTTATTCCACAGATGTGGAGCCAAAAGAACAGTACAGACTTTACTCATTCTGCACAGTGTGCGTACATAGGAATCCTTATCCCCACGAGTGAAATGTAGCCACCCTTGGGGAAGAACATGGTAGTTTAACTGCCACATATCAGCACTGCATAGCACAGTTTAATCTGGAAGAGGGAATTTAGGTTGGCAAAATGCAATTCCTCAAACTGGAATTTCAGCAGGTTAATTAGGCTAACACCCAGTTTCCTGTGAAAAATACCATAAGATCTATTGGCCAGGCTCTCAATTTTAGGAGATATTTGAACATTCATCACACTATCAAAAGACACCATTATCTGGGCCCTTGGGATCCATTTTAAGGTGTTGACCAGAATTACAGTACACTTGAGAGAAGTTCTGCAACATCCTTGAGTGATTTTATGTTACAGCAACCTTTATTCCAGCACCCCCAGTTAGACAAGCAGGCAGTGGTTCCTCTCTAGTAAGTGCATTTTCTGCCCCACAGGGAATAATCACATTGGAAACCCATAGAAAATGAAATCCTAGAAGTGGATCATTGAGTGAATCTACACTTACATGTATCTAATAGCATCCCCTCATGTTCTGGTGCATAGGAAGAGTCCTAAGAAGCACAAAAAGGAACAGCTTGAGGCTCAGCAGTCAAGAACTTAGTCATTTGGACAAATTAAATTGAAGTGGTCTTCAATAAACAAGTGAAGGTGGTCAATAGACAAATGTAAATTTTAGCACAAGCATTTATAGTGTCAAACCGGCATTAAACATCTACCATATGCCTGGAACTGCAGACTCCATATACCAAGTCCAAGATCCTGTTTGTGGTGCGATAAATCTTAAGGTCAACTCTGCTTGTGCATCCTGTGCATGCTCCCAGTCTCTCCATCTTTAAGAAAAAAAAGTAGTATTTCTTACTATACTGTGGAGACCTTGAGCCCGAAGCCATTCACAGAGATTCAGATAGAAATACTCACCTCTCTCTCTCTCATGCCAGACCTGCAGCATAGGACCACACTTTTGCACACTACCATTGCAACACCTGTTGGCCTCCTAAAAAGAGTTGTACCCAACCCAGGAGGGCCGAAGACACCAGGCAGAATTCTTCATTTCCCCTTCATTCCCCTGGTGTGTGGGATTACTTACACGGAATCTGGGATGGCTTGCAGCAGCCACTCAGCCATATTAAAGTATTAGTAAAGAAATCCCTGTAGTTTCTACAGTACTGAAAGAGCCTTTGCAATGGGTAGTACTAGAATCATGTTAGATATTAGGTTTCAGAGGAACAGCCGTGTTAGTCTGTATTCGCAAAAAGAAAAGGAGGACTTGTGGCACCTTAGAGACTAACCAATTTATTTGAGCATGAGCTTTTGTGAGCTACAGCTCACGAAAGCTCATGCTCAAATAAATTGGTTCGTCTCTAAGGTGCCACAAGTCCTCCTTTTCTTTTTGTTAGGTATTAGGCTACATCTGCACTCTACACCATTGGCAGCAGTGCGTAGCGTCCATGTAGCTACATGTCACGATGAAAAGCAGGCTGCTTCCACACTGCCAGAGCCTTTCACTGACATGCTGCACAAGGGAGGCAGCAAGGGAGCTGAACCTTTCCCACTGCCCCCTCTCTGCCAGAGCCAGTCACTGTCAGGTACAGCTACGAATCAGAATGGGCACAGCCTGCTTTTCACTGCTCAGCCTTTCCCAGCTGCCTTCCCCCTTTGCAGGGAAAGGCTCCAGCAGGTGGACAGTCAGCAAGACACTACACCGTTAAAATTAGCAGAGTAGTTGGTGAGGCACAGCTTGGGCAAATAGAGACATGCAGGGTACATGCTCATATACCCCCCCCAACACTTCCTTTACTTCTCTAAGCCAAGCCTCACCAGCTACACTGCTACCTAGACCTACTGCTGAAAGCAGCGTGCAGTAGAGATGAACCTTTAAATTAAACACAACTTTGTCACACAGAACAGGCAGAGTTGCTTCCCAGTTGGTGCAGATTGTGAAAAGTGAGAATTTGTGGCTGGGGTCAGGGTACAGAGCAGTTGGAATGTGGTCAGCTCACTGTAAGATGTTGGGCAAGCAGCTATGCACTCTGGACAGCTTTACATCTTAATCTATGTATTTATTATGCACTCATCACCATAAAAAGAAAAGGAGTACTTGTGGCACCTTAGAGACTAACCAAGTTATTTGAGCATGAGCTTTCGTGAGCTACAGCTCACTTCATCGGATGCATACCGTGGAAAATACAGTGGAGAGATTTATATACACAGAGACCATGAAACAATACCTCCTCCCACCCCACTCTCCTGCTGGTAATATCTTATCTAAAGTGACCACTCTCTTTACAATGTGTATGATAATCAAGGTGGGCCATTTCCAGCACAAATCCAGTTTCCACAAATCCAGTTTCCACAGTATGCATCCGATGAAGTGAGCTGTAGCTCACGAAAGCTTATGCTCAAATAAATTGGTTAGTCTCTAAGGTGCCACAAGTCCTCCTTTTCTTTTTGCGAATACAGACTAACACGGCTGCTGCTCTGAAACCTGTCATCACCATAGTATCTGAGCTCAAAGTAGCTTCAGATACCAAGGAAAGATTTCCAAAAACCCAGACCCTCTATGAAGCATTAAGATTGGAAGGAGAGGGGACAGGTGTAGCACAGCTAGGAGGTAGCACAACTTCACCAAGGGTTCTTCCTGGGCTGGTTTAACCTGTTCCTTCCCACTCTTTAAAGAAAGAACTAAATGGGCTTCATTAGGAGCCTTTTTGTTATTTTAAAATGTTCAATCAGAGCTAAAAGTCAGTTGTGATGGGGCAGTGTTTCTGCCCAGCCTGGAAAGAGCTGAAAATCACTAAGAGACTGATGTGCAGAGGTCGAGGCAGGTGACTGACAGTTGGCTGGTGAATGAGCAGATGGTGAGGCAGCAAGCAGAGTAAGTGGCTGGCAGGGCGGCCAGGTGGCACAGTGAGCAACTGGTGGGGTGGCCAGGTGGCTCAGCGAGCGGCTGGCGGAGAGGCGCAGTGAACGACCAGTAGGGTGGCTGGCAGAGAGAGGCCATGGAGCGAGTAAGGTGCCTCAGTACTTTTACCCAGGGTGGGAGGTGAACTCTGAATCTGCACTGACCAAGGATAGCAACTGAGAATGGGTTGCAGTGAAGGGATGGGCACGTTAAAGGGACTTTTACGTTGCTGGACTTAAGAATCTGAGGGGAAAAGGACAATGCCCAACTTACGTGGGGGTAGGTCTTTTGCTCATGGTTTATGTTTATGAATCCTGTTTGCTGTGTTTTCCCAAATTAACACTTTTAATCACTTCCCTCCTTTTATTAAAAGTTTCTTTTCTACACTCAGACTGTGCTTGCGAGTGGGGAAGTATTGCCTCTCAGAGGTGCCCGGGGTGGTGTGTAATTTTCCCAGGTTACTGGGTGGGGGCTCGAGTCGGTTCTATGCTGTATGGATGGAAAGGAACCCCTAGATATTGAACCCAGCCCTGGTTGCTGCTGGCACCACCTGGAGGAAGGGCTACACTCATGCAGTCCATGCTGCCATGTCCTCACTTCTGTTTTTAGTGAGCTAGATGGACCACAGCCATTGAGAGTACGTCTCTGTGACCTGTTAATCACACCCTGGCTGCAGGATGATGTACCTTCTGAAGGCTATGAATCTAGCCTAGCCATCTTCTTTCTGCAGCAATTCAGGGAGCTGAGCCAGAGGAACTGATTAAACAGACTGAGGACAAGTCTCCAGGGCACTTGTGAGCAGTGGTGCCCCATTCTAGGTGAGGAACTGGGGAGACAAATGCCTTAGAGAAATCTAATGTTAAGTCAGCCAAACCAGCAATATCCTCCAAAAATAATAAAGATTGTCTGATAAGACCTATTCTCCATAAAATCCTACTGACTGGCAATAATTATGTTACAATCCTTACATTCTTTATTGGTGGCATTCCCATATCAGCCATTCAACGATTTTCCCCAGAATCAATGTCAAGCCAACTGGTTATAAATACTTGGGTCATTCCAGTTATTCTTCTTTTTAAATATTGATACATTAGCTTTTTTCCAGTCTTCTGGAACCTCCTCAGTATTTGAGATGTGTTAAATTTCACCCTCAATAGCTAAACGTTTTTAAAGAACTGGCCAAAGAACTGTGAGATGCAGTTATCTGGTCCTGGAGATTCAAAGCTAACTTTAGTAGTTACTGTTTAATAGCCTCCCTAATTATTGTTGCCATGCGAACCTCAGATTGCTGAATCATTGAGTTAACCCTCTTGCTGCTAGACAGACAAAGGTTTCAGTGCTGCTGTTTCCACTGAGCTTTCTGTGAAATTCAGGAGTAGTGACGAACTTGGGCTTCTGTGAAGCAGAAATGAATGCAATTAATCACCTACTCTGTAATAGACAAGAGTGGGTCTGAACAACAATGAACAATGGGAGACATGGAGAGTGAGAACTCAACTACTTTCAATTCTCTATTAGAGAGAAAGTTTACAGTCTAAGTTTAATCCGATTCCTCTAGCAAAAACAAGCCAAACTGCTGTAGTTTCCCAGGAAAAAGATAATTACGTGTGTGAAAGAGAATGATCAGTGTTACTTACTTCTATGTCATTAGCCCACCAGTTCTGGGAATTCTACTTCCTAGCTCAATTCTCAGCTGGAAAGACAGCAGATTAAGATGCCAGGGTACAAGTGTAACCCTTCTGCCCATCAGAGTTGGCAGCAACAAGGGCCGGGTTCAATATCTAGGGGATCCATTCCAATAACACACTGCAAACCGGCTCGAGCCCCCACCCAGTGACCTGGGACAAATATATACCACCCCTGCTGGGCGCCTCCAAGAGGCAATACTTCTCCTCTCGCAAGCACTTAGTCTGAGTGTAGCAAAAAGCCTTTTAATAACAGAGAGAAACAATGTGGCATTATGTTGGGGAAACACCACCAACAGGATTCATAACACAACCCATGAGCAAAAAAAAACCCACCCCAAGCAAATGGAGGCATGCCCTTCCCCTTTGGTTCTTGAGTCCAGCAACCCCAAATCACCCAAAGTCCCAAAAGTCCAATGACCCAAAAGTCTCTGTCCCTGGTCAGGGCAGCCCCAGAGTTCGAAAGTTTATCTGCAAAGCTTTACCTCCCAACCTGGGTGGAGATGGGGGCGGGGGTAAGAGGCACCTTACACGATCTGAAGCTGACCGCCCCACAGCTCCATAGGGCTCCGCTCCACCAGCCGCCCCACGAACTGCTTCGCTCAGCTCCGCTCTGCAACCCACAAGCAGCTCCTGCCGTCCCACAAACTGCTCCGCATCCCACCAGCAGCTCCCACCATCCTATGAACTGCTCCACCAGCCCGTCCACAAGGCACTCCAGCCGTCCCGCAAACTGCTCCACAATATATCTTCAGGCTCCCCCACTACTTAACACAACACTCAGTGATTTCAGCTCTTAGTCAGTTCAGCTCTCTGGCGAATTCAGCTTGTAGTAGGGGAGCCTCAGTGCTTGTGCACGATTAGCCCAAAGGGAGTTCAGCAGCCTGTAACTAGACTTCTAATGAAATCAAAATTAGCCCTGATATTCTACAGTAGAGAGGGGAGGAAGTGCAATTAACACATAAGGCCCTCATCAACAGGCCCATACCACCAAGTATTAATACTTGCCCCCAGCCTCTTCCAATTCACACAGTTTTGGAACCCATGACCCTTGCCTAGCAAGTGCTACTTAGTTGATGGTGAGTCCCTCCATCATAACAAAAGGCCAAGTACAGTTCCAAGCACAGTTCCCATAATCAGGGTAATAACAATTTATTCTTCTTGCCCCAATAACAGAGACACTGGGGATCCCACAGCAGCCAAAGTGACCATTTGGGCAGCTATGGCCTCATTCTAGGCGGGGTGGGTGTGCCTATGCAAATGAGATCGGCCCCTGAAGTTCTTTTCCACAGCTTACCACACCTCACCACCAGATGTCAGGGCGGAGCTCATCCTGACACTGCTTACATCCTCCCCCCAGACGAGAATTTGTCGTCCCGACAAATCACACTCCCTTTATACCAACTCATTGGTTTCCTCCAAAGGGCCTCAGGAAGCCCACTTTAGCTTCCACAAGCCTGTGTGCTAAATGTATTGGCTCCTCACTAGTCACCCCAGGTGCATCATAAGTTAACCGTTTCACTGGTCTTATCACCCTGTCTCATCTATTGAGAATCTCTGTTGCCGAGGTAGGGGGAACATCCTCTTGAGTGACGGATGAAGAGGCTTCCTTTGAGGGTCCCTTGGCTACTGGCTTAGGCCCCTGCACTCCTAATTCTAACACTGGAGGGTCCAAGGTGCCTAGGACATCCTCTGCCTGTGTGTCTCCACTGTCCAATAACCTGTGTGTGTCATCACACGGGGGTCCCATCAGTGGCACAGGGGTGTCAGAAATGGGCCTAAATAATTCCGCCATGGGGTTTAGGGTGGAAGAGGGAAAACTCTCGTTTGGTTCAGCTGATCGAGACTGAAATCTTGTCTCCATCCCAGGATACACCAGGGTTGTGTCTTCCTCCTCAAACTCACTCTCAGATGTGCAGAATAGGGGTAAGTTAGCTGCATGGGGCCCGCTGTCTGTGTTGGATGGCAGCTTTGGTCTAGCACCTCTGTTCTGCTCGGCTGCCCTGTTGTGGCCCATCTCATAAGGGGTGCTTACCAATTCCCCCACAGGGAGCAAGAGGTTTCTATGCACTGTCTTTATTTGCCCTGGACCGTCTTCAGGTTTGATCTTGTAGACCGGCAGATCTCCCAGCTTTTCAGTCACCAGGTAAGGTATTGCCTTCCATCTGTCAGCTATCTTGTGTTTGCCAGCAATACCCAAATTTCGCAGCAGGACTCTGTCCCCCGGCTGCAGCTCCTGCAAACGCACTCTAGCATCATATCGATGTTTGTTGCGGTCTGCGTTCTTCCGAGCCGCAGCGGTAGCTAAGCGATAAGCATCCCGCAGCTTTTCTCTTAGTCGGGATACATATTGCTGATGAGTTTCATAGCTATCTCCATCCTCTGATACACCAAAGCACAAAAGTCTAATGACCCAAAAGTCTCTGTCCCTGGTCAGGGCAGCCCCAGAGTTCGAAAGTTTATCTGCAAAGCTTTACCTCCCAACCTGGGTGGAGATGGGGGCGGGGGTAAGAGGCACCTTACACGATCTGAAGCTGACTGCCCCACAGCTCCATAGGGCTCCGCTCCGCCAGCCGCCCCACGAACTGCTTTGCTCAGCTCCCCTCTGCGGCCCACAAGCAGCTCCTGCCGTCCCACAAACTGCTCCGTGTCCCACCAGCAGCTCCCGCCATCCTATGAACTGCTCCACCAGCCCGTCCACAAGGCACTCCAGCCGTCCCGCAAACTGCTCCACAATATATCTTCAGGCTCCCCCACTACTTAACACAACACTCAGTGATTTCAGCTCTTAGTCAGTTCAGCTCTTTGGTGAATTCAGCTTGTAGTAGGGGAACCTCAGTGCTTGTGCACTATTAGCCTAAAGTGAGCTCAGCAGCCTGTAACTAGACTTCTAATGAAATCAAAATTAGCCCTGATATTCCACAGTAGAGAGAGGAGGAAGTGCAATTAACACATAAGGCCCTCACCAACAGGCCCATACCACCAAGTATTAATACTTGCCCCCAGCCTCTTCCAATTCACACAGTTTTGGAACCCATGACCCTTGCCTAGTGAGTGCTACTTAGTTGACAGTGAGTCCCTCCATCATAACAAAAGGCCAAGTACAGTTCCAAGCACAGTTCCCATAATCAGGGTAATAACAATTTATTCTTCCTGCCCCAATAACAGAGACACTGGGGATCCCACAGCAGCCAAAGTGACCATTTGGGCAGCTATGGCCTCATTCTAGGTGAGGTGGGTGTGCCTATGCAAATGAGATCAGCCCCTGAAGTTCTTTTCCACAACTTACCACACCTCACCACCAGATGTCAGGGCGGAGCTCATCCTGACACTGCTTACACAAGAAAAAGTGAGACAACCACTCTTGCCCCCCAAATAGGTAATTCAATGCAGTAATAGTGTCTAAAAGGAGGTTTCAGTCTCTGTATCTCACAGCCCGTGTCCTTTAATCTCAGGATGACAGCAAGGAGGACCAATTTGTACCAACTACGGTGCGGACATCTGTCCACTAAGAAGTAATCCTTCCAGCCTGGAAATTCAGGTCACATACAGTAAGGGGCAGCAAATGGCCATCATGAGGGATGGCTTTTCACCACCACGTGGGATGGCTTTTCACCACCACTGGCCTGGCCTGGCCTCAGACCAACAGGTGAGAGATTAAAGTCTCTGTGTTCCACTAACTTTTCTGAGCAACCCAGTCCTCCACACTAAGGTCTCCAGTCTTCATTTTAAATGATGCGGGACCTATAATGTAATCCCTACATACAGCATCCTAGAAATCTCTTCAATGGGGAAGCCAAATGTCAACAGATTAAGCATAGCAAGGTCAGTGGTCAGCACCTACCCCCAGAAGCTCTTTGTTTTCTTGGCAAGACTTGGAGACTAGCTTCTCTAATTTAAAACAGAAATACTGCTGATGCGACTGTGATTATTTTGGTGGTTTATCATTGGGATGGCTGAATCGCCTTATCACTTGACAAATTAAATCCACATTAAGAGATTATAGCTGCAGCCACTAACAATGTTGGAGCTCAGTGTGTCAGCAACTGCATTTTAACCCCCGAATTTCAGATGTTCTCTAGTTACCACCAGTGTTTGATTTGTGATGTGTAGAAGACTGGGCTTACTGCAGATGCATGCCCTCATGGTTGGGTAGGGTGTAGCAGCACCTTCGTCTCCAGCACCCCTTGCCAACAGTTGTGCTAGTTCTGTGATGAGTCACTTCTTCTCATGACTCAGCCCTCCAGAGTCCAGCCAGGTCATGTTCGAGTTCCACACACCTTTCAGGGTACTCCACTCCCAAGTTTACATAAAACAGTGCTTGAAGTTCCAGTGTCTTCCGCTTCTCTGGCTAGGGGTTATTAGGACCCATAGATCCTCAGCCAGGATCTTCAGTGTAGACCATTCAAAGAACTCTCAAGGGCCCACAGCCTCCTTCTGCAGGGTTTCCTACTGGGACTCAGCCTGATGCCTGCAAAATTCCTTCTTGCTTTTATTTCAGAGATCTGCCTCACAGAGCTTCCTCCCTGGAAACTCCCTCCTCAGGGGCTGCCACAGGAGCCTACCCTTCCTACAGCGCCTCTCCACAGTCCCCCAAACTTCAATCCAAGCACCCCTTAAGCTTTACTATTACTGCCTTTTGTGCTTCATTGCCTCTAGCTCCTCACAACTAAAGAAAACATGCCTATCATCCTAGACTTTGCAGCCCCTAGCCTCCCAGACTTCTTTCGAGCTCAGGACCCACTAGCTCTGAAATCAAGCCTCTCTCACACAGGTTTCTTCCCTGCCCCTTTTTCCACTGCCTTGTGCTTCTTCTTTCATGAAGACCCAGTTGGGTTTGATCACCAGTAATGCCTAACACCCCTCCAGGTGCCACACTATAGCCTAACTGGGCTCAGGCTCCTGTTAACCCTGATTAACCAGTGTGGTGTTTATACACCCACTCCATCAAATGACATTTCTAGGGGGAAGAGGGCATGCCACAGGACTGCACACCCAGCTGAACAGTGTGCCTCAACATATTCAGAAATGGTCATGCAAACGCCAGAAAAAATATACAGAGAAGGGGGAAAGCCATTCCATGGCTGGGGGCGTTACTGAGCTCATGTTGAAAAAGGAAGTACTTTCCTAAGTGAGTGAGCAACTCTAATTTTGCAAGGATGGAATATGCCATTAAAATACTGCATCCCACATTAAACCACAGATTTCCATTCAGTTCTGGTGTCTCTTTGCAACTCCTTCCTGGTGAGGAACAGCAGGGATCACCATTCACCTATATGAGCTAACGCCTTTTTGTACTGCCACACTCCTGTTATTGTTCTGTCTATAGTCTTTCTAATAGCGTTACTGCTACACGTTATGGAAGTGGAAGTGCCTTAGTCCAAGAGGAAATTGGGTGACTTGCCTGTGTTGTGTTTTATGCTTGTTTGTTATTATTATTATTCCTGATTATTATCAGCACTGCAATGGCACACGGACATACTGATCAAGATCTGTGCTATGGTTGTGTTGGCCACTGTACGAACGTGAAAGAAAAGATGGTTCCCTGCCCCAAAGCTTTTATGGACATTGATTTGAATCCAAATGAGTCAAGTAGCAGCAGTGTCTACAGAGATGAGATTCACATTATGGACAAGGCATAGAAATATGTGCAGTGGGCTGCACCGCACACGCTCTCCTGTGTGAGGGCCACCATAGTACCGAGTGGTGGAATAAAATACACACTGTCACATGTTCTGTTTCTACCACCCCAAGGGGAAGCTGAGGATGTCCTAAGTTTCAACAGGGGCATCAGATTCCACTGTGGGCCATAGCACTGCCTGGATCTCTGGAGCACTGTGTGCTCTGGCCCCATTCCTGACAAGCCTATTTTGCCCATAGCCACACCCCATCTCCTAGGGCTTGTGAGAGATTCCCAGAAGACAACTTTACAATGTCGTCTACCAGGACTGAGCTGGAGGAATCTTCCCCCAGACAGTTACAGGGCTTTTCGTGCCCGTGTACACCACCCCAGCACTTTTACCCAGCACAAAGGAGCTTGTGATTGGAGGGTGCTGGGGGGAGTGGTGTTCAGGATCTTACCTTTGCTTCTTCATTACCACAGAGAGAATTCAGTGACTTCCTTGTCTGATATTGGGATATAGTGCTCTCATGCCACACAATGAAGCTTGTACTTGTAATCCACAGAGAATCATAGCAATGTAGGGCTGTAAGTGTTAAATTGGAGCCTTATAGTTAAATATATGTAACAGAAACAACGTGGGCAAAGTCTGCATAAGGAATACCAGGAGATATATTGCTTAGAAGCTTTTGTTTAAAAGTTATTCGCAGTATCTCAACTATATGTTTTCTGTGTGTTACATATTTGTTTTACTAAGAAACTGTATTTTAGTCTCTCTTTGGAGTTGACTGGGAAGTACTAACACCTACGAATCAGCATTTTATGTACATAGCCCAGAGGGTAATTCTGTGTCATACTTTCTGAAAAATCTGAAAAGGGAAAACATTGAGCTTCAGCAAAGACTTAAGCTGAGGTGCAGAAGAAAGGAGAGTGTACGAGCATTGTACATAACATTGCCATCCCTCTGCCCTGTTATTCATGATGATTTGGAGGTCATTCTGAGACTTCATACTGCTGTTATTTTCCAATTTGAAAAATCAGGTAGTGTATCCAAAAGTATCCACTCCCTACAGTTACTAGATGCTGTGCTGGTTAGGGTTGTAGGAGTTCCTGAGCAGACATAGACAGATTACTGTAAGGATTTGATAGTTGAGGGAAGGTAGTGGGTCTGTCACCAGGGGTGGGTGCCTGTGAGTTTATCTTTGTAGCATATATTCAAAAAATATTTGAATCAATCAATCAAATTTGTGCTCCATCCAGATCACAGAACATCTGGAAATACCAAGGAGCTGCACAGAAAATCTGCCAAACTTGCGCAGTGGTCTCCTCTGATACCACCTCAAAGTTGAGCAGAGAGAGAAGAACCTTCCCCCTCTACCTTTCAGATGACATTAGAAGGGAACCAACAGCCCTGGTTCACTTTCAGATGGGCCCTGGTATTTACAAATTCAAATCTCACATAGTCTGTAGGAAGAGCGCATTCTGGGGCACAAGTGCTCAAGGCCTAGCTATTTCAAAGGTAAAAGAAAATGTTATTCCTCCTCCTAACAACCCGTATTGGTAGAAAAGATACTTTTCTGAATACAGTCAGGCCCATGCACACACCCATTTTTTAATCACCGATGTGCTAGGTGTAAAACTGATAGCCTTCATCTTTTCAGACATGTTTCACAATAGGAATGGGCCATGTCACTGAGCACTGATCAAGAAGCCCATTCTGAGAATCAATGAGTGTTTAATGAGTTTCAGATTTTGAAATAGCATGAACAATTTTAGCTTTTGGCATCTTCAGATATATTTGCTTTAAAAACTCAAATAGTGTCATCATTTCTGCATATTTCCTCTTTCTGGAGAGATAGATCCCACAGGGAGATCTCAGCATGTACTTAGGGACATCAACCACTAGATGTCCTCATACCTCTTCAAAAACTCTGCAGTATTTCTGTGCATTAATGTTCCACATTTCACAATAAAAACTAGAACTGACCAAATAGTGGAAAAATCTTCCACAAATATTCATTTGGATTAAAACAATTATCTCTTCCCATGAGCCTTTCATTTTAAAGCATTCAAGCTTTAGTAGTGCAAATACTCACTGCAAACCAAATGTTATGACAAGTATCCTTCAGTGTTTGCTAAAAGCAATTTTTCAGTTCTATAGTCAATTGTAATGTTCTAAATTTGAAATTCATACTGCATTGATCAGTCACTGTTAAAAACAATTAATTTAGATTTAGATATAACACTAAGCATCCTCCAAGATGGCTTAATGTGCCTTGCCATTACATAAAATCACGAATCAGAAATAAATACATTAGGCTATGTCTACACTAGAGAGCTTACAATGGCATGGCTGTACCGATGCAGATGCGCTGCTATAAGATCTCTTGGGTAGCTGCTCTATGCTGGTGGTAGAGAGCTCTCCCGCTGACATGATTAAATCACCTCCCACCAATATAGTGCTGTGCACCCCTAGTGACAGACCCACAACCCTCCCTCAACTGCTTAAGCCAGCAAAACTTATGTTGCTAGGAGGGAGGTTTTTTCACACCTCTGAGCAACATAAGTTTTGCCAACATAAGTGGTAGTGTAGACATGGTCTCATTCCTACCTATCTTCAAATACAAACAGTAATTACCCCACAATATCCCAAACTATGCCCTGTCCCTCTCACCTAGCCCTTCTTAAAGCCAAAACTAGGCTAACTAACAAACACTGAATACTGAATATTCAGGATGAATTGTTCACAAGCTATTTGTGTAAGAAAAACAGTATGTGAATGATTTTGGATCTATAGTTTCAGGGCCTCCCTGCACTGTACCGTGTGCAGTCATTTAACTCGGTGCCCAAGTGCTACAATTGTGTTTTGGGAGCATTTCACAGCCACTTTGCACAGATTTATTTGACTACACAAGGTGATGGGGAACAGTCAACATGGATTCACCAAGGGCAAGTCACACCTGACCAAATGGATTGCCTTCTATGATGAGATAACTGGCTCTGTTGAAGGTTAAAGAATGGTGGTGACTATTTTCAGTTAGAATGCCCATAGCCTAATAGCGTATGGACAGGAATTATTAAATGAAATTATTAAATGAAAAATATTATTGATATGAAAACAAAGCATGAGATAATATGCGTACAAGAGACTTGGCTAACAGGAAAACTAGATTATAAAATCCCACCATGTGGTGTAAAGAAACAGGAAAGGATGAGGTGTCTGCATCTTCATGAAGGAGAACCCTGAACTATCTTGAAGTAGAGATTAAAAAGCTAAATATCAAATATAATGTTACTGAGATACTGATGCAAAACAATTCTTGCATCTTTAAGACTTTATAATATTTATAACCCATGCAAGAAACTAGAGGGGATGGACCTGAAAGAATTAATTACAGATGTCACATGCCCATTCATTATCTGTGCTGATCTGAATAGTTACAACAGATTGTGGGAAAGTAAGAAAAATGATAAAAATGGAAAATGTTTAGAGTAGGGGTAGTCAATTATTTTTTGTCAAGGTCCAAATTTCTTGGTCAAGGTCTAGTCAAGGTCCAGACTCCAGAGAAAATAAATACAAACATAACAATCATCATCATCATAAGTAAATAAAAAGATTTTGGGGTCCGTTCAAAACGTCTGGTGGTTCGGATTCGGCCCATTGACTACCACTGGTTTAGAGCAATTCTTTGAAGAGAATAAGTTAGTAATATTAAATGATAGAACCCTGGCCAGGTTCAATATAGCTGACAGAAGTGTCACATGCTTGGCTCTGGGAATAGCTTCTAGTACCATAGCAAGTAAATGCAGCTGGGAAAATTACAGAGAAGAGGGAATGGGTAGTGACCACATCCTGACGTTAATTACATATCAAGGAAAAGGAAATATCAAAGATGAGGATAATATCTCTACTTGGAATCTAAGAAAAGCAATTGGAAGCTCGTTAGAAATGAAAGTGTGGAATATGTGAATGAGCAACGTGTAAATGACGATATTGAGGAATTCTGTCATAATGCTACTAAGGGAATCATAAATGCAGCCAGCCTAGCTATTCCTAGGATACCAACATCACTCAGAGATAGGCAAAGGGTACCATGGTGGAATAAGGAATGTGAAGTGGTAATCAGGGAAAGGAATAAGGCATATAAGACAGCAAAAAATTCCTTACCTAGCAAGGATTTAATGAAATATTTTTAAAAAATGAAAAAAAGACAGTTGCACAAAGGACTATAAAAAGGGCAAAAAGAGACATCTGGAGAACATATTGCAGGAAAGTCAATAAAGATGCCAATACTGTAGAGCAGGGGTAGGCAACATGAGCTGATTTTCAGTGGCACTCACACTGCCCGGGTCGTGGCCAACCATCCAGGGGGCTCTGCATTTTAATTTAATTTTAAATGAAGCTTCTTAAACATTTTAAAAACCTTATTTACTTTACATACAACAATAGTTTAGTTATATATTAAAGACTTATAGAAAGAGACCTTCTAAAAACGTTAAAATGTATTACTGGCACGTGAAACCTTAAATTAGAGTGAATAAATGAAGACTCGGCACACCACTTCTGAAAGGTTGCTGACCTCAAAATCTGTAATTTTCCCAGCTGCATTTGCTGTACAGGTATATAAACAACTTAGGAAAATAAATGGAATATAGAGTAAGACCTACATGATACCAAGCCATGCATTTACAAGTCATGATATAATAAGCACCAGCAAAGAAAAAGTAGAAATTCTGGCCACCATGTTTTAAAAAATCTGTAATGATGAGGATAGAGGACAGAAATTTGGGATAGGAAAAGAACATTAATTATGGAGAATTATGAGATGATGAAGAGATGGGAGGAGGATGTAGATAAGATTTTAAATGAAAACTTTAGTATGAGAGTATGTTTTAAAATAAATGAATAAATAATATATAAAGGTGAGAAAAAACAGACCTCAACTCTATTGTCCCTCTGCAAATTTGTGTACACAGAGTCAATCCCTTACCTCTCTCTAAAAGTGCAAAGTTTCAAAAAGTTCAATGAATAGAAGATTGTTCGGGGCGGAACAGATCTGGACAAGGAGAAGTCTGGAGATAAATGTGAGAAGGGAGGGACAGGCAGTAGAAACAAAAGTGAAACTGTTTGCACAGCATACTCCAGTAGTCTTGAGGTCTTTCTGAGTGTAGCCTTCATTGATTCGAGATCTACCATACCATTCTCTCACTAGAGGGAAAAACCTATAATGGCCGCAGGCCGTAAAAGAGACCCAGTTTGGGAATATTTTAATGAAGTTCCTCTATCTCTGGGTAAGACAGGTATGCGTGCAAAATGCAGACAGTGCTACAAATAAATGCAAGGCCTGGTTGCCCGAATTAAACAACATTGTGAGAAGTGTTCCTTCTCAGGAGGAAGCCTTGTTGATAGGGGGGAAATGGTAGACATGGTATATCTTGACTTTAGTAAAGCTTTTCATACTGTTTCACATGACCTTCTCATAAACAAACTAGGGAAATGCAACCTAGATGGAGCTACTATAAGGTGGGTGCAAAACTAGTTGGAAAACCGACTGCAGAGAGTAGTTTTCAGTAGTTCACAGTCATGCTTGAAGGGCATAATGAGTGGGGCCACGCAGGGATCGGTTCTGTTCAATATCTTCATCAATGATATAGATAATGGTATAGACAGTACACTTATTAAGTTTGCAGACGACACCAAGCTGGGAGGGGTTGCAAGTGCTTTGGAGGATAAGATTAAAATTCAAAATGAATTGGACAAACTGGAGAAATGGTCTGAAGTAAAGAGGATTAAATTAAATAAGGACAAATGCAAAGCACTCCATTTAGGAAGGAACAATCAGTTGCATGCATACAAAATGGGAAATGACTGCCTAGGAAGGAGGACTACAGAAAGGGATCTGGGGGTCATAGTGGACCACAAACTAAATGTGAGTCAACATTGTAACACTTCTGCAAAAAAAGTGAACATCATTCTGGGATGTGTTAATAGGAGTGCTGTAAGCAAGACACGAGAAGTAATTCTTCTGCTCTATTCCGCTCTGATTAGGCCTCAACTGGAGTATTGTGTCTAGTTCTGGGCGCCACATTTCAGGAAAGATGGGGACAAATTAGAGAAAATCCAGAGAAAAGCAACAAAAATGATTAAAGGTCTAGAAAACATGGTCTATGAAGGAAGATTGAAAAAAATTGGGTTTGTTTAGTCTGGAGAAGAGCAGACTGAGAGGGGATATGATAACAGTTTTCAAGTACATAAAAGGTTGTTATAAGGAGGAGGGAGAAAAATTGTTCTTCTTAACCTCTGAGGATAGGACAAGAAGCAATGGACTTAAATTGCAGCCAGGGCCATTTAGGTTGGACATTAGGAAAAACTTCCTAACTGTCAGGGTGGTTAAGCACTGGAATAAATTGCCTAGGGAGGTTGTGGAATCTCCATCACTGGAGATTTTTAAGAGCAGGTTAGACAAACCCCCATCAGGGATGATCTAGAAAATAGTTAGTCCTGCCATGAGTGCAGGGGACTGGACTAGATGACCTCTCGAGGTCTCTTCTAGGCCTATAATTCTATGAAAAAAGCTCTGAAATGCTTAAACACCTAAGTGAAGGAAGCTTGAGGGTGATGCTAAAATTATATAATAGTGTATGGAGAAAAGGTGAAATACCTAAGGACTGGACACATGCCGTTAGTTTCCCAGTGAAGAAACCGAGTAAGTTGAACTCAAGCCCTGAGGCATACATACCAATTGCCCTCACAGCACGTTAGGTAAAACCATGGAAAGAATGGTAGCAGAGAGATGAGTAGCACACCTGGAAAGACCTATGTGCATAGATGGAACGCAAAGCGGATTCAGAAGGGGTGGGAGTATGATTGACCACATTGTTAGGATAGAGACAGAACTACAAAAAAGCACGAGAACCAAAAGATTCATGATAGTAACCTTCCTGGACATAGAAAAAGCCTTTGGTGTGGTATGGAGAGAAGGACTACTTCATAAAGTGGCCTCAATGGGTAATATAGGAAGAATGTTCGGACGGTAAGGGCCTTCTAAAGCAAAATAACTATACAAGTCCAAATAGAAAAAGCTTTTTCGAACATATATTCAATTGCAAATGGAACGCCACAGGGAAGTGTAATTAGCCCAACCCTCTTTAATATCGTGATAAATGACCTCTCTAAGGAGAGGAGTACAGGAATATGGATCACATTTTTTGCTGACAACTTGCCAAATGGGCCCAAAGCAAAAATTTTGAAAGCGCTGCCAAAAGAATCAATGATGCACTTAAGAGAAATGCAGAATGAGGAAACAGGTGGGATTTCAAATTCTCCACAGTCTTCAGATTCTAAGGGAATGTTCTTCACAACAAGGAAAATCCAAAATGCTGTGAAGTTATATCGATATGACCAGCAGATAAATACAATGAACATTTTTGAATTTTTAGGTGTGATATTTGATAATAAGCTCACTTGGAGGCACCATATTGAAAATATTAAAGATGAGTGCAAAGGTAGAATTAACTTACATTAAAGTATCTCTTGAACATCCTGGGCAGTGGATAAGAAAACAGTGGTAATGCTCCCCGAGTGCTAATTAGGCCTATTATTGTGTATGGATGCTAGGCATTTCGTCCAGCAAGGAACACAGATCTGAGAAAACTAGACTATGTCCAAGCATAAGCATTGTATACCACATGTGGGGCCTTCATTACTACACCTCGGTGTGTATTATACATAGCAGCCAGTGAAATGCCTATCACTCTTATAAGAAAGCTCTCAGACTTAACCTTTTGGGCCAAAGTATTAGGTAACAGCAAAGATGACAACACAAAGCTAATATATAATGACTGCTAGAAATTAAGTGGAGACGGTAGAACAAAAACTCAAAATTCCCTATATAAGTAGAGTACAGAAGTGGATGAAGGCTCTTAATGCAAAGAAAGGACTGAAAAAGACCCAAATCTATAGCTATGGGAAAATATTCTGTTACTGGAAAACCATCCCCCTGTGATAGACATGGAATTATATAGTGAAATAAATAAGAGAAGACTGATAAATCTACAAGATGTAGCAAATAAATATATTTGTGATAAGTGGGGACACTATTGCCAAATATCTACAAACAGCCCCAAAGAGGAAGGAACAGGAAGAGTGGGAACAGCTTTCTGCAGGCCCTCACTTGGACTCAAGAAAGCCAGAAGGCTACTAACTTTGTATCCGTCTTTACAGCTGAGCTAACAGGGATTATACTAGCAATAAACTGGGTTTTAGATGTGCGGTCAGTTGCAGTGGCCATTCTGTCTGACTCCTTATCAGGACTGCAGGCAATTTACAGTCCTGGTAAGTCTGACAGCAGAAATGATTTTCTTAATGAAATACTACTGCTAACAACCAAACTGGCTCAATTGGATATAAGAATAACTATAATTCTGAATATACTTGTTATCAATATAAATGTCCAGCTCTGGTTTGAGTCTTGTTAAATTCCATCTACACAGCAAAGAAAAACCTGCAGCTGGCCCGTGCCAGCCAAGTCGGGCTCGCAGGGCTTGGGCTGCGAGGCTGTTTCATTGCTGTGTAGACACTCGGGCTGTAGCCCAAGCTCTGGGACCCTCCAGCCTCGCAGGGTCCTAGAGCCCAGGGTCCAGCCTGCCTGAGCCCATAAGTCTACATGGCAATAAAACAGCCCCGCAGCCGTAGCCCTGTGAGCCCAAGTCGGCTGGCATGGGCCAGCCATGGGTGTCTAGCTGCTGTGTAGACAAACGATAGTAAGAGCATGGATCCAGGTGCACGTAGGGATAGCAGGGAACACATTGTCAGACAAACAGGCAAAAAGTGCTATTAATCATGAACAAATTGACTTAGGGATCCTCTTAAGCAAACAGATATTTAATCAACTGATAAAAAATGAACTAAAAAAGGAATGACCTGAACTGTGGGCAAATTAAAGGAAGGGGAAAAAATTCCAAGAAGTATGCCCAACAGCTGATAATGTTGATATAATATAAGGCCCTGACAGAGAGAGCCAAGTGGCTCTATTTAGAATTCTAACACAGCATTGTGAATTAACAGAAAATTTATTTCTAATTAGCAAACATAAAAATGGATTATCCATAACATATAAGGTCCAGGAAATAACAGATCATATCCTTTCAGACTGTAATAACTGTACCAATGAAAGGAGGTGTTTATATAGGAAACTCGGAGGCCTTGAAGTAACTACATTTTGTAGGCCTTGCATGAACAATGGAAGAAAAGGGAAGTAAGGAAGCAGAGATTAACAACAGACAAAGCATGAATTCACAAGTGGCCTTGTAAATAATATGTAGCTAGTAAATAAAAAAAATAGTAAGAAGAGTAATGTGTGTAGTAGGAAGTGGGCCTGAAACATAAGCCCATATATCAGAGGCCTGGTATGAGGCCTGAGACCTGGGCTAAAGTAGTCAAAACTTTGTGATATAAAGCAAAGTTAAGTTGTGAGCAAGAGGCAGGCCCTGCTCACAGAATCTGGCAAGAACAGGACTGATACTGCAGAAACACACATTCCTAAGTAGTGCTAGGCATAAGAATATAAATGCAAACACATTCCAGAAAGGTGGTACCAGAACACCCCGATACCAAACACATTCCCCAAAGATAACAGAAACATGCTGCCCCATCTTAAGGATAAGGTCAGGATGACAGCATGATGAATAAAGATGTGTTGATCGAACCTACAGGTACAAGGCAATGGATGGCACCCTAATACATCAGAGGGTGGCACCCTTATACGTCAGGGGCGATACGTAATTTGTTTGCATTGTGTACCTTAATGTACCTTAGAGAGAGCGTCTGTGCCCAGCTGAGGGGACAGTGGAAAGTCCTGCCACTGACTGAGCTGCGTCCATTGTCACGGGCATACATGTGCTAGTGTAACTGTAGACATTGATCTGGGGAGCGAGGACCATGCTTTGCTGACAATAAACCTGACCAAGTGCCTTCGCATCTTCACAGATTTTGTGGTCATTTGGCAGTTCGCTGTAGATCTCCTGTGCCAGCTGTCTGCGCACACAAGGAGAACACACACGCAGCCGAACATCTGATGACAATGTGCTAGTAGCTTCTTACTGTTTTTTTATCTACCAGCTACATATTATTTACAAGGCCGCTTATGAATTCATGCTTCGTCCATTGTTAACCTTTGCTTCTTTACTTCTCTTTTCTGCAAAGTAATGCACATTGGAAAACATAATCCCAACTATATATATAGAATGATGGGGTCCAAATTAGCTGTTACCACTCAAGAAAGGGATCTTGGAGTCATTGCGGATAGTTATCTGAAAACATCCACTTGATGTGCAGCAGCAGTCAAAAAAAAGCGAACAGAATGTTGGGAACCATTAAGAAAGGGATAGATGATAAGACAGAAAATATCATATTACCACTATATAAATCCATGGTACTCCCACATCTTGAATACTCCATGCAGATGTGGTCACCTCATCTCAAAAAATATACTGGAATTGGAAAAGGGCAACAAAAATTATTAGGGGTATGGAATGGCTTCCGTATGAGGAGAGATTAATAAAATTGGGACTTTTCATCTTGGAAAAGAGATGACTAATGGGGGATAGCAAAGAGGTCTATAAAATCATGACTGGTGTAGAGAAAGTAAATAAGGAAGTGTTATTTACTCCTTCTCATAACACAAGAACTAGGAGTCACCAAATGAAGTTAATAGGCAGCAGGTTTAAAATAAACAAAAGTGAAGTATTCTTTCACACACCGCAGTCAGTCTGTGGAACGCTTTGCCAGAGGATGTTGTGAAGCCCAAGACAATAACAGGGTTCAAAAAAGAACTAGATACGTTCATGGAGGATAGGTTCATCAATGGCTATTAGCCAGGATGGGCAGGGATGGTGTCCCTAACCTCTGTTTGTGCTAGGAATGGGCGATAGGAGATGGATCACTTGATCCATCTTTAAAAAAGGGAAGGAGGAGGATCCAGGGAACTACAGGCCAGTCAGCCTCACCTCGGTCCCTGGAAAAATCATGGAGCAAGGTCCTCAAGGAATCAATTCTGAAGCACTTAGAGGAGAGGAAAGTGATCAGGAACCGTCAGCATAGATTCACCAAGGGCAAGTCATGCCTAACTAACCTAATTGCCTTGTATGACGAGATAACTGGCTCTGTGGATGAGGAGAAAGCAGTGGACATGTTACTCCTTCACTTCAGGAAAGCTTTTGATATGGTCTCCCACAGTATTCTTGCCAGCAAGTTAAAGAAGTATGGGCTGGATGAATGGACTATAAGGTGGATAGAAAGCTGGCTAGATCATCGGGCTCAACGGGTAGTGATCAATGGCTCCATGTCTAGTTGGCAGCCAGTATCAAGCAGAGTGCCCCAAGGGTCGGTCCTGGGGCCAGTTTTGTTCAATATCTTCGTTAATGATCGGGAGGATGGTGTGGATTGCACCCTCAGCAAGTTTGCAGATGACACTAAAGTGGGAGGAGAGGTAGATACGCTGGAGGGTAGGGATAGGATACAGAGAGACCTAGACAAATTAGACGATTGGGCCAAAAGAAATCTGATGAGGTTCAACAAGGACAAGTGCAGAGTCCTGCACTTAGGATGGAAGAATTCCATGTACCGCTACAGACTAGGGACCGAATGGCTAGGCAGCAGTTCTGCAGAAAAGGACCTAGGGGTTACAGTGGACGAGAAGCTGGATATGAGTCAACAGTGTGCCCTTGTTGCCAAGAAGGCCAATGGCATTTTAGGCTGTATAAGCAGGAGTGTTGCCAGCAGATCGAGGGAAGTGATCGTTCCCCTCTATTCGGCATTGGTGAGGTCTCATCTGGAGTACTGTGTTCAGTTTTGGGCCCCACACGACAAGAAGGATGTGGAAAAATTGGAAAGCGTCCAGCAGAGGGCACCAAAAATGATTAGGGGGCTGCAGCACATGATTTATGAGGAGAGGCTGAGGGAACTGGGATTGTTTAGTCTGCAGAAGGGAAGAATGAGGGGGGATTTGATAGCTACCTGAAAGGGGGTTCCAAAGAGGATGGATCTAGTAGCAGATGACAGAACGAGGAGTAATGGTCTCAAGTTGCAGTGGGGGAGGTTTAGGTTGGATATTAGGAAAAACTTTTTCACTAGGAGGGTAGTGAAGCATTGGAACGCGTTACCTAGGGAGGTGGTAGAATCTCCTTCCTTAGAGGTTTTTAAGGTCAGGCTTGACAAAGCCCTGGCTGAGATGATTTAGTTGGGGATTGGTCCTGCTTTGAGCAGGGGGTTGGACTAGATGACCTCCTGAGGTCCCTTCCAACTCTGATATTCTATGATTATCTGTTCTGTTCATTCCCTCTGGGGTACCTGGCATTGGCCACTGTCGGAAGACAGGATACTGGGCTAGATGTATAGGTGGCTGGTGAACCAGCTGTTGGGGGAGGCTAACCCCTTGCCCCTCACCTTCTGCCTGAGGTATTTTAAACAAATATCTATGGAAACGTGGCTGACCAAAATAAAATAATTAAAAGAGATGGAATGACTTACTGCCTGCCTTCAATTAACTACTGAAGTGTTCAAGCAAGATTGGCCAAATGGAATTAATGGATTAAAAAAAAATGATGTAACTTTTCTAAAAAAATATATACCTAGTACATTTACTGTGATTTATAATCTGTACTGTCTCAACACTGCTGTCTTCCTTTATTCATTGTATTTGACATCCCCTCTTTTAATACTTACAACAGAAAATTATTTTACTGACTATAAGTCTGTTAATTTGTAATAAAAAGTTAGTAACTAAATTACATCAGTAGAGTCTGAACTATTTAATTCTTGGAAGAAAAGAGGCAAATGCCAGTTAAACACCAAGCCACCTGCCAAAGCAATGGCAAGAGGGGATAAAACTGTCCAACACAGGGCAGGGCTTAACATCTTTAAAACCAGAGTTTCTGGATTTCCTCTTCCCAGAACTCCAATAAAAATTGAAACTTTTTGTGAAGTGCCCATCTCTAGCAGGCACTCCTCACTCAGCAGGAGCTCCAGTCTGAATAACTTGCATGTTTCCTCTCTCTTCCTAAGCACTGGCAGGACGCACAGTTTGTTTAATTAGTATAGGCAGAGCTCCAGTTCTGCCTGACTATTCACACAAGCAATGTCACGAAGACCTGGTGCAGCTAAAAGCTAACAAAGTGACTGGAATGAAGCCATCACAAAATATGCAGAGTAGTTTTGTACCTTCCTGAGCACACAGACCACTATATCTGTTGTCCGTAAACCTCATAGTGAGTTTTCAGCACAACAAAATCCAGTTGGGGGGAGGGGGCGAGGAAGACATTACTGACACTGACTGAGTTTTAAAGATCTCTCATCTCTGAACCATTGTTTTGCAAGTTGCATGTGCTAGTCTGAGGCAAAATCTCCTTTGCTTTTTCCTAATACTTTGCCTTTTTTTCCCCTTTGCTTTCACTGTTAATCTCTCAACAGAGCAGGATTCTAGCTAAGAGATGCAGGAGAGAGCATCCAAATGGGGAATATAATTGAGCTGTTTCAAACAGTGAAACTAGGACTCCCATGGGCTTCCAACCAGTGAAAGAGATTTTCCAAATGTGGAAAGTGGTTTGGAAGTGAGAGGAGGAATTTATGCTCACAACCTGGCATTGTTCCAGGAAAAAGCTGGCTGTTACCAACAGGAGGTGGGTCACCAAGCCTTCATAAGTACAAACATTTACCTCCCACATAAAGAAGAGAGGTTCCTGTTCTCAACCAGGATATGCAAACAAGGAAACTTACTGGAATGAGACTGCTGGGCCCCTGGGATTTCAACAACTGGCTGTTTTCCCAAGAGAGCTGGTTCAACCTGCTGAATATTTGGACAGAAGCCAGCCTACACACTGACAACTCCCTGTGACCGAAAGCATCGGGTTTGGCCTGTCCAGTGTCACCTCAATGTGTTCCATATGCAGTGGGGGGCCCTTCAGGTAGGAAAGGGGAGCTTTGCCAGCCCTATTTGGCACCCAACACTGTGTGATCTTTACCAGTTGCTGTAAACTAGCTCCAAGTGGCACCTCTCCACTGTCATTTTTGCCTGTTCACATTCAGATGTCGCTAGTCTCCATTGTTTGTATGGAGGTGGATAAACTATGTCTAAGAAGATCTTTCTGCTCTCTCCAGAGGTTGCTCTATACCACATATAATAGCACATCTGGAAACCTGATTATAACACAACTCCATTTTGTAGTTTAGATGGGACTTTTACCATGTTCCTGAGTCATGCTAAAGCTTTGGACAGTCCAAAAGCTAGCCCAGGCGAGCCCTAAATCTTGTGTATGCAGCACTTTTGCCTGAGCCACCTTTGCTCTGCATTGTGGTGTAATGGAAATCCTGCCAGGGAAGCACAACCATTTGGCATACAAATCTGTTTACATGAACAGAGTTTGCAGAAGTTACATGAACAAGTTTGCAGAACTTTCCAGTAAGCTCTTGGATCATACTGAAGCAGCACAACAGCTGGACCACACCTATTAATTCGTTCATACAGCTATCTTTCCAAACTTGTGAAATGGGGATGGTGGGAGCCATGTCCCTTGATGTGCTGTGGCTATAGAGAGTGAATAGAGCATTTTACTCTGTGTGTGGGAGTTCAGCCTCCCACCTAAAAGAACACAAGGCCTCTTCTGGGAAGAGACTACCAGAGCAAGAGAATATTTGTCAGTTTCTTTACAATGAAATACTTAAATTTCAGCATAAAAGGGATAGGCTTTGCCTTTATAATATGCATTCCATGGATAGAGGGGTTTATTTTCAGCAGGGTGCCACAAAGTTCCATACTTGGACTGGTGGTTGTTTACTATATTCATGTTATCTGGGAAAATAGGTAAGCTGTGAGGTGGCAAATTTTGAAGATGACACAAAATTACTTAGGTTAGTCAAGACTTAGGGTATGTCTTCACTACCCACCGGATCGGCAGGCAGCAATCGATCCAGCAGGGATCCATTTATCATATCTAGTCTAGACACAATAAATCGACCCCTGAGCCCTCTCCCGTTGACTCCTGTACTCCAGCACCTCGAGAGGCGCAGGCGGAGTCAACGGGGGGGAGCGGCAGCAGTCGACTCATTGTGGTGAAGACACCCCAGTAAGTTGATCTAAGTATGTTGACTTCAGCTACGTTATTCACGTAGCTGAAGTTGCGTAACTTAGATCGATCCCCCAGAGTAGACCAGGGATAAGAAGACTGAAAAACTTCAGAGGGACCTAACAAAGCAAGGTGAATGGGCCACACAATGGCAAATAAAAATCAAAGGAGAAAAATGCAAGGTAATGTACATTGGGAGGAATATTTTGAACTCTTAATATACATTACGTGGTTCTAAATTGCCACACAATTACAATCACAAAAGGAGACGGGCATGACTGTGGACAGTGCAAGGAAGTCTGCTGTTCAATATGTAGTAGCAGTCAAAAAAGCAAACAAACAAAATGTTAGAGTGCTTTAATGAATGGGACTGGAAATAGTGAAATATTACACCATTATATAAATCAATGGAACATCCTCACCTGGAGCTCAGGCCAGTAATGCGTTGAGCACCCTGGCCACAATGCAGCAAAGCACTCAAGCACCTGCTTACCTGTAAATGTGTGAGGAGTCCCACTGAAGTCAGTGGTTAAAGCTATGCATAAATTGAGTGCTTTGCCAGATTGGAGCCAGAGCACTCAGCACCTTGAAGAGTACAGTGCCTGGAATACTGTGTTTGCTTTGGGCCACTCTGTTTTGAATCAGATAGAGCAGAACCAGAGAAATCTTAGCAAAGGTTCAGAGATGGAGGATAAAAATTATAAGGGACCTGGAAAAAATTATACCTGGAGATAGTATGACAAGATTGGGACAGTTTGGTTTAGTGAAAGATGAATACGAGGAGACATGACAAATATATAAAACAATGACTGGTACAGAGAAGATAAATAAGGTACTCCTATTTACCCTTCTCATAACCAGGGATCCTAGAAATCTGTTTGCCATAGAAAAAAGCAAAATTTGTGTTTTTACGAGAATCTGTAGTTTTTACATTTTGTGGAAAAAATAAAAACATATACAGTAGAACCCCTTGCCACCAACATACACACAGAACATGGGATATGGACGCTTCAGCCCCGGGTGGCAGGGGTCCAGCTGACAGCCCCACATAGTGGGGCTCCCGCTGTCAGATTTCATTTTAATCATGGAAAAACGTGGATTTTTATGTTTTTTTATCAGAGAATTTTGGGATTTTTATCACAGAAAAATAGGATCCCTGCTCATAACACAGGAAAAAAGGGGACACTAAAAGAAACTGAAATGCAACAAATTTAAAACTGATCAAAGGAAATGATTTTTTACATAAAATATACTTCACCTTTGGAACTTACTGTCAGTGGGTGACACTGAGGCCAAGAACTTAAAGTGAACATCCACAGTTCCATTAGACAGCTGCCATGGTTCAGGGCTAGCTGCATCTTTGTCCCCCTTCTGGTCTCTGAGTGCACCCCTCAGTGTCAGGCCTTAAGGCTTTACCTCTACTGGGGAGGAATTAAAAAATTCTCCTTCTCTTCGGGCCCTGGGCTTGAGTAGCCTGCATATCAACTCTGCTGACCCAGCAGGTCTGACTGGGTTCAGAATGTGCGGTTTTTTTCCTTCAGGAGCATATGACCAGTGGTGTCTATGGTGACCAGATGCATGTTTTTCTTACCTAAAGATCTGTAATAATTATTTGTATTACAGTAGTGCATAGAATCCCTAGTCCTGGATCAGGACCCCATTGTCCTAGACGTGATACCAACACTGTCCAGAAAGGCAGTGTCTGTCCAAAGAGCTTACTATCTAAGACAACAGAGAATAGGTGGATATAGACAGATAAGGGAGTACAAAGAAACAATGAGACAGTTTGGTCAGCATGATAGGCAATGGCCTCAGCATAACAGCAACTTAACCATAATCAAGTTTTTTGTAGGCATCATGGAAAAGGGAAGTTTTGAGGAGGGTTTTGAAAGAGGATAATCAGTTACCATCCTGTGAGGGTGACTAGGCAAGTCTAATTTCTTCAGACACCCCCCCCCCCCCCAAGCAGCACCCTGTGTCAGTCTGGTCCCTGCAAAAACCTCCCTCCAAGAGTACACCCCCTCCCCCCTTTTGAAAGAGAATTCCCTTTTACATGGCTAGAGTCCTTTTGATCTTCTGGTTCCCAGGCCTTTTCTAGTCCTGGCATTGTCTCTCAAGTGTTTGCTGAAAAATGGCTTATCTTGAGCTATTCTTCTCCCCTTCCTGCTTGTTTTCTTTACAGTCCCCCCTATTAAACTAAACCAGTATACTCATTCAGTAAACATCCCAATAAACAGGTCAACATACAGTTTTCATACATTATTACAGGGCAGCTCCTCTTTCATCCAGAGCCGCCCAGAGGATTCAGGGGGCCTGGGGTCTTTGGCGACGGGGGTCCTTCTGCTCCAGACGTGTTCGGTGGCACTGAAGGACCCGCTGCTGAAGTGCGGCGGAAAATTCTCGTGGGGGCCCCTGTGGGGCCCAGGGCTTGGGGCAAATTGCTCCCCCTTCACCGCCCCCCCCCCCCGGGCAGCCCTGCTTTCATCACAACAGAATTTTACAAAACGTAGACGGAATATGCCCTCTCATTTCAGGCATAAAATAATCGTTAACAGACAGGGGTAAGAAAGAAACTTCTCTATGGGCAGGTTATTCCACAACTGTCCACTGGGAGGTTTCTTGAATCTTCCCGTGAGCCCTCAGGTACTGGCCATTGTCAAAGACAGGATGCTGGACGGGATGGACCATTGGTCTGATCTGGCAATGCATGTTTCTGTCTCCTCTTTCAATGTGTGTTTGAAGAGAGGTGCTTGGAGAACTGTGTCTCCTAGTGGTGGGTCTTTGCTGTCCAAGATGAATTCACTGTGTCTTGAGATGAATTGACAGAGCTGTGTGAGTACCTCAAAACTAGACACACATGGAATTCTGCAAATCAAGAGTTAGATGCATTTTGGCAGAGCAGTGGGTGGGCCTCAGGTCAAGAACACCAAGAAGTGCTGTAAATCAAGAATGGCTGAAGCTTACCTACTGTCTTCCAATACCATGCTGTTCTCTTGCCAGTGCTATCAGTCCCTAACTCTGATAAGAACACAATTACTGTCATTTTATTGACCTCCCAGCTCTGATATGGAATGTTTGGGCCATGATACTACAATTTAAAAAAAAAAAAAAAAAAGGAGTTCTTGTGGCACCTTAGAGACTAACCAATTTATTCTCTAAGGTGCCACAAGAACTCCTTTTCTTTTTGCGAATACAGACTAACACGGCTGTTCCTCTGAAACCTACAATTTTAAAATTATGGGAGATAAAAAAGGCAATTAAAATAAAAAACAAAATAACTAAGTGTTTAGGCCTGAAACCCAACCAAGTCTCGGAATATCAGACATTCTTACTATCCCTCTGACCAGCTCAAACAGACGTGGGAATGCACAAGCTGTTCAGCTGGACTGAGGCCCGAAGCCACTGTCCATATCATCCTGGATACAGGTTGAGCAAACAGGCTCTTTTCTCAGACAATGCCCTTAAATTCAGATGGATTATTAAAAGTTATGCATCTTCCACACCCTCTCTTCCACTTCTTTCTCACTGCCCGCTTTTCTCTTCTCTCTTCCCCTTCCACTGCTCTCTCCTCTTCTCATGCCACATTCTACTTGTCTATTTCCTCCCACGGCCACCCCTTATAGTAAACAAACCTTCACTCTCCCCACCTTCCTTAAACAAACGGTTGTTTCCTTTTGATACAGTGGCCACCTGGAACACAGCAAATAAGGGACATATCATTAGGAAAAAATGGCTTAATCCATGGCAAAGATTCTATCGCCTTGTTGAGGCTAGGAAATTTTTGCTAAGATAGCCTATGTTGTGGAGCTGAACTAGTGATAACAGGCAAGAGCAATGGTGGGAGAAAACTTGTGTAGATAAGGTGCTGGCAGCTGCCAACTTTCTACACGTCACGTTGTGTAAAACCTGCTCTAAGCAGGGCAGTGGAATAAACGGCATTTGCCACCTGGAACCTTGTCTGCACTAGCAACCCTGCGAGTGCTACGGGGAGGGGTGCTGTACTGGTGTTTGCAACGGTGAGAAAATTTTGCCAAATAAAAAACCAGTGAAGAGACAGCCAGAGAGGAAAAAGACAAGGGGTGGTGCAAATCTGAATTAAACCTGAACTCCTGCAATAAAACCTACCTGGAGATGCTGTGATTCATCAGTTCAAGACTGAGCTTCTGGTGAACTTTTGTTTCTCACTCTTTCACTCTGGTCCTGCAACATAGCCATATAATTATTAGAGACTGTACACGCAGTGGGAGCTACTAGAGTATTTAAAAAAATTGAGTGCATATTTCCTAGGTCAGGCTTCTCCACATTCTGGCTGGTCTCAGTGGTAAGATTACAAGCAATCAACAAGAACCAAATATATCATTTACTGTGTAAGGGGTTTATTCAGGGTCACAGGGTGTAAGCATTCGGGGGAGTCTGTACAAACTTATGAATTCTGGTTGATATTACAAAGTTGTTATGAAACTTCTGTATGATGAAAGGCCTTTCTGTGTATCCTCCTCTTCTAAGCTTTAAGCATAGTATCACCCATTGTTAAAGACTATCAGCACCTGAACAGGTCTTACCTGAGGAGAACAAAAGAGCATGCTGGGGAAACCTGTTCCCTCCACTTTTTCTGGGGATTGAGAGAGTAGGAAGTTACCAAGAAGGACAAAGTAAAGTGAGGAAATGACAAAAGCAGAAGGTTATAAAAGTGCTCACGGGGGAAGACTCAGAGAAACACACTGGAAGTTTGGGCAGCGAAGGGGAAGGGAATGAACTAGCCGTGGTCAGAGGAAGCGTGCTTGGGGAGAAGGCTCTGTGCCAGAACTTTGCTAGGCACTGCAAAGGAAGGATCCTGGATAGCCCCAGATTACTCTGACCCCAACCCAAAGAATGCTTCTGGAGTGGTGAAAAAACTGATACAGGGAACTGCATGTAGGGTTGTTTATTGTTGGATAGATCTGTGTATTTTTTGTGCTATTAAAGAATGGTGATTCAGAATCTGGTGCCAGTCTGTCTGTTTGTGTTCAGCATTTACATCTACCACGTGCCCTCTTGAAGTAAACCAGAAGGCTCACTTGTGGGTAAAGTTCTGGGACAGGGTGTGTTTTAAGCTACAGGGAGGGAACCTGAGGGCCTAGCACTGGTTCCCTGGACTGGGCTGTGGGCTTTGTGGTTGAAACACTCAAGAGCAGGTGACAGAGTGTACTCAGAGGCCCTAAGATAGGGACAGTGTAGGGACTCTGTTCTGAGTGTAGAGGCTTAAAATACAGGAGATCCAGCAGCTGGGTTGCCTCACAACAGTCTGGTGAGAGGTCAGGAGAGGGTACTCAACTGCAGTTGTGACAGGTGGCATATTTTGCATCATTATTCACTAATGGGTGTCAAAGTCAATGAAAAATAAATGCCAGAGTCAGAAAAGCCCCATACAACTTGGTTTGCTTTAGTTTGTATACCACTTCAAAAGTTTTGCATTTCTGTTCTCGCCCTCACTAGCTACAAATGTAGGAGAACAGAAAATCTTTGAAAATAAAAGCCACTCAGGAAGATTAAACAAGCTTGTGGTCCAAAACCTTAGTTAATTACTCTGGTTTTATGCAGGCAAAAAGCCCATTGGCTCAGATTCTGAACTGCATCCAATTTGTATGTAATGCAGCTCATCAGGTGAGTGTGGCAAAGATGGCTGGTTGTACTACACACATCTGTGGCCCCAGGATTCCGAGGCCAGAGAAAATCAGTACAGCCTCAAGGCTGCTCTAGTTTACGCCCAGCTGCCTGAGGCACCAAAGAACTATTCTGGCTGCTGGCTATAACTGGAATGCAAATGTGCTCTGGCTATGCTCCGTTTTTCCTGGTCATACCCTGTATGGTGACAGGGCTGAGAGGATTAACTGCTTGCTGTACATCTCCTTGGGATTCCCTTTGTCTGGGAATTCTCCTGTCATAGATGGGTATCCTAGTTTTCCAGCCACATCACAAAGCAGCCAGAGCACTGGTAGGGAATAGGTCAGGATCTGGCCAGTTGACTCTATAGGAGTTTTGATTAAGTCATGACTTCAGGATTTGACTTAATTGCAGAAGTCACCTACAAGACAGCCACTAACATTAGTCTGGACTTTTATTTGAAAATAGCATGGTGTGATGAAACAGGATTTTTTTGGAATGTATTTTAGGAATCTTAGGCATGCCTCAGTTTCCCTCTGTATGTTGCATTGCTACCCAATGGGTGCAAAAGTGTGTGTGTGTGTGTGTGTGTGTGTGTGTCCACCCTCACTGTCTGGTTGAATTAACAGTCATTAAAAAAAGTGGCTGAAACAGGCCTAACTCAGCAGAGGTCCAGCAAGACAAAGAGATGTCCCAATGACTGAGCAATCAACATCCAACAGCAGGAAACCCCAGCAAGCAAGACTTGTGAACTGAGTTGGGGAACAAGGTGGCAGGTGACTGGAATAAAGCTGAAGTCTTGGAGAGACTCAGGAGCCAGGACTAGGGAAACAAGTGGGGGACAACAGAGAGCCAGAGCTCAACACAGCTTGGCTGGCTCATCATGACACTGGTTTGACCAGGATGGACTAACCCAAGGACTTTCAGATTCTGTATGTCAGGTGACTAATAAACAGTTACCTGTTTTGAAAAGGCTGCCTGTATCGCTGTAAATACTCCTTGAGAGGGTTGCACCGTGACAGGGCACAGTACAAGCTTCCTGCAGGAGTCTGGCTTGGCGGGATTCTCTGCAAGCAGCCAAAGAGAGATGGGGATAGCAGATCCCGAAGGCGCAGTCTCAGAGTCCTGGAGGCCATGGACCCGCCCCTGTGTGGGTCTCTTGGGCCTGGCACACTAAAGGGGTCACTCCCAGGAGTGTGATTGCAACAGACCATACCCTGCGGCTCTATGACACAGCAAAACTATTAATTGTATGAAGAGTATTTAGTAAAGTTTCCAGCAGGATTGCCAAAGCCTCAACCATCCCGAATGACAAGACTTGCTGTTAATAACGTTGCCTGTCTCTCAGACCGATCTTTCTTCTGACCTTACCACTCTGTTCAGCTGGCTGCAGCAAAGCCTGCTTTCGGGACCTGCCATCACAGGAGCCTCCACCCCCCAGCCCTTTCACCATCTAGAACAGCCCCCTGCTCCTGTCACCCCAGCTCTCGCCCTCCCCCATCAAACAGTCCCGCTTTCCCACGTCTCTGCGATGGCCCTGCTCAGTGCGATGCGCTCCGGCGGGGCTTGTGGCCAAGCAGGACGCTGTGTAATTTAAAGACACGGGACTGCCCCTTTACCGGGGCGCGGGGGGCCGCGGGGGGCGCCGGGGGCGCGGGGCCAGGACCCCGCAGCGTGCAGGCGCGCGCCGCCCTGGGGGGGCCGTTGCGCCCCGCGCAGGTTGCGCCCCGCGAGCGCAGGCAGCATGTGGCGCTGATGCAGCAAGGCGCAGGCAGCCGCACGAGGCGGGCGGCTCAGCAGCGCGTGCGCGGGGACGACTCTCGCCGGCCGGCCGCTCGGGCGCGGCACTCGGCGGCTGCGCTGCCCCGCCCTCGGTCTGACGCAATTCATTTGCACTCTGCCCCTTGCCACGGGCCAATCGCAGGCTACCCGTCGGACGGCGCTGGCCAATGCGGCCGAGCCACGGTGGCAGGAGCGAGCGGGGCGGGGCGGGTGGAACGCGGGGCGCCCAGCGTTCGGCCGTGGAACACCGGCGGCGCCAGGGTTCTCCGCAGCCGCCCGCCCGCCCGCCCGCCATGGTGGCGCTGCCCGGTTCCGCGGCCCCGCGGCTGCTCCTCATCCCCGGCCAGGCAGCCGAGGCCCTGGGCGCCGCGCCCAGCCGGCCCCTCTCCGTGGCGCTCCCGGCGGGGGGCCCGCGCTCGCCCAGCCCGGAGCCGCAGCCGCCGGCCCGCAAGCGGCAGCGGCTCACTCACCTGAGTCCGGAGGAGAAGGCGCTGCGCAGGTGAGCGGGGCCGGTGGGGCCGGGGCCGGTGGGGCGGGGCCGGGGCTCGGGGCCGGTGGGGCGCCGTGGGGCCGGGGCCGGTGGGGCCGCTGGGGCCGGGGCCGGTGGGGCGCCGTGGGGCGGGGCCGGGGCTCGGGGCCGGTGGGGCCGGGCCGGGGCCGGGGCCGGTGGGGCTCGGGGCTCAGGGCTGCGCTGTCCCCCCGCAGGAAGCTGAAGAACCGCGTGGCGGCGCAGAGCGCCCGGGACAGGAAGAAGGCGCGGATGAGCGAGCTGGAGCAGCAGGTGCTGGAGCTGGAGCAGGAGGTAGGGCTCGGGGCGCTCGGGCCGGCCGGCTGCGGAGGGGCGGGAGCCCTGCGCCGCACATTGCAGGCGGCGGGGACGGAGCTGGCTGCTGCGGCCTGCTCCGCTGAGGTCGCCTGTGGGCTTCTTCCAGAACCAGAACCTGCTGCTAGAAAACCAGCTGCTGCGGGAGAAGAGCCAGGGGCTCGCCGTGCAGAACCAAGAGCTGCGCTACCGGCTGGGGCTCGATGCGCTGGAGGCGGAGGAGGGGAAGAGCGCGCCCGAGGTGAGCGTCTGCCCGCTCCCTGGGGGGGATTGGGGCAGATGAGTCTGCTGGCGGTTCCTGGGTGCCTGCGACCGGCCAGCACCCGCTACTCCAGTGGAAGGTGTAAGAAACTCGGAGCGGGTGAGGTGGGATGATCTGCCCTTGTACTAGGTCTCATCAAGAGGTAACAGATGGGCTTCACGTCCTGAAGCCTGTGAGGCTTAGTATCCTTCCAAAGTCGTTAATATTGATTGCTGCATAGGGATGGGGGGGCTTCTCTTATCTCCACTGAGGGCTTTCAGGGGCTGCTGGCTGGCACCTTGGAAGAAAACTCAGCAGCATTCAAAGAGTTAATTCAGAACCCTTTCAAATCTACATCTCATGCTGGTCTTGGTGTAACCTGCTTTTTATCCTTGCATGCAAAGTACCATTAAATGTGGCCACAAGAGCTGGTGGTGAATAACCAGTATGTGGCCCAAAAGGAAAACAATGGGCTGACAAGGTCAGCCTCCTTCAGAAGATGGTGGTGGATCCAGTGTACTATTAATGGGTGTCTCAGACTGAAGTTAAAGCTCAACCAGAGTGGTGTATTTTGAACATGAGTCTTCAACAGTCATCTCGCTTCCAGTCTCTGCAGCGCTGTTCCTTGTTTTGGCTGCTAGCCAAGTGAGGTTGAGATTCAGGCAACAGACTGCCAAAGGATGGTTGCATGATGACACTCAGTATTGTACCCTTACAATAAGGGGAAGAACATCAAACAGGCGGTTTGGGAGTCAAAATAATATTGGATAATTAGGCTTCTCTTCTTATACAGGTGGTGATGGAATCACAGGTGGATGAAATCAGGATGGTGACCGGGTCCGCTGAGTCCGCAGCACTCAGACTATGTGTTCCTCTGCAGCAGGTGCAGGCCCAGCAGTCACCCCTCCTGACAGTCTCCACATGGATGCTGATGGCATTGACTCTTCAGACTCTGAGGTGAGCAGCCATTCCATGTTTACAGATCATGAGTTTTCGAAAGAATTACAGCCCAGTGTCTCCAATTCATCAGCTATGGTACTAGGGGCATTAGAATTTGAGCTGTAACACACCAGCAATGTAGTTCAGATAGGCTGGCATATTTCAAAGGTCCAGATGCTCTCAGATACATTTGTGCTTGTGAATCTTGGGCAAAACTGCTGACCTACAAGCTGTGTCCAATAGGTCAAAGACAGGTGGGTGAGGTAATATCTTTTAGTGGACCAACTTCTGTTGGTGAGAGAGACAAGCTTTCAAATTCTGAAGAAGAGGTCTGTGTAAATTTGAAAGCTTGTCTCTTGCCAACAGAAGTTGGTCCATTAAAAGATATCGCCTCCCCCACCTTGTGTCCCAATATTCTGGGACCAACACTGCATATTAGGTATTCTAAGAGACCACTCAACAGGAAGTGGCCTATTAATGCTCCTGCGGTCATAGGACAAAAACAGGACTATAAATTAAGCGGAAGTTAAGTTCATTATTTTGAAGGCAGTTAAATAGTGTACATTAGTTATTGTTCCCATAAACATTATCATTCAACTTTTTGCAACATGAAGCATAGACCCCTAGAAATGTAGGACCTTGATAAATTATCTAGTCCCCTGCACTGAGGCAGGATTTAAGGATATCTAGAACATCCCTGACAGGCTTGTCTAATCTGTTCTTAAAAATCTCTTAATAGGGATTCTGTGACCTCCCTTGGAAGCCTAGTCCAGTGCTTAATTATCTTTATAGTTAGATAGCTAACCTAAGGCTTTGTCTACACTAGAAATTTTGGTGGTCAAGGATGTGAAAAAACACATCTGACTGACCTAAGTGTCACCAACAAAAGTGCTGGTGTGGACAGCACGATGTTGGCAAGAGATGCTCTCCACTGATACAGCTATTGCAGCTGGTTGAGGGTGGCTTCATTATGCCAGCAGGAAAGCTCTTTTACACTGGGATAGAGCAGCTACACAGGAGACCTTGCAGTGCTGCTGCTGTAAGGTCCGTGGTGCAGACAGTCTAATCTGCAGCCCAGGAGATTAGACTGTTACTACTTGTTCTACCTTCAATGGATATGGAGAACAACTATCTTGTCCTCTATAACCCTTAACGTAATTACTTACCTTCTCCCTACTCAGTCTTTTCTGGAGACTAAATATGCGCAGTTTTTTAACCTTGCCTCATAGGTGAGGTTTTATCACTTCTGTTGCTCTTTTGAACATTCTTCAGTTTGTCCAGATTGCAGCTAAAGTGTGGCACCCAGACCTGGACTCGGTTCTCCAGCCAAGGTCTCACCTGTGCTTAAGAGAGCAGGACACTTGCTTCATATCTTGCATAGTATACTCCTGTTAATACACCCCCAAATATGAGCCTTGTTGACAGCTGCATCACATGTTGGCTCATTTTCAGTTTTGTGTGCATTTGAAAACCCTGAAAACATGCAATTCTTCAAAGCACATGCTGTATTTCTACTGTAGCTTTGGACAGGTTTTAAATAGCCTAATATTGTGAAGTCTACTAGTTACTGTTCAACTGCTGTCTGTATCCCAGAGTCAGATACAAGGACATGAGACAGCTAAAAGCCAAGGAACAAACAGGTTGAAACAGATAACCTTGTGGTAATGGAAACTACTGCTCAGGCTAGTACCTGGTGCTGACGCTTTATTTCCAGATTTTGCCTTTGTTTGCTGGCTCTACAGAGATTGTAGGCAAAGAGCTTTTTGTTCGAATAGTACCCACCACTATGCGGGGTACTGTAATGCAAATCAGTAATGTAGAGAACAGTCTAATAGTGCCAGTCAAGCTCCTGGAAGGGTTAATGGACTAGAAAGCTCAGGGTTAAGTAAACGAGCATATCAAAGTACATATGCCATTCCCACTTGTGCTGCCTTTCAGTACTGATCAGGTCTTCAGGTCCTATTGAACTTAACCTACTTGAGGTTGGTTTCAAGGGTAGGTTTGGTTTGTGTACAGTAGTCTGCATGTTCCTTTTAAAATGGTGGGTTTTGTATTCTGCAGTCTGATCTCCTGTTGGGCATTCTGGACAGCCTGGACCCAGACATGTTCCTCCGGTATGGTAATTCAGAGTCATCGTGCTTGGAAAAGCTGGAGGAAGAAATCTGTGGAAAAGAATCAGATTCCTTACCAGCCTCCCCCACTCCCTCTGTGGGGTCCTCATCAGCCAAGCTGGAGGCCATTAATGAACTGATCCGGTTTGACCATGTGTACACCAAGCCCCTAATCTTTGAGATCCCTGCTAAAATGGGCAGCCAAGGTGATATGTTAATGAAAATAGAGGAAGCATCTCTCTCTCCCTCAGAAGACAAGGACCTCCCTGAGTCCCCAGTCTCAGTGAAAGAGGAACCTATAGATAACTTTTTGCCTGAGCTGGGTATCTCAAACCTGCTCTCATATGATCACAGCCTTGAGACCTCTTGCTGTCTGTTGGATGCACGTAGTGACTCTGGATATGAAGGATCCCCTTCTCCCTTCAGTGATCTGCCCTCTCCACTGAGCACAGACCATTCTTGGGAAGATACTTTTGCCAATGAACTTTTTCCCCAGTTGATCAGTGTCTGATTTATTCATTAGTGTTGCATCTCTCTTCTGTGGAGCAACACTTTACAATCTATGCAGGGTAGTAAGAACCATCTCCCCTTTTTCTTAAGCCAGAAGTAAAGTAGATGGCTGTTTCTTAAAGAACATTACTCTTTAAAGTGTTTTCACCAAAGCCAGTATTTTGCTAATTTGTGCCCATCTCAAACTCAGAATACAACTGGGTATAATAGTGCCCTTTGTACCAGAACTTTCTCTTGGAAAGGAAATGGCTAATCTCCCTTCTCAGAGACTAAAAGTAATATCCTCCGAAAGAAACGGGTGCTCTTGTACCTGAACTGTACCTTGCCCCAGTTAGGCAAACCCTCAGTACCTAGGAGAAATTTACTTTGGGGCAGTGAAGGGGGGGTGGGAGGAGGAGTTTAAGTCCTTGTCACAGCAATAGCCTGCTTAGGCAGTGGGGCTATGCTTCCCTCCATGTACAGACAGTTGGCTCAATATAAGATTAAAAATCTCTTGTAAATTTTACATAACTTACTATGTAAATGCTTATGAAAGTTTTCTATTGCTACTTAGTTTGTGATTTGCTTTCTCCATTTAATATTTAAAAATACCTGTGCAATTAAAAAAGTGCAATGCAGATGTTCTCTATACTTCCATTTTAAAATAACAGCTGGGGGGAGAAGGTCTCTGCTTCTGTGTCAACCTCATACTGCTTACATGGTAAAAGGATGGGTGTTGTAATGGTTCCTGTATTGTACAGACATGAAATGGCTTGTTTCAGTGCTTATCTTCGCAACAGCTCACTGCAGCTGTGGAACAAAACTGGTTACAGGGCCATCGCTGGTCTGATCAGCGATCAAAGCCTTACATGGGTAGGAGCATGCTACATGTGCTAGAGTACCCATGCTGCTGTTGAGAGCAGAGACTTCAAAGGGTTTGTCTACATTTAAAACAAGTGTACATATAAAATAAAGGGGTATAAATGAGCTATTACCACTCAAAGAAATCGTAGTCACTATGGATATTTGAAAACATCCACTCAATGTGCAGTTGCAGTCAAAAAAGTTAACACTAGTCAGAATCAGTGGAAAAGAACATAGCATATTACAGTGCCTTTATATAAATCCATGGTACACTTACATCTTGAACACTTGTGGAGAGCTAGTTGCCCCATCTCAAAAAAGATATGGGATTTGGAAAAGGTACCGAAAAGGGAAAAATTATGAGGGGTATGGAACAGCTTCTATCTGAGGAGAGATTAAGTAGACTGGGACTTTTCAGCTTGGAAAAGAGACAACTAAGGAGGGGATATGATAGAGGTCTATAAAATCATGATAGGTGCAGAAAAAGTAAATAAGTGTTAGTTACTCTTCATAACACAAGAACTAGAGATCACCAAATGAAATTAATAGGTTTAAAACAAACCAAAGGAAGTATTTCTTCACACAATGCAGTCACCATCTGAAACTCTTCACCAGAGGATGTTGTGAAGGCCAAGACTATAACAAGGTTCTAAAAAGATAAGTTCATGGAGGATAGGTCCATCAACAGCTCTTAGCCAGGATAAGCAGGGATAGTGTCCATAGCCTCTGTTTCCCAGAAGCTGGGAATGGGTGACAGAGGATGGATCACTTGCTAATTGCCTGTTTTGGTCATTCTCTCTGAAGCACCTGGCATTGGCCACTGTCAGAAGACAGGTTTCAGAGTAGCAGCTGTGTTAGTCTGTGTTTACAAAAAGAAAAGGAGTACTAGTGGCACCTTAGAGACTAACCGATTTGAGCATAAGCACAAATCACTGAATGCATCCGATGAAGTGAGCTGTAGCTCACAAAAGCTTATGCTCAAATAAATTGGTTAGTCTATAAGGTGCCACAAGTACTCCTTTTCTTTTTGTCAGAAGACGGGATACTGGGCTAGATAGATCTTTGGTCTGATCCAGGATGGCTAGTCTTGTTAATGCTTCAGTGTAGACCCTACTGCTGCCCTCAGGAGCCATTCTCCTGTTGGTGTAGGTAATCCACCTCCCTGAGAGATGGTAGGTAGGTTGGTTGATGGAAGAATTCCTAGAGATTAGGTTGGTTTAATTATGCTGCTCAGGGCTGTGGATTTTTCACACCCCGAGCCATGTAGCTGGGCTAACTTAGCCTTTGGGTAGAGACCAGGTCATTGTAAATTCCACATGCAAACTACTATAGGGTAGAGTAGGTAAGGCTAACAATAGTCAAAGCTGCTTTATTCTAGAAAAACTACTGGAGAGTGAAGCAGTTTAGATTAATCTGATCTAAAGCCTCTAGGTTATGTCTACACTTAACTCCTAATAATGGCACAGCTGCAGGAGTGTATGCGAATGGGAGGGGGTGGCTGAAGGTAGTCCACCTCCTTAAGTAGTAGTAACTAGGTCAATGGAAGAATGCTTCTGTCAAACTAGTGCTGTCTACAGCATAGCCATCTCTCTCCAAGGGTGTGGATTTTTCACACCACTGAAACACAGCTGTGCTAATGTAAGTTTTCAGGGTAGACCAGCCCTAAGTAACAAATCATTACAAAACAATTCCTTCAGCTTGCCATTCCACCTGAGGAAGGGTTTCTTGTGACTTCTATTTTTGCATAATGAGTGCAAGAGCTCCTGTGGGGGTTCTGGGAGGTTTATTCTGTATTTTAGGAAAAATTGTCAGAATGGCCACTAGCAAGAGTTGGTGGCCATACTCTGAGGCTACCAAAAAATTTGTGAGAACCCTTGCACTAGAGTGCTCTTGCTAGGAGCCTCCTGTATTTGAGAGAGATTTGGTCTTCTCTGATTTCTTTCCTCCTCTAGCAAGGAGAAAGTCACTAATCTTAAATAAACCAATAAGTACATTCAAACAATTTCTCCAGTTTAAGGGAGAAAACTTCATACCACATTCAAGCACTTCTGTTTCAAACTCAAATCAGGTGTAGACAATACAGTGTTAAACACTGTAAAGAATGAGTCCATGCTTATTAATTTTATGGGCACATATTTACCAAAGTTCAATTTTTTTTGTTCTGAGCTATTTCTGCAGGAATAAGTGTGGGTGCAGTACTATACATAAACTCCTATTCTAATACGAAGATGTGTCTTAAGAGATGAGTGGGAAATTGAGCTAATCAACCCTCATGTAGCTTCTGTTACATGGTGAGCATGAATAGGTGGGAGGGCAACCCTATAATCCGCAGCCATGAAGAAAAGCAGGGAGGAGTAGGCTTGACATTCATTAGAGGGACAAGTTTCAGAGTAACAGCCGTGTTAGTCTGTATTCGCAAAAAGAAAAGGAGTACTTGTGGCACCTTAGAGACTAACCAATTTATTTGAGCATGAGCTTTCGTGAGCTACAGCTCACTTCATCGGATGCATACCGTGGAAACTGCAGCAGACTTTATATACACACAAAGAATATGAAACAATACCTCCTCCCACCCCACTGTCCTGCTGGTAATAGCTTATCTAAAGTGATTATCAGGTTGGGCCATTTCCAGCACAAATCCAGGTTTTCTCACCCTCCACCCCCCCACACAGATTCACTCTCCTGCTGGTGATAGCCCATCCAAAGTGACAACTCTTTACACAATGTGCATGATAATCAAGTTGGGCCATTTCCTGCACAAATCCAGGTTCTCTCACCCCCTCACAAAAACCACACACACAAACTCACTATCCTGCTGGTGGAAGCTTTCCAAGCTTGGATAAAGGGAGACAAGTCAAATTTGTGAGTGAGAGTTGATAGCTGAATCCATGCAAGAAGATGAGGTGTAGGAGAAGACCAGGAGCACCCAACATAATAGGGAAACCACACACACACACACACACACACACAAAGAGGAATATTGATGAGCATGATGAGCAGTGGCTGCAGGAGTGCTTACAAAAAAAATTGTAAACACTGAAAAGAAGAGCTTGGAGGAGAATAAAGCTTTAGTTTTGCAAATGTTTACAGGGAGCTCCTCCCAACCATGAGGGGCAGCAAGGGAGAAAGCACAAAAGGTGTGCTTGTTTGAAATTTTAACAAGTAGGCAGAGGTTGCTATCACAGGCCAATCAGAGACAGGAGTCAACATCTTGATACTGAAAGATAAATGGACAAGTAGCTTATGTTTGATATGATAGAGGAGAGATGCAAAAAGAGGCGTGACAGTTCAGACACTGAGCTGTGCTGCATCCTGAATGGATATGAGCAGGGGAAGGTTACATTTGTGAAGGCGAGAGAGAAGGATGCTGTAGTCATCAAGATGAGAGCTTGCACCTGCTTCTCTCCACAGCCATTAGAAATCACAGATCCCCTTATCCCCACTGCTGTAGGAGTTCCCTAAGCTAGTAGATGTGGCATATACAACATCAGTCACACCATAGGGTTAACAGTTGCAGCTATTTTAAATGTTATTTCACATATGTCAAAAAGAACACATTAAACACTCAAATCCTTCAGATTAGGGGATGGGGAGAGAAAAAAATCAGATCTTAAAATGTGACTGTAGATAGAGAATCATTACATGAGGGACATGGGGGCCCCAGCAATAAAACAGAAGGGTTGCTATGGGCAGGTTTTCACATTCAAGGTAAGTTTTAAGATCTGTAGGTTTAAAAAAAACCCAAACAAAAACAAGACACCCCACAGAACAGATAATTTTGTGAGTATGTCAGAAGGGCAGAATTCCCCCCAACAAAATGGACCTTCAGATCTTCTCAACAGACAACCCCTTCCTCCCTCAGACTCTGTCCTTTCAAAATGTACTCCCACAGATCCTAGGCTTGAGGCCAAAAGATCATGTATATGCAGAAATATCCACTACCTGAAAGTTGCACATGTGAAGTCCCCAGAATTCTGTACGTTGTCCAGAAAAGTACAGTAAGATCAAGAATAGCTCACTGAGGCCATGCAGCCCAACCCACTGCTCTTGTGGCCATGGTCCCTTTCCTGCACAGATGTGTATATGAAAAACACCTGGCCTTCAAAGGGCTGTTTGAACTGAAATACTAGACCATATAACTGATGTCACTATGCTGCTTGCTGCTCAGTTGCTGGATTAGTCACATGCATTTTGCACATTTGATAGGGAGAGTAGCATTCACTTCTGGGAAAGTATTATACAATTGTGACAGTCTCATTATATCCTGAACATCCTTATAACACGAGGTATAGAAAAGTTGGGTGAAAATGCCCCTCCCCTACAGAGTTGAAGCAAAGGATTTCCAGCAAGGACTAGAGCTGTTAGTTGCTGTTACCATCTGGAGCTCTCACCATTTCACTCTAGTGACAGCTCTCATTTTAGGTAGAGCTTTTTGTGGTAAACAATACTCCCCTTTACTTACAATAGCATCTTGAGTGAGCTAAAATACTTAAGTTTCACTCACGTGATTTAGCTGAGAGGTTGCATTTCCTATGCATCTGCAGTGGCTCATGACCAGATGAGACACTAGATAAAAGCAGAGGACACAATGGAAAAGTCTTAATTGTCTTAAACACCTTACTAGAAAGCAAGGCATTTATTTTTTAAACAAATCACCACAGCACAGTGAACTGCCAAAAATGAGAAAAAAGTTTTAAGCTGAGCCCTTTAGCTATCTGAACAGCTGCCATAGTCTCTAACATACCTCCTACAAAGAAAGCCTGTCCATCCTCCCTCAGAAAACTGATGCCCCTACCTGTAGAAACCTGTTCACCCTACTCCCAGACACAATTTAGTATAGTTACCAACCTCTGCTACAGAGCCTCTCATAAGGGAGAGTCCAGGGTGGTCTGCCTTGGCTCCTGTTTACTTACTACCCTCTCCTTGTGGTCAGATTAGCTCCAGCAGCCAGATTTAGCTGCATTACATATCATTTGTGATGCTACCTGGAAGCCTTCAAGATGAAAGACATTACAGTAGTGTTCAGTATTATTTTCTAAGTTATTAGGCCAACTTTCCCCAGACTTCTCCTCTCCAGTCTCTTACAAGTGTTTATGACAGGGCTGCTGTAGGGGACATGGAAATCCTGGTGTTTCCCTATGAAATCTGAGCAGCTACTGTAATAAGATGGCAAGAGGCAGTTACAGGAAGGCATGAAACAGGTGCGTCTTAAAGCCCATATAGAAAGCAGTAGCTTAAGCATACACATGTCTGAACAACATGCACTCATCTAAAGGGCTAAGTTCTTTCTTCTCCAGAGACTGGATCTACACTAATTAGCCATGTTAGGGAAGGTTAAGCCAGGTTCTCTGCAAAGCAGCTAAAAATTAGAGGGAAACCTGCTTCCACTCAGCTCCATTCAGTTAACGCAGTAACTTTCTCACAGTGCACACGGAGGCAGTCTACTTCGAGAATTTCAAGCAGTTCTCCCACAGTTTATCTAGCACTGGTACAACTTCACCAGTGCCAGCAAGAATCATAGAATATCAGGGTTGGAAGGGACCTCAGGAGGTCATCTAGTCCAACTCCCTGCTCAAAGCAGGACCAATCCCCAACTAAATCATCCCAGCCAGGGCTTTGTCAAGCCTGACCTTAAAAACTTCTAGGGAAGAAGATTCCACCACCTCCCTAGGTAACGCATTCCAGTGTTTCACCACCCTCCTAGTGAAAAAGTTTTTCCTAATGTCCAACCTAAATCTCCCCCACTGCAACTTGAGACCATTACTCCTTGTTCTGTCATCCGCTACCACTGAGAACAGTCTAGAGCCATCCTCTTTGGAACCCCCTTTCAGGTAGTTGAAAGCAGCTATCAAATCCCCCCTCATTCTTCTCTTCTGCAGACTAAACATCCCCAGTTCCCTCAGCCTCTCCTCATAAGTCATGTGTTCCAGTCCCCTAATCATTTTTGTTGCCCTCGGCTGGACTCTTTCCAATTTTTCCACATCCTTCTTGTAGTGTGGGGCCCAAAACTGGACACAGTACTCCAGATGAGGCCTCACCAATGTCGAATAGAGGGGAACGATTCGAGTGACCAGTGACATGGATCAGTTGACTTTTAAAACCATTTTATAATCAGTGGGCCTGGCACCACACTGGGAGGTGATGTTCAACAGGTTATCCACCATGATCCTCAAAGTCTTTTTAGAGTTACTGCTTCCCAGGATGGGTCCCTGATCCTGAAAATATAGCCTACCTACTTTGTTCCTAGATACATACATTTAGCCATATTAAAATGCTTATTGTTTATGCCCAGCTTACAAAGCAATCCAAATGGCTATCACCCTGTCTAATTCACCACTCGCTCAGTCTTTCGATCATCAACAAACATCCTAACTCTATCTTCTCCTCTTTCTGCGATATCAGGATGCTACTGTTCAGTGACATACCCATAACACGCAGCCATAGAAACACTGCACTACACCAGCAGAGAAGAGATTTACAGCAGATCCAAGGATTCAATAAGAGAGAGAAAGACAACACAAACAAAACAGGGAGCCTCTGTTTCTGCCACTGGATTCCAGAGGGGAGACCGAGAAATGCAGTTGGCCTGATGAGAATTGGTCCAACTTCCATGCACAGAAAATAGTCTCTGTCCACTATATTAAAGAGTTACATTTGCTGAGACAAAAAACACAAAGCAAGTACCTGGTATCTCTCACATCCATGGCAATGAGCAGGGCTTGAATCTTCGTGAACAGCATGTTTAGAGAAGCATAAACACACCTGTGTCTCAAGAGATGGGTCAGGTCATCATAGGCTAAAGACTTCATATACAAATTTTCAGCCCTGTTTGGACTCCAGCATCAGGCAAAAGCACAGCGGCAAAATCCAGTATTTCAATCAATTCCTATAGACAAAACTCAACAGAAATATTTACTATTCTACAATCTATTTCAAGTTGGTTTCTTCCTCCAGACAAGGATCCCCCCAGTTTTCTCCATTTTCTTTCTCCCATGCAAGGCCTTTTGTCACTGCAACTATCCTGAGCCACTGGCTAACAAATGCACAGTGGTCTTTTAATTAAAGAGCAGTCCTGCAACTTTAAGCTGCTTTAGTCAGTTAAACTATTTACAACTAGTTGTTTCTACAGCACTTTGAACAAAGCACTGTGAAATCTATGTATGTCAGCTCTTCCGTGCTGAGACCATATCTACTTCTGTATCACGCATAGTGCAACGGAGCCCTGATTCTGACCGAGGCCTCTGCAGTCTATCATAATATTCAATATACGATATGGTGCTAGAGATAGGAAATTATAACAAGAAAAGGAGTACTTGTGGCACCTTAGAGACTAACCAATTTGAGCATAAACTTTCGTGAGCTACAGCTCACTTCATCGGATCCGATGAAGTGAGCTGTAGCTCACGAAAGCTTATGCTCAAATAAATTGGTTAGTCTCTAAGGTGCCACAAGTACTCCTTTTCTTTTTGCGAATACAGACTAACACGGCTGTTCCTCTGAAACCTGAAATTATAACAGAAAGTGGACTGTTTTCAACTGTAACAGCCCTCCTGTTGTAACAGCCCAATTAATCACAAGAAAATACAGCCATTTTATATCTGGGCTACTAAATAAGGGTAAAGGAAGGAAGTGAACATTTGGGCTGGACATCAGGAATGAGTTTCTTAACAATAATGCCCCCTGCTTTAGGAAACAGTTTTGCAAGGGAAGCAACTGAAACCCTGACACTGGCAAATTTAATCTTGCATTAGAGAGCCTTCAGGAATGTTGTGCAGAATTTGACAACGGTTAGGCTGCTGATGTGCAGACACCACTGCATATCATGCTGACCAATATTGTCACACATTTCCTTGTATGCTCCCATCTGTCTGTGTCCATCTGCTGTCTCTTGTCTTTTGCTTAAGGGACAGCCTAGCACAGTAGGGTTCTGGTCCATGACTAGGGCTTGTAGACCCTATGTTAATACATATAGCAACAATCCTGAATTAACAAGGAAAGAGACTGATGTTAGATCTTTACTATGCTCCTATAGAGAACCATGTACAAACATGGTATTGAATGGACTTTACAGAGGCCATACAAGACCCAATGGAGCACATCACCCTTCACATCTTCTAATCAGAAATTTATGTTTACGCTGTTATATTTGACCTTCACAGCAGGTAGCATAACTGCTGAGTAACTCTCCTGAAGGCATTATTTACCATCAACACATGTGCCAGCAACAGCGCTATCCAGTGTTCAGCTTCCAGCAGCGTGTGTTCAAGTAGCACTGCGTTGTTTGTGAGACAAGCAAGACGGCCGTTTCATGTTGGTTTCTTACTGAAAAAATAGTGAACATTTTAAAAACAGATCTATGGGACTAAGAGGATATCTCTAGAGGAAGATTTCCATTGGGTTGCACCCTTGGGCTGTGAGCTTTCAAAAGAAAGGCCTCATTTTATTTAGCACAGCAGGCTAAAAGTTCATAGTGAGAAGCATTCCCCATGTCGTTGCACCCCGCAGTTTTGCTACCACAAACATTTTATGCTATATTTTTTCAAATGTCACGGGTTCTATCAGAGTTGCCCTGGAATCTAAGACAAAGTTGAACTGGAGGCTACCACCACCCACTGGGGCCTTATTCATGAAAAGTGTGTTTGGTTCTTCCAAAGCATTGGATATTGGATGACGTCCTTCTGGGGATCCACTTAACTTTACCTTCTGTGCTGGTATTTCCTCTCTTGGCCTCAGCCATTAGGGGAGCTGGTGAAGCAAGATGGATAAGCCAGCCATACATAAATGAGAACCAGCCCCAGATCTCCCTTACACCAAATGTAAATGGCACCATCACCCAGCATTCTGAGTGCCCAACATCTGCATCTGGATGAAAGCAGCTGGATAAAGCTGAACCCAGGCAGCATTGGTGGGAAGAAGGAAACTGAAGAATATACCTCCTCTGTAACATCCTCCATTGCAACAACTATTATGACGGGTAGATCAGTCTGCAGCCTTGGAGGACATTTGGACTCCTCAGTGCTACTGCAAGACCACATAGCAGGAAGTCCAATTCCATCTGCCTCTGATCAGAAGACTATGCCCCATCCTACTGGGCACAAATCTAGCCACACAGCAAACCACATGTGACACCTTCAGGCTTTATTAGTGCAATTCCCATCTAGGAGTAAGGCCACATGCCTACAAGCTCCATCTGATACAAAACAGTTGTCCACATACTTAGTAACACATCACCTCAGTGCTCAGCTCTTTGTGCTGGCTCCCTACTGACCACAGAGTCCAGTTCAGGAAACAATCTGCCCTCTCCATGGGATTGGCTCCAGGTACATGAGAGATCGCCTCTCCCTCCATACCCATGACCTCTTATGACAGCTATGCTCCATTAGAACACTGGAACCATCAACACAGCAAAGGGAGGCTTGCAAGCTACGCATGAAGCTGAATAGGATGAGATACTGGCTTTGTAGTACTGCTTTTTTAATATAATATTTAAATGCAATATAGTGTGTACTATATTTTAATTTTGTCATTGTCACACCTAGCCACCTGTGCATGCTTATGAAGTTTAAGATGGACAGCACTACTAATTCTAAATTAAAGTATTGCAAATCAACACTGAAACCGGTTACTACTGAAACCAAAAGAATCACCTTGGCTGCTGCAAGCCCTGCTCAAAAGGATACCAGGCAAAGATGGCTGCCCCTAGGCTTTCACAGAAACACGATGGGTGAAAATGAAAAGGCAGACAGGAAACAGAATCAACACTATGACTTGTCAAAATGGCAGGCAGAAACCTTGTAGAATTATAGTGGGACGAACAGAGCTGGTGCAACTCTACAATACCTGCACCTTCAGTCTACGTTAACATGGAAGCAGTCTAAACTGATCCAGTCTATGGGGAAGGTCTTCAAACTTACCTGGATCTGGTGCAATTGTTCTGATACTGGGAATGGCTGACAGACATTAGAAGCACTTGTATATGGACATGAAGCGTATTGCAAGTGATCCACATGTTTGACCTAGTTTGGAGGAACATTAATATTGTTCAATGTAGATGGGTCTAGTCGGTGCAAAACATGGACAAACCACTTAATCACTATACTTCATGTTTCCTCATCTGTAAAATGGAAATAATATTGACCATGCTCATGGGGATGCCTGCTTAATGTTTGCTGAAGTGATTGAAGGCCTATAGATGGACGGTGCTAGAAAAGGGTAAAGTATTATTTCCTCTCACATCCCCAGTGAGAAATTATAGATTAACTATGACACTTGTGTTATTAATCCCATTTCCAACTCTTTTTCCCTATACCTTGAACACAGCAAAGGGGCAGAAGGGAGGATTTCAGTGTCTCAAGTGGAACTCCTATTTAGGCTGCACAATGAGCTACAGAGGCATGAGGCTACTTTACCCTAATTTCTGCACAGAAAGGCCTCTTTTAAAACCAACTGAACTCCACCAGTCTAGCTTTCATCTTAATTTCCGGTGTGTTTTACAGCAAGAACATCGCACAGCAATCTAAAAAACATTAAAAATTTTATTGAAAAACGATGACATACAAATGGTGATTTGGTCCCAACAGAAAACAGACCAGAATGAGATTTTTCATATTTCAAAATAAAACATCCAGCAAGAATTTTCCCAGAACTGCACCATTTGTGCCATCTCACTTAACATGCAGAACTAACCAAAAAACCTTTTAAGAAAGCTAACAATAGACTGAACTGTAACAACTGCAGCCACCCACACCTGCAGCCGCCCACACGTTTTCTTAAAGCAAGTTTCAGTTCAATTAGCATTCCATTTAGTTTCCGGACAGGAAGCAGTTTTCCCTTTCCCGCATCAATACAGAAAGAGCTTTGAACTGTTTCCCCTTAATATAAAACAGAAAAGATGTCTGAAAACCAAATTAGATGTTTGCTAATAAAAGCTGAACTGCTTTAGAGATAAAGTCATCCCCCTGCTTAGGCCAATGAACACATGGCCAATAATCCACTGAGAAATCTCAATTCAAGTGGTAGAGTAGGATTAGGGCTCAGTGGAAATTGCATCAGCAAAGAACGTAAGGAGTAAATATACATCTGAATAGCAACCTTTGGCACACATGTGATATGCAAAGGAGTTAAGACTATAGACAGACACAGTATCTACACATTTTTTCCTTTAGAAGTTCAGATGAAAAAACAAGTTTTTAAAAATCAAGTAATATTTTTAAGAGGAAAAAAAGAGCCCTACTTGGATTTCACACTTATCAGCTTTCTAACATACTCCATGTTCCTCTGTACCATAATTTTAAGTATTGACAAGATGGTTCCATTAAACATATGAATATTTCCTTCTTCTCATTCAGTTAATTTAGGACCAGAGCCATCAAATAAGCGCAATCTGAACTTTGAACCTTTTCCAAAGTCATACAAGCTTGGAGCAGGTATCTGTTTGGAAGCACTGCAACACCTTCTAACCTCACAAAATGGAGGTCGTCGTCTTCCCTCCAGCATCCCACTGTTTTCATTATTTTTACACACAGTAACATTGCAGCCTCTTAGATGCTGTAGAATTTAAGTCTGTTTAGTAGGTTAATGACATTCACATGAGATGTTTTACATACTAATATAAGAGGTTTTCACCAACCTCACATAAAAAGTTAGATACAAGAGCAGAAGAAAGCTACACACATTTGCCCAGTAGAGAAATCAAGGTTTCAGATGTCAAGTTATACAACGGTTTCCAGCCTACTTCAATGCTGGTTCAAAATTCAGAATAATTTTTAACATGTACTTCTTAAACATTGTTTAAATATTAAACATTAAAGCTCTTCCAGAATCTTGGGCAAGAAGAGCAGGATAGAAAACTGAGTTAACAGCTGACAGAAATGGAACTTCTCTACCTACCCCCAAAGGCCCATGTCAGAAAGACTGTCTCCTCTCTTATAAAATGCCACTGCCAGCCAAAGGAGCACAAATGCTGACTGCAAATTAAAGTTTTGATTTTAAAATCCATATGATGGGTTTTTAACTAGAAGAATGTCTCACCACATAAACTATTAAGGTATTGTGCAAAGCAAAGAAGTGTAGATAGTTGCTTTTCCAATAAATCTAAAGCTGCTTTGCTGAGGAGCTATTGCATGGGCTTCCTTCTAGTATGGGGGAAGTCAAGGAAAACAGATTGGGAATTACCATCCTAATACCACCTTTACCCAGAAGAGTATTTTCACAAGAGGAACCTCAGTTCAGATGTCTTCAAGGAAACCTTGAGACTGACTCTTCGTTGACTGAGAAGATTACATGGTTTACTGAATACTGATAAATTTTTGTACTATTTTCTAATAAGTAGCTAACTGGATTCCTTTCCTGCAGTATCATTAGCTGGAATAAATTCCTGCAGTATAAATTAATAATCCAGATGCAATCTGAAACTCCAGAAAAACAGAGAATAGTTTTAATGACATAAGTGTTTCTGGTTTACATAAACCACTAAGTCCAGGTTTACTTAGACACAAATTCTGCTCACTTTACTAATGCATCAAAGTTTGAGATTAGTCATGCAGGATTTGGCCCTTACTGAGACATTTACCCAAAGCTCAGTTAAAGCAGTGCCTCTATATCTGATTCACAAATTATCATTTATCGAGATTAAAATCAAAAGGTGTCAGTGAATTCAGCACCAGCCATGTCACAAATATTACCAAGGGCAACGTCTGGCTTTCCAATCTGATGCATACCAAGGGAGAACGGCCACAAAAGATAAAATGCCAAACCAATCAGCTGAAAACATCCTCTAGGCTTCTGCTTTACGAGTTCAGAGAAAACTGAACATTTTTAACTGGCCCTTAGGCGAAATTTAGTAACCAGCTTCCAATTGAGTCACTGATTTAACTTTCTACCAAAACTAGACCATATGAGTCTAGTGTTGAGTTATAACTTCTCACCCCCATCACACTGCAGCACAGATAATTTCTATATTTACATTTTAAGGTCAAGCCAAGTAGATCGAGTGATTGTTTTTCTTCCTGTGACTAATCAGAGATATCTTCTCCTTTCAGTACATTTGAGTAGCCTCTCATGAAGCTAACAGACTGAGCCAAGCATATGCCCCAAAGTCTTAATGGCTCACCAAGTATAAGTGGGGGGTCTGAACCACTGTTACATTCAATCTCTGCATTTTACTCTTTACAAAGGCAACTAAGAGGACAGGCCCAATAAGCCATTTGGAGAACCTCTACCTTGCTCAAAAGGCCACTGAACTTCTTGTAAAAGATGCTGCTTTTAACCGTCTATAAAGCTTCTCTTCAACATCCTAAAGTTGCGACTGCCCAACTCCAGATTCTTCTGGTTGTTACCCAGAAAACAAAAAAAACAAACAAACAACTTCAGGTCCACACCTCATACCTGGAAGGTAGAGGGAGTAAAAATCAGCCACAGAAACCTTCAGAAATTCACCATTTCAGCCTGAAATCTGGCTTCTATAATTCCATCTCCTCTTCTACACATCCAGATGTTCCCAAGCTACTATATAGACCTGGAGACATCACAGTTTGTTGTGCTTCAGAGAACGTTTCAGTTTGTGGCTGGAAGGCAGCTCCAAGAGTTGATTGCTTAGCCTGGCTCCCTTCTGTCCCCTGCTGCTTGTAGTTTTTAGCAACAGAAACAGATTTCAGTTTGTCTGTGAGGAATTCAGGGAGAGGTTTCCAGAGCACCAGCTCCATGGAGGGACGGCTCCTAGAAGGGATGGAGTCTTAGTTTAATCAAAACTCTCAATCACAGCTGTGACAAATGAAAACCACCTAATTTCATCATCCACTTAAGTCACTGTCTGTGCAGAAGCATCCCCCCAAAGCACATGCACTAGTGTTTTCTCCGAACTTCTGGAGAAAGTTCAATTCCTCCCCTTGGGAGATTATTTCACAGCTAACAGGAAGTTTTTCCTTATTTTCATCATAAGTTTCCCCTTTCTTAAGTTCATTCCATTACTCTCAATTCTAACCCAATGTACAACATGAAATAATTCTTCTCTCCCACTGCACCAGCCATGAAGCTCACTATTGTTCAGGACACTATGAGACCTTTCCCTTGATATGGAAACTTACATATATGAACAGCAGGCTATAAGGTTCGTGAAATTGAGAGAGTATATAACATTATGTATTATAGGGACCATAAAACAGAGTTTTTAGTCTATATGAATTCAGCATTCTTCTGTAAATTGCAAGTACTCTATGTTTAGCAATTACATATAATGCCCTGCTACACAATATAGTACTGTACATCACAAACACATTATCAAAGAGTCTTCCAACAGTAATGCTATAAAGAATCACAGTGAAATCAACTCTTGCTCAACAGAGGAGAGATGGACATTCCCCATTTGGGTATGTTATCTGTGTTGCTCCAACATTTCCTCAAGAACTTACATGGATTCTATTATTTTTTTTGTCAGGACTTGATCAAAATCCCTCCTCAGTCCCTTTTGAAGAGTATCAGACAGGACAAGGGTGGGCAGATTGCTAGTATTCCCATCGGCATGAACATCTTCATCTTCATCAATTATCCTAAGAGTGGAGGCAGGAAAGGGGGAAATAATACATCTTATTATTGACCATATCACTGACAAATATGTATACCTACTGCTAATTGAAATCCCATTCAGGGGAGAGTATGCAGTTCAACCACACAATATAGAGTTAAGCCGCAATTTCATCTTCCCAGCTCCCTGTAGTTCAGCGTCAAAAATTATTTTCAGCCTCTCTGAAAGGTCCTGAATTTTGGTGACCCCATGCTACAGCTGCTCAGAGTACGGATTAGAATGACCCAAAGCTTTACCACTTAGGATGCACTGCAAAAATTGCATTTTTGGTAAAGCTCTTGTATATAAATTTCTAAGAATATCCACAAATATACCCCAGCAGAGCAACTGAAATCCTAGAAAAGGGCAAACAGAAAAATCCTATATGTATTCCACTATGGACCTCACAGTGCAGATCCAGACAGCTGTTACAAAAGTCAGATCTCACATCACAGACTAATCGATCTAAAGATGTAACTCACTGCTACAAAACTTTGTTAACACTGATTTAAGGTTGACCTGCAGCACTGTGTACCCTTTCAGAACACTGAGTGCATCTATATTTAAGCTACTGAAATCCAAAAAATACTGTCTTGTGGGCTGAAGTATCATTTTAAAGTGTTCACTGTAGTTTCTGCAATGCTTATTTTTCTGTATGAAGTGGGGGGGATACCAACTTTGAAGTTTACTGTGACTGATTTAAAAAAAAGCCTATGACTACATTTTCTTTAGACCCTTTTTCACAGGAGCTACAGCACTTTGAAGGATGAAACTGATAAGTGTGAATCCTTGGTTTGTGTAGACTGGATGAATTACAGAAATTTCAATTTTGTTTTCTGTATTTATTTTTCCAAGATTATCATAAAGTTTGTTACTCTTTTGACTGACAACAGTATCCTGGTGCTGCAATAGTTGACCTTATACCAGTCCTTAAAATAAGGCCTTCTATTATGAATGTGTTTCCTGATGCTCAACAGCTCCTTTCACAAGAGTCCCAGCCAGAAAGGATGGATGGTCCACTGGCTAGCATACTAGCCTAGGACTTGGGAGACCCCAGGTTCAACTCTCAGCTCTGGGGCAAATCACTTACGTCTCTCTGTGCCTCAGTTCCACATCTGTAAAATGGAGACAATATCACCTCCCTCCCTGTGTCATGAGAATAAATACATTAAAGACAGATGTTCAAATACTACAACAGGGGCCACGGATGTAAGACAGATGGTGAGAAACAGTGGGACTATTTCCTGAACATGTGGCATAATTACCTTTATGCTACTTACTAGTATCATTCATCCAATCTTTCCTCTCTTAATTTATGCTATTTTCCTTGACAATACTTAAGTAAAATCTGAGTATGCATATGAATTTTAGCACACTGAAATACTAGATCTCAAACCAGAAGCTTTGCTCTAAGGGCAAATCTTCCAGAAGGAGCCCCTAGGTAATGCAGGCAGAAGGAATGCATAACACGTTCTCAGCAAGCTGCCAAGGGCAGGACTTTAACTTGTAGTACATAGGTGTTGCTCAGATGCAATGGCTACAGGAGGTCACCCTGAGTTTCCCAGTGACCATGTCAGGCTGCCTGCAAAAATTCTGGCTTGCAACTTTCTCTAGCTTGTGCAACATCGTAAATTTATCTTTAACCCTGAATAACTGTAATACTGTATCCCCAAATGGGCAGTGGGTGCCGGACACTAGCTGAAATCAATCCTGACTCCATAACACCAATTCAGGGAGGATAAGAGGCATAGTTTGAGCTCCCTGTGTGTCAAAATAAAGTTAAGAACTGAAAAATGTTGATATTTTTTGTTTTTGGGGGGACTTTATCTTGAGAATGCCTTGCTCACAATTACCTCAAATTTGGACCAATCACTGTATCTCAGATTCTCATGAGGTTATGACAATCCAAGTCATCATGTGGATTTTAGAGCACTTCAAAAAAAATCAGTTGTTAAACAGTAAGCTAGTCTCAACCCTACTTACAGTGGTGCTGTCACCCCACTACAATAAACTCAGTTATCCCTTAGATGATGCCTATGAATAAAGGGAAAGCTAGTAAAAAACCCACTCTACTCAATCCCTGCGTTTACCTGTCCTCAATTTCCTGAAGCTTCCTGCGGGCAACCTCGCACTGATGTTCCCCCATTGTCTGATCCATATCTTCACAGGGAATTTCTAACAAGCCAGCTTCATGAAGACTACCAATGCACTGCCTTGCTACCTCCCCAGCTGCCTGCTGACCTGCACAGAGAATCTCTTCAGTGCTGGGATTCGGAGAGTAGTGCACAGTTTCAATCAGTCTCTTCTTCTTCACAGGGCAACTAGGAAACAAAGCAAATTTATAGTTGGCAACAGAGAAATCTCCGACATTGTAAAAAACTATTAAGATCTTTGTCTGTCAAACCTCTTTCTACAGAGCTGCATACTTTGTCTGTTAAGAAAGACTTCACTTCCAATGTACAAGAAGAAATTTTAGCTCCTCATAAATACAAAAATGCCTTTTCAAGAAAATCAGAATCACACATTCAGTTAGATTTGTATTATACACACTGGAGTGGATTCAAGGTTTCTGTTTATGTTCAGGAAAGAACAAATTGAGAAAGGTTCCAAACAGCAGTAGTATTGGGAAAGATTCCCTCACCCAAGCACAGTGCAATCTTTTGAGCTCTACCCTGGATCATGCATCATTCACTTCCCTCCACCACACAGGACAGAGAGCGAATCAGGCTAAAAGCAGTTCACTGAAGACAAGTTAAACTTACCCATCCACCTCTTCCTCTAGTTTATGCTTCTTTCCACAGCGAAGAGAAACTCTGGAAAGGGAGAATGAACAGTTATTTGACTAGTAACAGTGTTTTACACCTTTGGATAGAATTGAGCGTGATCAAGAAAATTAAAGCATATGTTTCTGGCGGGCGATGTTCCATGGCTTTCAGTGTGCAGGTCACCTTGATATAATCAGATGAGGGGAAAAAGAGAGCCAAAGATGCATTAATCTAGAAACATATCTGTTAACTAAAAAGAAAGCAGTTGGAGTATAAAGGGAAGCAGTTTACCTTCGCTCAATCTCTCCTTGAAATTAGTTACCTGAATACAATTGAAATAGGGCAACATTTGGATCATCTGGTAACTAGTCTCAACCATGATGGCCAAAGTAGAAGGCAAGTTCAGATAAGTGTGAAGCATGACATTCTAAACATTACACATGTATTTTTGCTCCCAAAAATAAAGACAGAACACTCTAACACAGGGTTTGCTCAGTTGCCTTTTGCTGATTTCCATGAAGTTTCTTTCCTGTACTATGTTTGTAGGGGAAGGTGGGAAAGAAATAGATTTATTTTTCCTGAAGCATTGCTGTTTCTTGAAGTGAGTGCTTAATTATCATAGAATCATAAATTAGGGTTGGAAGAGACCTCAGGAGGTCATCTAGTCCAACCCGCTGCTCAAACAGGGACCAACCCCAACTAAATCATCCCAGCCAGGGCTTTGTCAAGCAGGGCCTTAAAAACCTCTAAGGATGGAGGTTCCACCACCTCCTAGGTAACCCATTCCAATGCTTCACCACCCTCCTAGTGAAATAGTGTTTCTTAATATCCAACCTAGACCTCCCACACTGCAACTTGAGACCATTGCTCCTTGTTCTGTCATCTGCCACCACTGAGAACAACCAAGCTCCATCCTCTTTGGAACCCCCTTTCAGGTCGTTGAAAGCAGCTATCAAATCCCCCCTCACTCTTCTCTTCTGCAGACTAAATAAGCCTAGTTCCCTCAGACTCTCCTCATAAAATCATGTGCCCCAGCCCCCTGATCATTTTCCTTGCCCTCCGCTGGACTCTCTCCAGTTTGTCCACATCCTTTCTGTAGTGGGGGGACCAAAACTGGAAGCAATACTCCAGACATGGCCTCACCAGTGCCAAATAGACGGGAATAATCACTTCCCTCGATCTGCTGGCAATGCTCCTAATAATGCAGCCCAATATGCCGTTAGCCTGCTTGGCAACAAGGGCACACTGTTGATTCATATCCAGCTTCTCATCCCCTGTAATCCCCAGGTCCTTTTCTGCAGAACTGCCGCTTAGCCAGCCAGTCCCCAGCCTGTAGCGGTGCATGGGATTCTTCCATACTAAGTGCAGGACTCTGCACTTGTCCTTGCTGAATCTCATCAGATTTCTTTTGGCCCAATCCTCCAATTTGTCTAGGTCACTCTAGACCCCTCCAGCGCATCTACCTCTCCCCCCCCACCTTAGTGTGATCCGAGAACTTGCTGAGCGTGCAATCCATCCCATCATCCAGATCATAAATGAAGATGATGGGAAAAAAAATAGCCCCAGGACTGACCCCTCAGGCACTCCACTTGATACCGGCTGCCAACCAGACATCAAGCCATTGATCACTACCCGTTGAGCCCAACAACCTAGCCAGCTTTCTATCCACTTTATCGTCCATTCATCCAATCCATACTACTTTAACTTGATGGCAAGAATACTGTGGGAGGCCGTATCTAAAGCTTTGCTAAAGTCAAGATATATCATGTCCACCGCTTTCCCCATATCCACAGAGCCAGTTATCTCATCATAGAAGGCAATCAGGTTGGTCAGGCATGACTTGCCCTTGGTGAATCCATGTTGACTGTTTCTGATCACCTTCCTCTCCAAGTGCTTCAAAATGGACTCACTGATGACCTGCTCCATGATTTTTCCACGACTGAGGTGAAGCTGACGGGTCTGTAGTTCCCCAGACTCTCCTTCTTCCCTTTTTTAAAGATGGGCACTGTATTTGCCTTTTTCCAATTGTGAAGCTTTAGTCTCTTAACATGGTTTAATGGCACATTAATCAAACTAACCACAGAAACAGAATAATCAAAAATCTGCAGTGTAATACTGATCTGGATACACACACTTTTCATCCACATTAAAAAGAATGCAGCCGTCTCCTTTTGTATGGCATTTGAGAAGCAATGGGCTGGGATTATAATTCAATGTTAAGATTCTAAAGCCATTCTAATGCTTTTAGAGTATCTGGGTGGATCTCTCTGTACCACCACTGTAAGCATGAATGGGGAATTGTTCTGTGATGCATCGCAGGGTTTGTAGCTCAACATGTGGGTGAGTGCAGTCCACTGCCTACAGGGAAGGCAAAATCCTGGGACTTTAAGGACTTCCTGGTCATAAAACAATGGCAATAACGGCTCACACCTTACTTCAAATAGGCCCATCACTGCAAATTACGCAGCTCAACATTGAGAGCTTATCCATCACAAAGTGCGATTACACCACAGTGATCCTTCAGATTCAAAACACCAATGTCCTTGTGCTACAAGAAACACACCTGGAGAGCGAAGACCACCAATCAAACAGAAAAAGCAGTAAAAACGTTGACAGGTTTCAGAGTAGCAGTCGTGAGCTACAGCTCACTTCATCAGCTGCATTCAGTGGAAAATACAGTGAGGCGATTTATATACACACAGGACATGAAAAAATGGGTGTTATGTCCGTCTGTTTGCATTTGGAAAGGAAGATGATGTCTGTCTGTATCTGTGTGAGTTTTTCATGAAGTCGATATATTTCCACTCCATACGGCTAAATGCAGGGCCTTGCATAATGACAGGTTTCAGAGTAGCAGCCGTGTTAGTCTGTATTCGCAAAAAGAAAAGGAGTACTAGTGGCACCTTAGAGACTAACCAATTTATTTGAGCATAAGCTTTCGTGAGCTACAGCTCACTTCATCAGATGCATTCAGTGGAAAACACAGTGAGATTTATATACACGCAGGACATGAAAAAATGGGTGTACAGACTAACACAGCTGCTACTCTGAAACGTGTCATTACGCAAGGCACTGCATTTAGCCGTATGGAGTGGAAATCTATCAACTTCATGAAAAAACTCGTACTGATACAGACAGACATCTTCCTTTCCAAATGCAAACAGATGGACATAACTTTTCTTTTTAGTAAAAACATTATAGCTTTTAAATCAAGCCCACATTTCAGCATCCAATTATGACATTCAGAAAAATACACTATAGATAAGAGATGCTATCCCCCACCTTCCCCTTGTTTATTTTTGTACTTACTGGGTGCAACTCTGCTGTTGCAATAAGACTGGTGGGTTTTCAGTGTTTGTGAAAGAAACTGTTGCAATAGTCAAGCCCTCATTATAGCTTCCAGTTGCAGCTAGGGAAGAAAGGTCCAGGTTACTTTGCAAGTATGAGCTGCTGAAGTCAGAGCCTTCTACTATATTATTTCTGTTCCCTGCTGTAACCACCATGGTTTGTTGGGGATATTCATAACCAACAGCTCCAGGCTGAGATTGAGTCTGTATGATTCCAGGTTGGAAGGTACCGTCAGGAAGAGTTGCTGGAGCCTGAGGAAACTCCACAGAAGGAACAGGAGGAACTCCTTGAAAGGATCTGCCCAGGGTTGTCATTTTCATCTGTACCTGGGGGAAAAGACAAACCAATCCAGAACAGAGTGACTATAAGCAAACATGCCGCATAAGCATCAGCGAGGAAAAGGCCAGGTCTATATTAGAGGTTTTGCTGGCATGGTCTTGTTGGTTAGGGTGTGCTTTTGTCTTAATAATAAAATTATGTCAGTAAGAACCCTAGTGCGGATGCAGTTATACAGGCAAAACAGTTCTTTTGCTGGTATCATTCACTAGTTTCTCCAACAAACTAAGGTTATGTCTACACTTAAAATGTGACAATTGCACAGCTGCAGTTGTGCCACTTTATCACTTCAGTGCAGATACTTGCTACAGAAATAGGAGGGGTTCGCCAATCGCTGTGATCCATCCTCAGAGATGGAAGCTAGATCAAGGGAAGAATTCTTCTGTTGACCTAGTGGTGCCTACAACAGAGGTTTAAGTCTACTTAACTATGGTTACGTCTACACCACGCAGCTGTGCCGCTGCAGCCATGCCACTAAAAGAGGCACAGTGTAGCCACTGTTTGTCAGCAGGAGACAGCTCTCCTGCCGACAAAAATCTTCCACCCGCAATGAGCGGTGTTCGCATTGTCAGCAGGAGCAACAAAGCACTGTTCACACCAGTGCTTGTCCTAGACAAAACTTTTGTCTTTTGGGCAAGGGTTGTTGTGTTTGTTTGTTTGTTTTTTAAAACACCTCTGAAGGACAAAAGTTTTGTCTTTCAATTGCCAGCGTAGGCAAAGCCTAAGGGTATGTCTACATGGGCACTTCATCGGCAAAACTTTTGTAGTTCAGGGGTGTTAAAAAAAATACCCCCCCCCCCCGAATGACAAAAGTTTTACCAATGAAAAGCGCGTGTCTGAACAGTGCTTTGTCAGCAGGAGCACTCTCCTGCCAACAGAACTGCTGCCACTCGTGGGGGGTGGAAGTTTTCTGTCGGCAGGAAAACTCTCTCCTGCCAACCAACAGCAGCTGCGCTGCAGGGCGCTGAGGGGCACAGCGGCGTGGCTGAAAGCTGCCTAGCACGTCTTCGCTACTCAGCGTTAAAGCGCGGCCACCCCGGCGCTTCAAGGTGCCGTGTAGCCGCGGCCCCGGCGTTGGGAGAAGCGCTCCCAGCCCTCAGCCCGCCCTGCCTCCCGGCGCGGGGAGCAGCCGCCAGCGCACTCTCCGCACGCCGCTTTACAGCGCTCGGGGGAGCGCTCTCACCCCCGAGCGCGAAATTTTCAGCCCTATCACGCGGCAGCGCAGACCAGGCCGAATTCTCTCAGGCGCGGGGACTGCCCCTGCCCGGAGAGACGCAGCCCCGCGAGGTAACCGTCCACGCGGCGCGGCGCCGGTGGGGGCATCTTCCGCCGGCATAACGGAGCGGACCGCAGGGACCCCGCAGGAGGCGTCAAGCCAGCCGCGGGTTCCACCGGTAACGGACCCCAGGCACACGCCGGCGCCCCCGGGCCGACCCCCGCGCCGCGGGGACAGACCGGGCGCCCTGGAGCGCGGCAGGCCGCCGCCGCCGCTCCAGGGCCCCGCGCCCCCTCAGAAGCACCCGCGGGACTAAAACAGCCCTTGAGGGAGGCCGCTCCCCGGGCCGCGCACCAACCTGCAGGCCGGCCCTGGGGCGGACCGGGCCCCTCAGCCGCGCTTCCTTCCAGGCCTTTCTCCGCGCCGGAGACGACGCGCAGCGGCCGCGGGACGCTGGGAGTCGTAGTTCCGGTGGGAGGGGTAAGGCCGAAGCTGGGGCATGCTGGGAGTTGTAGTTCCAGGGTCTGAATGCGCGCGCATGTGCATACTGGGGCATGCTGGGAGTTGTAGTTCTGGTGGGAGGGGTAAGGCCGAAGCTGGGGCATGCTGGGAGTCATAGTTCCGGTGGGAGGGGTAAGGCCGAAGCTGGGGCATGCTGGGACTGATAGCTCCAGGGTGTGTATGCGCACATGTGCATACTGGGGCATGCTGGGCGTTGTAGTTCTGGTGGGAGGGGTAAGGCCGAAGCTGGGGCATGCTGGGAGTTGTAGTTCCGGTGGGAGGGGTAAGGCCGAAGCTGGGGCATGCTGGGACTGATAGCTCCAGGGTGTGTATGCACACACATGTGCATACTGGGGCATGCTGGGAGTTGTAGTTCCAGTGGGAGGGGTAAGACCGAAGCTGGGGCATGCTGGGACTTATAGCTCCAGGGTGTGTATGCACACACATGTGCACACTGGGGCATGCTGGGAGTCAGGGGGGCAGGAGGATTTATGGGCGCTACGCAGTGTTATTAAACTGGTGCCCCCATGCCCAATGGTAGCCTGGGCCCACAGCCTGGGGGAAGGGGAGGGATGAGGCAGCAAAGGATACCAAGCCGCCCGGCCCACCTCACGGTGGTGGAGAGTCACAGTTCCCCGTACCCTCTCCCTCACGCAGAATACACTACGCCGGTGCATTCAGCTCTGTGAATACGGCCCCTGCCTAAGGAGACTGCAGCGCGCTGGGTGTGCGGGAGCCGACGTTCTTACCTGCTGTCATAGGTGGTTGGTGACGCTGCCACTTGGCGAGACTAGTCCCCAGCCCACCTCTTCTGCCTGTGGCCCCGCCCCTACTCCACCCCTGCTGTGCCTCAGGCCCCGCCCCCAATCTGCCCAGACCCCGCCTTCTTCCCACTGTCTCCTTCCTTTCTTCCCTCTCCATCCCTGATCACCCCCTTCCAGCCAAATCCTTGAATCCAAATGAAGCAAATGACATTTGAAAAAAACACTCGTCTGCAATTTCTTTCTAAAGAAAATGGAGCATGCTCCCCACTGCATGCCAGAAGGTGAAGACTGGACATGCAGAGGGTACCTAATTAAAAGCACTAAACTTGGGAATAAAAAATGTCAGTCACAGGTTTTTTTATGTACCCTGAAGTTTGTACATTCACTCAAAATGTTCAGTCTCCAGTGACCTTCCTATATACATGACAAAATGGTAAAGGAAATACTGGTCTGTTGAGTGATGAATCTCACCATTCTCCAGCATGGCTAAGAAACCTCTCAGCAAAGTTGCTTGGGGACAATAAAATAAATAGCTAAATATATTCCTTATTATTTTGAGCTTTTATCCCATACTTTGTAAGCTTCCAGTATTTACAGAAGCTGACAGTAATTAATTCTCCTCCCTCAGAGCTGGTGCCATGCATTAGTTCAGATCTGGGTCAGTTGTTCTGGGCAGTGTGTTAAATCCTAGTCAGATGAGAAGCTCAGTGCTTCCTACTTGTGCCTGAAGGGCCAGCAGATTAAAGAGTTGTGTTTAGGGACAAGGTCTTCTGGTTTCACACACTGTTTAATTTTATTAACTCCACTCTTCAATCTATAATCAATGGAATGCAGTAAGCAAACTATTACAGGATCATGGACAGTGGGAAACTTGACAGCAAATCACAAGGTAATTGTCCTTTTGCTTTCTTTACTGGCCAAAATATTGCCCATAACTAAAAGACAGCTAATGTGCATGTTTCCCTGAGTGACTGAAATGAAGGGATTTTTCACAGTTTAATGTCAAAAGGTTTATTGAGAGAGCTCTTCAAACTGTGACTTTATGAGAGAGTTGAATATTTCTGTCACAAAAAAACTCTTCCAAAGGGAAGAAGCTGGAGTGCCAGAGCTGGAATAAAGAATCTCAATTTTCTTACATTAGTACTAATAGCAAATAATAATAATAATAATTAATAATAACTTCAATGTATATGGCATCTCTCATTCTTGTACTGTAGCTTGTTAAAGTTTGCAAGGGAAATCTAATCCAGCCTAATAGTAAGAATGGAGTGCCAGCTTCTGCTGAAAGGTCCTAGAAGCCCCAGCAAGGTAAGCAGAATTATCCTTACCAGTAAAGATGCCTGCGGGGTATGGAGTTTTGTAACTTTACCAATGATTTTCAAATGAAACTTTCTCCAGTTATTTTGTGCTGTACCTTTAAATCAGAATCTCTCAAAGGAAATAATTAGGTTTATAAGGAAATGGATTTGAGACTTTTCTCGCACATAAAGGGAGGTTGCCATGGAACTTTTCCAGAACCTTTCCTTAGCCCCACCATGAAGTTAAATGGAACAGCCTTTTGATTAGTGTCATGTTTCTAAATGGATGTAATAATGTCACAAAATGTCATGGCTGGGCAGCTCACCCAGCAAGTACAGATATGGTTCCAACTTTGAAGAACATAGTTCTAAACAACATGACATAGCAAGTGAGAATGACAAACAGACAGAGATGGGCAGAAGTGGGAAAGGAAGGACAATAATCAGATCACACAGTTACTTAGTATGACATGTGTGTATCTTAATGATTTTGTTACTTTTTTTTAAAGTATGGAGCCCTGCACTCATGTGGTGTTTAACCTTGCCTCCAATACCAGATGTTCCCTGAGGGATCTTTTCAGAAAGAAAAATCAGAACTGAAATAGGAGTCTCAGTGCAGATCATAAGAAGGATTCAACCCAAAATGTAACAGTTTTAGTTCAAATTAAATAAGGCAATGAATATGCTTCCATAACAATAAAATAATAATTCTTATCAGTTTGTCTGTAGAGTTTAAAGTACACAAAAGGTTAAAATCCCTGTTTTACATATGGTAAACTGAGGCACGGGGAGGTTTAAATGGCTTACTCAGGTCACACAAGGAGTCAGTACCAGAGTTGGGAATAGAACCTATGAGTTCTGTCTCCTATTTCCATACCAGACCTGTTGAACTGCACTGTTCCTCAATGATGCTGCATTTGTGGATAGCTTGGTCTGCATAACTATTATTATTTGTTGTTTATTCAGCATCAACTATTCAGTACTTAATTTCTTTGTGTCCATATGCTGTAGGTCCAGAACAGTGACCCTATGGCTGTGGTAGGTGCTAACAGAAACCTTTTTGCCTTAGAGTGAATACAGCGTTGTTAGCATTGTAAAGACTTGTTGTGCTCATAAGAAGAATGTGGGGACATTTCTAAGAGTAGAAGCCAATAATGAGTTAATTCCATCAAGTGATTAATTATAAAAATAATAATTCTGTACAATTACAAGTAAGAAATCATGAGACAAGAGCAACAGTTGGTGGTTGTTGTCTGATTTGCCTGCAGCACTGTGCGAGTCACACGGAGGTAACACGTAACTGTTGAAAGTGGGGGAAGGGGCACAATTTGAAGGTTTGGCCACCCTCCTGAAAAGCTCACCTCACCGCCCCCATGGGCAGGCCCTTCCCCTTCCCCTCAATTTTCCCTCCCTGAAAGCAGCAGTCCTTCCCTGCAGCACCCAGCTGTTGCTCCTGCCTCTCACCCGGCCTCCGAGATTACTTTATTGGCTCAGCTCCACCAGCTGCCATGTGGGCCCGGTGGCACCATGTGACCAGCTCTGAGTCAACAGAAAACCCGGGAGCCCCTGGAGGCTGGGTGATTTCCAGCCTGGCTTCCAAAGTCCCCCTGGCTGGGGCTCCTGTGCATTAGCCACCCCATGGCCCTGTTTATATCCCCTTTGTGAGTCCTGAACAAACACCAGGGCAGGTGCCTGGCCCCATGGGTTGGCAGTGATCCCATGGTGGGCCCAACCCTGCAAGCCTTGGGCAAGTGCGGAATTTGCCCCACACGCATGGGCCCCATTGTCGCTCGTGGGTCAGCACCAGCATGAGCTGAGGCTGCAAAGGGGGAGGACAAAAGGGGAGCAGCTTGCGATTGCTGGCATCTCTGCTTTGAAATAAACTACTGTGCACTCATGTTTTTAATCCCCTCCCTGCAAAAAAAGAAATAAAAATATAAACCCTGGCAGAAATCTGGGGGGTGGCATGTGGCCCTGTGTGTCCACCCCCACACATCACGTCTGGATATGGGCCATAGTGGGCAACCACCCTGTCTTCAGCACTCTTACTTGCTATTAGTAATGACCTTTTTTCCAGCTGTGAAAAGAGAAGAGCAAGAGGCAACAGAACAATTCTGCATATGGTCAAAGGAAGGCACAGTTCTAAAACCACTGCTTCTCATTAACAATAAAAGTATAGAAACACCCTGCAATGCCTGGTGAGAATCTGTTTGCACAGAACTGCCTCCTGGTTCACAGTGACAGAACAGGGGCCTTATTTCTGCCTCTGCATTTCAGTGCAAGAGAAAATCCTCTGGACCATGGGTTGATCTTTCATGGCTCTATGCCCCCTTGTTGGTTTTTAGTATATATAGTTAATGTTAATCCGTTAATAGTTTAAAAGCCATTCATCTCCATTAGATATGTTAGAACCTATGTCGCTAGACATGCCTTTGTGAGAACCCAGGCGTTGTATCAGCTTAGGCAGTCACATGCCCTCAAAGTACCAAGCAAAGCTGCTGTTCTGTTTCCTGGACTCCAGCTTGCAACTTAGGAGATGTGTGCAACTGTTTGGTGTTACTGAAAGGCAGCGTGTGTTACCATCTCTGCTCCAGTTTCACTGAAGCTGTTCCTGCATTGTCCTTAACATCACACGGAGATCAGAGTAGCAGCCATGTTAGTCTGTATTCGCAAAAAGAAAAGGAGGACTTGTGGCACCTTAGAGACTAACCAATTTATTTGAGCATAAGCTTTCGTGAGCTACAGCTACAGGTCACAAAAGCTTAGTCTCTAAGGTGCCATAAGTCCTCCTTTTCTGTTTCCTAATAGTCTAGGCTCCATCATGTCTCATGCCCTGGTTACTCTTTGTTTCTTTCTACAGCTGCCCAGCTGGACACTGTTTCTGGCTGTTTGTGCTGTCGGAATTGGAGGGACATTTCAATATGGATATAATGTTTCCATTATCAATGCACCCACTGTGGTAAGGCACCACCTTTATTGTTCCCATTCTTGTGCATTTTGGGCCCCGTTCTGTTCCACTGATGTCAATGGCAAAACTCACATTGACTTCAGTGGGAGCAGGAGACCTTTCATCTGTAGGATTCTGGATGACTCTCTGAGTTTCCAAGCGAGTTTCCAGTGAGTTTGTGTTTCAGTTACATATAACATTGATTTGGTCCATGTCTGTTCAATTCAGCAGAGAGTGCCAACTGACAAGTTATCAGAGGGACATAATCCTCCTTGGAGGACTCAAGGGAAGGACCTAGATGATAAAATAAATCTTTTCACCCTTTAACTTCTGTGGCTGGCTTAGCACAAAGTGTTACGGGCAGGATCATGGCAGCTGATAGAAAAAGACATTTTTAGGGGGGGTCAAGAAATTTTGCGTTTCTTTCTACCTGAAAATGTCCCTCAAAAGCTGTCACCCAACTTTTAGCTTCTGCGCCTGCTCTTAGTGGTCTTGAGTGTCCTGCATATTTACAGTAGAGGACCCAGAGAGAATTGGGGTAGAATGGCCCTGTGAAAAAGATGGGTGTGCATTTCTGCTAACAGCAGACTGATTTGCCAATTAAACTTGCAGCTTTCCTTTGTTACAACATTTAATGCTCTTAGTATGGTTAAAATATACTAACCATGAACAGATAAGTTGTATGCTGGAAAGAGAGCAGGGGGTGAGAAAATAGTGCTGTTTGTCTGCTCTTTGGATTTTTTGCTGACCAGAAAGTATGATGCACGCTGATTCCAGAGACTCTGAAAGTGAAATCTGCAGTCATTTCACAGTGTTAGGTGCTGACTTCCCCTCTACCTGGGGGGTGCTTGGACCCCCTCCCTCCCTCCATCCCAGACCCTGACCCCACCCCCCTCTTCCCACCCTTGCTCTGCCCCCACTCCACCCTTTCCCCCAAGGCCACACCCCCATCTGCCTCTTCCCGCCCCCTCCCCCCAGAGCACACCCTGTCCCCACTCTTCCCCCTCCTTCCCAGCGCCTCCTGCACGCCACAGAACAGCTGATCTACAGCAGGCGGGGTGGAAGAGAGGGGGGAAACTTGATCAGCAGGGCTGCCGGCAGGGGGGAGGTGCTGGCTACTGGGAGGTGGGAAGCACCCGCTAATTTTTTTCTGTATGTGCTCCAGCCCTGCAGCACCCACAGAGTCGATGCCTATGATTTGGGGCATCTAGGATTTTTATTTGGACTGAGACATGGATAGTGGTAAAATGCTATAAGCCACTAAAAACAGGGACTTAGAATGAAATTTCCATTGGATTCACTCAGTGGGTGTGTAGGTTAACAGTTTACAAATAAATGAAAGGTGTATGTCCCAAGGAAGGAGGAAGAATACTTAGGGTGGCTTAAGACAGCATTACTATGAGTCCTGGGATCAAATTAAGAAAAAGAAAATTTAGGCTGATTATCAGGATCAATTTCCTAACAGTGAGATTATTGAGTTGTGGAAGAGTCACCCCTGGGAAGGGACTTTCAAAACTAAACTGGCTAAAAGACTAAAAAGGGAACAAGCCTGCATTGGCTTCTTGGGAGATGAACTGTATGTGACCTAATAGGTCTTTTCCACCTTAGCTACCGTCAGTCCAACTAGTCTGGAGCTTCTTGACAGACTCAGTTAATAAAAACCCACGAGTAACTTTCCAAGACTAATATAACATCTCTTGTCTGAGTAGCGCAGAAATCCTTTCTTACTCTGAGATCTACATTAAGGGGGGGATTTTGAAAAGAGCACAAGTGATTTAGGAGCATGAATCCCATTAAGAGTCACACCCACCCAGCCACACCCCTTCATTCAGAAAGACGTGAAAGCTCTTTATTAACTTTACATGGAAGGATCATTCATCCATTACTTAAAGGCAGTCGCCCCTGAGATAAAGCATGACAGCAACACTGCACACAACAGTCTTTTTGAAGTAGGGAAACTATGTTTTGGCTGTATGAGTGAGTCAGGATTCTGCTAATTTGCAACTAGTTAGTAGCATTTTTGTGTAACACAGCTCTTCCGGGAATGGCTGATATTCAGTAAGATGTTTCCCCTTACACATGTTGGCTCTGAGGATGGGATCTCAAGCATTTGGGCTAAGTGATCAATTGTTTATTGAGATGCAAGTTGATTCACCACTCTGTATTTTCAGCACATCCACAAATTCCTAAATGAAACTTGGAGCAGTCGCTATCAGACAGAACTGAATCCAAGCTTGCTGACTCTCCTCTGGTCTGTCATTGCTTCCATATTTTCCCTTGGAGGTCTGTGTGGAGCTCACATTGGAGGCAGCGTGGCGATTAGACTAGGCAGGTGAGTTAAGCACATCAATGGAAGGTTTGGCAGCAAATCCTGTTTTCTTTTCCTTTTTGCACCTGGAAAGTGATAAAATCAAATAGAGAAAGAGCTCAGAAGGAAACATGCTTTATCCAGAAGACTCTTCCAGTTATTTAACTAGAAACAGAAATCAGTATTAGCTAATAAGGAATGGGAACTTCTACAGTATCCCTGGGACATGATCTCCAGGCTGGCCTCCAGTCACATGAACTTGGAAGAAGAGCCCTGAATTACAACCCGCCAGTCCAGTTCTTCTGATCAAACCCTTCTTTGTCAATATCAAATCAGGTCCCTTTATATTTAAGCATATGTGCACTCCATGCAGCATAAAACACATACAGTCATAGAGAAGATAGACATTGTAGGTGTGCGTATACGCACCCTGTATAGATATACAACCTGCACACTAGTATACACATGCTGCCAGGGTTGGCCCTAGGTGTCCTGATGGCCAGGGTGGAAAACACCCTCTCCCCCTCCCGCCCCCCACATACATAGAATCATAGAATATCAGGGTTGGAAGGGACCTCAAGAGGTCATCTAGTCCAACCCCCTGCTCAAAGCAGGACCAATCCCCAATTAAATCATCCCAGCCAGGGCTTTGTCAAGCCTGACCTTAAAAACTTCTAAGGAAGGAGATTCTACCACCTCCCTAGGTAACGCATTCCAGTGTTTCACCATCCTCCTAGTGAAAAAGTTTTTCCTAATATCCAACCTAAACCTCCCCCACTGCAACTTGAGACCATTACTCCTTGTCCTGTCCTCTTCTACCACTGAGAATAGTCTAGAACCATCCTCTCTGGAACCACCTCTCAGGTAGTTGAAAGCAGCTATCAAATCCCCCCTCATTCTTCTCTTCTGCAGACTAAACAATCCCAGTTCCCTCAGCCTCTCCTCATAAGTCATGTGTTCCAGTCCCCTAATCATTTTTGTTGCCCTTCGCTGGACTCTTTCCAATTTATCCACATCCTTCTTGTAGTGTGGGGCCCAAAACTGGACACAGTACTCCAGATGAGGCCTCACCAATATCGAATAGAGGGGGACGATCACGTCCCTCGATCTGCTCGCTGTGCCCCTACTTATACATCTCAAAATGCCATTGGCCTTCTTGGCAACAAGGGCACACTGCTGACTCATATCCAGCTTCTCGTCCACTGTCACCCCTAGGTCCTTTTCCACAGAACTGCTGCCTAGCCATTCGGTCCCTAGTCTGTAGCTGTGCATTGGGTTCTTCCATCCTAAGTGCAGGACCCTGCACTTATCCTTATTGAACCTCATCAGATTTCTTTTGGCCCAATCCTCCAATTTGTCTAGGTCCTTCTGTATCCTATCCCTCCCCTCCAGCGTATCTACCACTCCTCCCAGTTTAGTATCATCCGCAAATTTGCTGAGAGTGCAATCCACACCATCCTCCAGATCATTTATGAAGATATTGAACAAAACCGGCCCCAGGACCGACCCCTGGGGCACTCCACTTGACACCGGCTGCCAACTAGACATGGAGCCATTGATCACTACCCGTTGAGCCCGACTATCTAGCCAATTTTCTACCCACCTTATAGTGCATTCATCCAGCCCATACTTCTTTAACTTGCTGACAAAAATACTGTGGGAGACGGTGTCAAAAGCTTTGCTAAAGTCAAGAAACAATACATCCACTGCTTTCCCTTCATCCACAGAACCAGTAATCTCATCACAGAAGGCGATTAGATTAGTCAGGCATGACCTTCCCTTGGTGAATCCATGCTGACTGTTCCTGATCACTTTCCTCTCATGTAAGTGCTTCAGGATTGATTCTTTGAGGACCTGCTCCATAATTTTTCCGGGGACTGAGGTGAGGCTGACTGGCCTGTAGTTCCCAGGATCCTCCATCTTCCCTTTTTTAAAGATTGGCACCACATTAGCCTTTTTCCAGTCATCCAGGACTTCCCCCGTTCGCCATGAGTTTTCAAAGATAATGGCCAATGGCTCTGCAATCACAGCCGCCAATTCCTTTAGCACTCTTGGATGCAACTTGTCCGGCCCCATGGACTTGTGCACGTCCAGCTTTTCTAAATAGTCCCTAACCACCTCTTTCTCCACAGAGGGCTGGCCATCTATTCCCCATGTTGTGATGCCCAGCGCAGCAGTCTGGGAGCTGACCTTGTTCATGAAGACAGAGGCAAAAAAAGCATTGAGTACATTAGCTTTTTCCACATCCTCTGTCACTAGGTTGCCTCCCTCATTCATTAAGGGGCCCACACTTTCCTTGGCTTTCTTCTTGTTGCTAACATACCTGAAGAAACCCTTCTTGTTACTCTTGACATCTCTCGCTAGCTGCAGCTCCAGGTGCGATTTGGCCCTCCTGATTTCATTCCTACATGCCCGAGCAATATTTTTATACTCTTCCCTGGTCATATGTCCAACCTTCCACTTCTTGTAAGCTTCTTTTTTATGTTTAAGATCCGCTAGGATTTCACCGTTAAGCCAAGCTGGTCGCCTGCCATATTTACTATTCTTTCAACACATCGGGATGGTTTGTCCCTGTAACCTCAACAGGGATTCCTTGAAATACAGCCAGCTCTCCTGGACTCCTTTCCCCTTCATGTTAGTCCCCCAGGGGATCCTACCCATCCTTTCCCTGAGGGAGTCGAAGTCTGCTTTCCTGAAGTCCAGGGTCCGTATCCTGCTGCTTACCTTTCTTCCCTGCATCAGGATCCTGAACTCAACCAACTCATGGTCACTGCCTCCCAGATTCCCATCCACTTTTGCTTCCCCCACTAATTCTTCCCGGTTTGTGAGCAGCAGGTCAAGAAAAGCTCCCCCCCTAGTTGGCTCCTCTAGCACTTGCCCCAGGAAATTGTCCCCTACACTTTCCAAAAACTTCCTGGATTGTCTATGCACCGCTGTATTGCTCTCCCAGCAGATATCAGGAAAATTAAAGTCACCCATGAGAACCAGGGCGTGCGATCTAGTAGCTTCTGCGAGCTGCTGGAAGAAAGCCTCATCTACCTCATCCCCCTGGTCTGGTGGTCTATAGCAGACTCCCACCACTACATCACTCTTGTCCTGCCTGTCTGAGGAGGGAAAAAAGGAGTAGGACAACAGGGATGTGGTGCCCAGGATGGCTGGCAAGCTTTATTTGTGTTGGGTTTTTCAAAGCAGCAGCTGACGCAGCACGCACCAGAGCAAGGAACAGTGCCCCATGTTCTGAGAAAGGAGTCTTCTGTGAACATGACTGGGCGAAGGCTGGTGGAGGACTGGGACCAGGACCTAGAGTCCAGCCTCTTAATAAATAACAGTGGAACACAGGCTGCCACAATCCCTCCTGCCCCACAACAGCACATGGCCCAGCCCCACCCCACTGGCATCCCCACTCCATTCCCTCCCAGTCCACTGCAGTCCCAGAGCCGTGCTTTCCGCCCAGACCCTAACTCACAGGGGCATTTTGCGCCACACTCCTGATGAGCTCACTTTGCACAGGGAGAGCTGGGGAATAGGGGCAGAACAGTGTGTGGAAGGGAATGCAGGAACTCTGATTTCCCAGTGTGGTCAACTCAAAGGAGTTGCTGGTGGGAGCCAGACCCACTAAATGAGAGCAGCTGGAGTTGACTTTCAGATACCTCTCTCCCAGGGCTAGGCAGGGGCTGGAACCAGGCCCAGTTTGGAGGTTCTGCATCATCTGCTCCCTTCTCTCCCATCCCCAGGGATTTGGTGCTCCCTGAATGTTGGTGCTCCCTGAATGTTGTATTAACCAAAGGTGCTAACATAACCCAGTCACTGTCCAACACTAAACAGTGTTAAACAAGGTCCAGGAGTGGTATAGAGAGACCTCAGTCTGCTTAGTACTATGGCAAACGTACCATTAAAAATCCCTTTAATCTTTTATTAAAGATACAGAAAAAAAGGAAAAACAGTTAAAACATTTGAAATGTAAAGTATTAAGTAAGGGTTTCATTTTAACAACATCTCTTGTCCCTTTCCATTTAGCTGGAGACAGTTTTAGAAGGGAAAAACCCTTGTCTAACAGTGTCTTAGATGGTATCAAAGACAGTGATACCTGTCCTTTGGGGAAAGAGAAGAGGTTAGTTGATATGGGCTGGAGCTGCTGTTAAAGTGTGATTCTGTCTCATCTCAGTGGGTGCTGGGATTCAGCTGGAGCTGGTAGCAGTGGCGATGTGAACTGGGTCCCTCTCTCTGGTCAGGGCATCCCTCAAGATTAGCATGAAGAAGGTCTGCTGCCAGGAGATGGTGGGGGTGGCAGCAATGATGGGAAACTCTATCCAGTAGCCTCCATCTGTTCTTCCTTATTTTCCCCACAAAGTCTCTCTCTTTAAGGACCCAAAAAGGACTGATGGGTGCAACAGCCCCTTCCCTTATCTTTTTTACACCAATTAGGCCTAAAATCCAACATACCAGTTTTGGTTAATTGATTTTCAGTTCCATGTCTTCAGTTTTTGCCAAGCATGATTTCAGCATAGTCCTTAAACCATATCAGTAGGCCTTTCTGTTTAGACTAATTGAGTTTTTCTGTCTGCTTTTTGTACCTTTTCCCACCGTTTGTTATTATAGGGTATTTTGACATCTTATGAACTTTTACATATTTTTGTAGTTGAGCTCACAATTAGAGAGTAAATGTATAGCCCCAGTTATCACAACACTGCCCAGGGCGGCCACGCTGATCACCTGTCCTTTGAGCCAGTCCTGCATGCTGCAAAGAATTCATATACTTTACAGGTATTCCATAAGCACCTTGCATGCAAATAAAGAAACATACTCCATGTGCATGAGTGAGATCACATACACACACATTATTAGGCATGTCTGTTGTTAAATATAAAGTAGGCAGGCAACAGGTCTCCCAATTTCCAGTGAGTACTGTATTGTTGAAATGCAAAGCCTTTTCTCGGTACTATTGTAAGGCATTTTTCTTATAACAGTATGTTTCTGTGACCTTTGTTATTTTTACTTTTAGAAAAGGAGCTCTTCTGGTGAACAATTTCATAGCGATACTGGCCTGCATTTTAATGGGGATCAGTTTTCCAACAGGATTGTTTGAGTTATTGATGGTTGGCAGGTTTTTGATTGGCGTAAACACAGGTAAATGCATTTCTCTTCTTCTTGCCTTTAATAAATTATGGTGAATGGTATTAGAACATATAATTATAATTATTATTAATGATAATCCTTTAGATACTGTTGTAAATTTACATGTTGCTTTACAGACTTGGAGACAGGGATGTTCCCCTACAATTGTAATGTAAATGCTACTAAATTAAAACAATATAGAATATCACTACTACAATCTTGTTTCTAGTCTTCTAGACTTTTTGCCCAGTAATCCCTTTTCTATTAAAATCCAGTGCCTAGCACAACCCTACTGCTATGGAATTGGCCTGGGTGTAATATGAACTCATTATACTGGAAATAATGGCAAAGAGAACTGTGTCAGATGGACAATATCCTGGACAAACCTTGTGGATTTAAGATAAGTTAAACCTTACTAAATTAAATCTAATTCAGTAAGGTTTAACTTAACACCTTTGGGGTCCACTGTATTAAAAATGCATGTTGTGTATGGAACTGTATGTAACTCCTCTAGGTGGAGGGGGTGCCAGTGTAATTCCTTTGGCCTCTTTGAAGCCACTTCCTGGAGAGGTTTGCACGTACTACTTCAAACTGGATTCTCCAGGGACCAACAAAGAAAGAAACGGTTTTTGGATAAATATCCTGGTTTTAAACAGGCTCAGGGCTTTCTTCCTGATCTAGCAAATGCATAGGACTCCTGGTCCCTGGATGGCCCCAATACTTACAGAAGAGTTGGAAGGACTGGTCTACTGAGACCCTGTAAAACTCAGTGCTTGTTTTGAACCGAAGTTGGGATAAACCTGGAATCACAAGGAAACCCCTTGGCTAGGGTGTTGAAGAACTTCTTCTGCCAGAGCCCATGTTAGGGTTGGGGTGATCTCAAGTAAGCTTATTAGCATGCATGTAGGTTCGTTTATAGTTTTTAAAAAGTTTTCTCTGTAGTCCTTTTACCTTAAGAATAAAAAAGGCTTGTGTATCGAAGAGCTGTGTGATAACTCTAACTGGGCAGTCACACTATTCTCCATCTCTGAAGAGAAAGCAAGCAGGCCTGGTGGAGCAGTCTGTCTCTGCTGGGAATAACACAGTGCAGGCAAGGAACTGGTCAGCCTGGAGACATCCCAGTTAGAAAGGAGAGAGGCTGTTTCCACCCAAGAGAGGTGGCAGCCAGGTGAGCCAGTAGCCAGAGAGTGGGAGCCATTGCTGAACCACAGAGGGGAAATATGGGTGCAGTTGCCCTGGACTGTGACAAGAAACACTTCTGTTCTGACGTACAGGGAGTGATGATTTAAACAATAGTATTGGCAATGGGATCCCTAGCTCAAAAAAAAAAAAAAAAAAAAAAATCAGCAACAGATTGTGAGGAGAAAGGGAAGATGTAAGGGTGGCTGAGAAAGGAATAGAACAGGCTGGGTAGATTCTCGCAGCAGTAGCATAGAGGCAGAAGAACAAGGAGAAGAAAAACTCAGACAAGATCAGGGCAAGACACTTGTGTCAGGAAATAGTGTGAGAGTTAAGGGGCTAATCTACACTACTGTGCAACATCAGTGCAGCTGCACCAATGCAGCTGTGCCTCTGTAGCACGTCAGGTAAAGACATGCTATGCTGATGGGGGAGTGCTCTCCTGTTGGCATAATTACGCCACCTCAACGAGAGGCGGAAGCTATGTGGATGGGAGAGCGTTTCCTGCCAACATAGTGCGGTGTGGACAGCGCTTAAATTGATGTCAGTTACAGTGCTTGGGGGGGTGTGTGTGTCATTTTCACACCCCTGAGCGATGTAACTTACATCAACCTAAGATGTAGTATGCATCTGATGAAGAGAGCTGTAGCTCATGAAAGCTTATGCTCAAACAAATTTGTTAGTCTCTAAGGTGCCACAAGTCCTCCTTTTCTTTTTGCAAATACAGACTAACACGGCTGCTACTCTGAAACCTAAGTTGTAGTGTAGACAAGCCCAAGGTGAGGTGATATCTAATAAAAGATTCACCCACCTTGTCTCTCTCATATCCTGGAACCGACACAGTTACAACAACACTACAAACAGGAAACAGTGTGACAGGCAAAATACCTCATCATATGTTGCAGTCTACTGCGGAAGACATGTCATGGTAGCACAAAGAAAAGGAGTACTTGTGGCACCTTAGAGACTAACCAATTTATTTGAGCATAAGCTTTTGTGAGCTACAGCTCACTAAGTCATCCTAGGGATCATGGGACACTCCCGCTAATGTGTGTTCCATGACTCACTGTCTTGGCAGCAAAGAATTTGGTCCCACATATTCAACAGTAAAATAGGTCAGAATGCTTTAAGTGATTCACAGGCCCTTCAAAGTTTTAGGGATAACTAAAATGGGCAATTACAAAGTGTCAAGAAGCCAGCACAAGCTAATGTTCTGCTAAGGGGGTGTCAAAGCTGAACACATTCCCCTGATACTCACTGCCTAGTAGAACATGATAACAGGACAAAGTGCCTTGGACACAGGTCCATACAGAATGTCATTTACCAAGTCAAAAGCTAATAAGGTTTAATTTATAACAGGAAAATGTTTCCTCTTCTATCTATAGGTATTGGCATCTGTGTGCAACCTCTCTATATAGGGGAGGTTGCCCCAAAACATCTCCGAGGTGCTATGGCCATGGGCAGTTCCATATTTTTGACTGGAGGAATTCTGACAGGACAAATAATTGGTCTAAGGTTAGAAATATAGTCCTTTAGTGCCTTGAAATTACCAACTTCTAAAAGGTAACCAAACTCAGTAGTCACCTGCATTAGTCACCCAGCTTCTTCCAGTGGCTGTCTCTGTAGGGGGAAAGGGATAAAATCCCTCCCATACTCACATTGATCAGCTAACTGCTAGGTGACTTACATCATGTATCCATCCAGCTGTAGAGTATCCATGTGGAATCATTCTCTCTTTATCTGAGTCAGCCATAGCGACAGCTGTAAATTAGATACATTTATATGCTGAGATGATATTTCTGCAAGTGTCTAGCTGGAGCTTTAGCGCAAAACAATACAAGTGAGCTGAAACATGCAATTTAAAAGGGTGGGACTGATAGTAAAGGAATATTTGTTTATATGACATCCTGATAGAACCAGCAGGACCTGCATGTTAGAACATAAGAGCGGCCATACTGGGTCAGACCAAAGGTCCATCTAGCCCGGTATCCTGTCTTCCTACAGTGGCCAATGCCAGATGCCCCAAAGGGAATGAACAGAACAGGTAATCATCAAGTGATCTATCCCTTGTCACCCATTCCCAACTTCTGACAAACAGAGCGTAGGGACACAGAACCTGATCTGAGGATAATAAAATTAAAAATTTATTTCATTAAGTTTACCAAAGGCTTCCAGCAGTCATATCAGCCTCTGCTGGATCCGGTACTCTGCATAATAGCACAATGTCTGCTGCTTCTCCCTTCTAGTACCCAGAACCTTCTGAAGTCTCCTTTCCTTTACCTTATCCCCAACTCTTGACCTCCTCTTCCCCCACTGACCACTGTAGGTATGAAGTGCCATCAGTGCTTTCCTATACCAATACTACACAGTTAAAAGAATCACAAGGGTAAGGGGGCCACTTTTAAGAATTTGTCCTTCTAGCTTAGTCTGTTAACATTTTTAAAGCAGCTATTAATATTTTAAATCCCATTGCATTTTTAACAAGTTTACATTGCCCAAAATACATCATGATGCAGGTCCCAGGCATAAGCTGAATGAATTCCTCATGTTTTTACTTGTTCTAAATTTAATTTCACATTATTGGCAGGTCCTGGCTTGGCAGGTCCTGGAGGCTGAGGTCCTTAGAAACAGTGCAACATAGACAACAGCAGGGCAAGTTTCCCCTGTTGATGTGTCCCAACGCTTAGTGGGTAGTACCTAGTTTAGGGGTGAAGAGGTAGTTAATTCTCCCTATGCCATTAATTCTCTTGCCTCTCTGTTGACACTGACAAGAAATGGGTGACTTTTGAAACAGGGAGACCTTTCACCTAGGAACTAGACTATTTTTGATAGGATCAGCATCTCATTTCTAGCAGAGCACTGAAAGGCCACTAGCAGATACTTACTTTTCTTTTTGTTTTTCACTCAGGGAATTACTTGGTGGAGAAAAATATTGGCCTTTCTTGCTCTCCAGCAGCTGTTTCCCAGCATTAGCCCAACTATTCTTTCTCCCTTGGTTTCCTGAAAGTCCCAGGTATCTTCTTATTGACAGAGGGGATGAGACAAAATGCACCAAGGGTAAGTTACAGCACTTATTCTCTCCTCCTGTCCCTAGGAAACCACAAGATTAACATAGATCGCGCCTCTCTCTTCTCTTCATCTCCCCTGTACAAGTCCCATCTCCCTTCCTTCTCTCAAGAGAATCCTAAAACCCGATAGCTCATGTTCCTTTCCCAGCAGGCTCACAGCCTTGACACTGCTGGCTCACCTGACCTCATCTACCTGCTCAAATCCCCCTGGCTATAGGTCATTTCCCTCTGAGCTCCGTGCTAGTTTCTTTGGGCCTATATCCTGACCACTGTCCCTTGCAGGAGGGGTTGGGCACTGCCTGGGCGAGGGGTTGAGCATTGCCGTGGCAAGGAACTGGCAGGAAGGAACTGGCAGGAAGGAGAGGCAGGAGGTGTCTGTCGGACAGGCCATCAAAAGAAATGGGTTCATGGCAGGACCGGTGTTGCCAACTCTTCCAGGTGGGAATTGGCTGGAGCCTGTCTGTGATGATCTGAGAAGCAATCCTTTGCATTTCACCTGGCCTGGGGGAAAATCCGTTTGATTGTCTGTCTGTCTGTCTTCCCCGCCTGCCTGCCTCCTGGGGAGGAGCAGCCAATCAGAGCTGCTGCAGGAAGCAGGCAGAGCTCTCCCCTTGCCTCAGGAGCCCAGAAGACATTTTGGGTTAGGGGAGGGAGCAACTTATGCCATTACCACTTGAGGGGAGGGAGGAGCAGAAAGAGCTAAGCAGTTCACAACAGCTCCGCTTTCTCCTCCTCTCTCTCCCACTGTGAATAATGAGTCACTCTGCTCCCTGTTCCTCTCCCTCCCATCCTGGAGAGAGGGTAAAGGACCTCTCGAGCTGCCCCGTTAGGCCTGGATAGGGGGAGAAGAGGACCATACCCCAGCTGCCAACCCCTCTCCTGAGAGACGGGAGTGAAGAACTGCAAGAGCTGCAGGAGGAGAAGAGGTGGGAGGGTGAATAATTGCAGGCTGGGGTAAGTGGGCAGATGTATAGATCACAGAATTAATTAATTTGAATGTTTGGGTTTAGGAAGAATTTGGATCTCTGTGCCATCAGGCTGCCAGTGAGAGCTCTTGCAGCAGGTGACAAAATCACCATATTCAATTATTTGGGGAGTTGGCACACCCACATAATGGGGGTGAGCATGGGGAATTAGAAATTCAAAAGACAGACCACAACCCACAATATATACTTCAAAGTCTTATGATTTTGGGCTAGTCTAATGGTTTTTAAATTTTTGGGGTTGGTAGTACTTCAAGAACACTCAGGATTTACTGCAAGCATGATCGCCAATATGGCCTGTTACTTCCTATTCAGCCAAATGTGGATCTTTATAAACTTTAAGAAATGGTCATTCCACAAACCAAAAAAAAACCATGGGGGGGCTTGTCTATTGCTATAAGAGTTAATATGGGGGAAATTAATTCTTGAGAGCTGGTTGCTTCTTTTGGCCATCCCAAGAAAAGAAAAGGAATGTGATAGCGGGTTGAAGCAAAGCCTCCAGTTTTAAACTGTTTGGATGTTTATCATCTGGAAAACCATGTGGTGCTCCTGGCCCAGATATGGACTGGTCACAGAGCTTTCTTCTGAGCAAGATACACACCAGATGTATTCATTATAAGATCCTTTAATGCTCTGCCAGGTATGGCTGAGGTTAGCTTAAATAAGATATTTTACACACTGTGTCACCTAGTGGCTGAACGGTATGATCCATTTTGGCATTCCATTACACCTCCAGTCTTGGTTACCTTTTAAATACCTTTTTTTCTGTTGACATCTCATGTGTGAGAGAAATATGGGGTCTCAGAATTATTAGCCATAGCTCTTTTCAAGTAGGAAGTACCCTATTCTCCTTAAAAAGAACAGGAGTACGTGTGGCACCTTAGAGACAAACAAATTTATTAGAGCATAAGCTTTCGTGGGCTACAGCTCACTTCATCGGATGCATAGAATGAAACATATAGTAAGAAGGTGTATATATATATATATATTATATATATATATATATACACACACACACACACATATATACAGAGAACATGAAAAGGTAGAATAAGAGGCTAATTAAGATGAGCTATTATCAGCAGGAGAAAAAAACTTTTGTAGTGATAATCAAGATGGCCCATTTAGACAGTTGACAAGAAGGTGTGAGGATACTTGACATGGGGAAATAGATTCAATATGTGTAATGACCAAGACACTCCCAGTCTCTATTCAAACCCAAGTTAATGGTATCTAGTTTGCATATTAATTTAAGCTCAGCAGTTTCTCGTTGGAGTCTGTTTTTGAAGCTTTTCTGTTGCAAAATTGCCACCTTTAAATCTGTTACTGAGTGGCCAGAGAGGCTGAAGTGTTCTCCTACCGGTTTTTGAATGTTATGATTCCTGATGTCAGATTTGTGTCCCTTTATTCTTTTGCGTAGAGACTATCCAGTTTGGCCAATGTACATGGCAGAGGGGCATTCCTGACACATATCACATTGGTAGATGTGCAGGTGAACAAGCCCCTGATGGAGTGGCTAATCTGATTAGGTCCTATGATGGTGTCACTTGAATAAATATCGCAAAAAGAAAAGGAGTACTTGTGGCACCTTAGAGACTAACCAATTTATTTGAGCATGAGCTTTCGTGAGCTACATCTGATGAAGTGAGCTGTAGCTCACGAAAGCTCATGCTCAAATAAATTGGTTAGTCTCTAAGGTGCCACAAGTACTCTTTTTCTTTTTGCGAATACAGACTAACACGGCTGTTCCTCTGAAACTTGAATAAATATGTGGACAGAGTTGGCATTGGGCTTTGAAACTGCTGAGCTTGAATTAATATGCAAACTAGATACCATTAACTTGGGTTTGAATAGAGACTGGGAGTGGCTGGGTCATTACACATATTGAATCTATTTCCCCATGTTAAGTATCCTCACACCTTCTTGTCAACTGTCTAAATGGACCATCTTGATTATCACCACAAAAGTGTTTTTTCTCCTGCTAATAGCAGCTCACCTTAATTAATTAGCCTCTTACTCTACCTTTTCATGTTCTGTGTATGTAAGTGTATCTATCTTATCTATCTATCTATCTATCATGACTAAATTCCTGCTCTACCTTGGTGGGTCTTGCGCTTATTGGTGGATTTGCTCGCCTTGGAGCTTCACGGCAGCCCTCAGCTTGGCCGTTTTTTCTGAACCCACAGCCCAGGTCCACTCCTCCTGTGTCTGACCAGGAGTTGGGAGGATTTGGGGGGAACCCAGGCCCTCCCTCTACTCCGGGTTCCAGCCCAGGGCCCTGTGGAATGCAGCTGTCTAGAGTGCCTCCTGGAACAGCTGTGCGACAGCTACAACTCCCTGGGCTACTTCCCCATGGCCTCCTCCCAACACCTTCTTTATCCTCAGCACAGGACCTTCCTCCTGGTGTCTGACAATGCTTGTATACCTCAGTCCTCCAACAGTCCGTGGTCTCACTCTCAGCTCCTAGTGCCTCTTGCTCCCAGCTCCTCACATGCACACCACAAACTGAAGTGAGCTCCTTTTTAAAACCCAGGAGCCCTGATTAGCCTTCCTTAATTGATTCTAGCAGCTTCTTGATTGGCTGCAGGTGTTCTAATCAGTCTGTCTTAATTGTCTCCAGAAGGTTCCTGATTGTTCTGGACCCTTCCCTGTTACCTTACCCAGGGAAAAGGGGCCTACTTAGCCTGGGGCTAATATATCTGCCTTCTATTACTCTCCTATAGCCATCTGGCACAACCCTGTCACACTATATATATATATATATATATATATATATCTTCTTACTATATGTTCCATTCTATGCATCTGATGAAGTGGGCTGTAGCCCACGAAAGCTTATGCTCAAATAAATTTGTTAGTCTCTAAGGTGCTACAAGTACTCCTGTTCTTTTTGCGGATACAGACTAACACGGTTGCTACTCTGAAACCTATTCTCCTTGTTGTTCAAATTCCAAAAAGTAATGAAGGAGTCCTAATGCAACAGGTGCCAAGTGTCCCATGAAAGTGCAGGTGAAGTCCACGCATCATAACACAAACTTGACACAAAAACAATGAGGATAGTGGTGGCACCTTAAAGACTAACAAATTTATTTGGGCATAAGCTTTCATGGGTAAAAAACCCACTTCTTTAGATGGAAGGAGTGAAAATTACAGATACAGGCATAAATATATATTGGCACATGAAGAGAAGGGAGTAACCTTACAAGTGGAGAACCAATGTTGAAGGCAAAAAGCAAATGCCGCTCGTTGAGGGTGGAAGATTTTTTGTCACCAGGAGAGCCGACAAACAGCGGCTACACTGCGTGACTTTTAGTGGCACAGCTCTAGTGATACAGCTATGTTGCTAAAAGCTGTGTAGTGTAGACATAGCCTGATCTGGATCTGGATCTTCAGTTTAAACTGATAAAAGAACAGCAAGGAACAAACAGCCTTTTGTTCCTGTTCTGGGATCAAATGAAGACCTCTGGATTTGAGAATATGCTCTGTGGAGAAAGTCTGGGATATACACCTGAACACACTTAAAACTACCTTCACTAAACAAAGACACTCCACCAAAGAAGTAGATCACATTATGGAACAGGCCACCTGAATATCCCGAGAGAACCTGCTTCAATATAGAAATAAAACCCCCTCTGACCACACACCCCAGTAGTCACCTACCACCTCTTGCTGGAACCCATACAGGGAATCGTCAAACAACTACGACCCATACTTGATGGGGACCTCATCATGAAAGAAGCCTTTCCTGAACCCCCATTTCTGGCCTTCAAACAAGCCCCCAACCTCTCCAGCTCAACATCAGAAGCAAGCTTCCCACAGACCAGGACACACCAACTCAAAGCATCACCAGACTTTGCCAGAACAACAGATGCAAAATGCACAGACATACCTCCACTGCTGCCATGATCAACACTGCATACAACACACCTTTCAAGATCCATGGATCCTACACATGCCTATCACAACCTCCTCCAGTGCACTAAATGCCTCAATAACAACTGTGTGGGTGAAACCAGACAAGCACTACATTCTCAAAAGAGCTCACACAGGAAAATGTCTCTGTCTCTTTATTTTAGTCCATTAAACATATTCCATTGGCACAACATAACAATTGGCATAACAAGAGATGTGACGTACTCAGTACTTCCCTTTCAGCTGTTTAGAACCTCCCCCTCCCCCCCTTTTTTTTCATTCACAGGTTGATGTGGGAGCCTAATGTTTCTATTAGGAAAACACTTTAAAATATGGGTTATGCTCCTAAACATCTGATGAAGTGAGCTGTAGCTCACGAAAGCTCATGCTCAGATAAATTGGTTAGTCTCTAAGGTGCCACAAGTACTCCTTTTCTTTTTGCGAATACAGACTAACACGGCTGTTCCTCTGAAACTAGTTCAATTAAGTCTCTCTCCATCTCCCCCCCCCCAAAAAAAAAATTCAAAAAGAAAAATGAACACCAACCTCCACCAAACAGCCCCCCCCCCCGCCAAAATAAAATAATGGCTTGTCTCCCCGCTTCCCTTGAAAATCACAGTTTCTGCTCAGATCCCTGCAAAGGTCAGCTCACAGAGGAGAATAGATGGATTTTCAGAGTCTAAGGTCGTTTTGGAAGTATGGTGAGGCATACGGAGATATCGTGTCATTTTTTCTTATTAGCTTTGAAGCGTTTTCATGGGCCCTTGCACTACCACGAGGAGATGGAAGATATAAAGAGAGAACGTTTTGCCTTAAACGGGGAGAAACCCAAGAAACCGTGGCAACTATTTGGTGATCGCAATGTAAAGTGGCAGCTCATTACGGTGATTGTGATGACTATGGGCCAGCAGCTCAGTGGGATAAATGCTGTAAGTGAATTCCTCACTATTCAGAAGCCAAACAATTTGTTTTAAAGTTTTGCCTGTCTAATTTCCATCTGGCTTTGATCTTCGTTAAAAATAGGGAACTCTGATATAGGAGCTATGGAGAGCACGGGGTATAGGAGAAGAGAGAGGATCTTTATTTTACTGATGGCGATAGGGAAAAGCCTCATTCAACTGAAAATATCAGGAAATATTAATGCCAAATTTGGATGATAGAGTGGAAGTTTGTTTTGCTTTGTTTTTTAACTCTCTCTATCCAAAGTCAGCATAATACGTAGGTTTCCTGGAGCAAGAGCCCTACTACTGCTTGTCTTTATGTCATTGGCATTTGACAAAATGATTAAAGCTCCATCATCCCCTCTCATGTTGCATAAACAGCAAAACTTAAGTTACTACATCTTGCTTCACTTCTCATGACTGAATCTCTCCTGTTTCTTTTTTCCCTTGGACAAATTACTTTTGGGTTTGGTTTTATGTTTTGGATGTTTTTGTTTTTTTTTAAAGTACTTCTAGTTCTAGGTTAACACAGTAAGGGGAACCCATTTGCCTCTTGAAGCAGGGTTGGAGTTCAGATTGCAGAATAAGCAGGGCTCCCACTAGGTCTCTGAACTAATGTGCCTTAGCCCTGGTCTCGCTCCAACTGTGTGTGGAAGTGCAGGCTGCACACTTTGTGTGATCTTTCACACACACTAGAATGTATCATAGCTCAGGCAAACTCTTTCTTATATTGTTCACAAGATAATGTTCAGACTATCAGATTTGTTTTTGTTAGCAGTAAATTTACCTAGAGATTGAATTATAGATTTCCCTTTTTGTTTTCATGGTTTTAGTAAGTTATAGGATGCAATTTACTCAAAGGCTGCTTAGTGTATGAGCCCAATTCTTCCTGTTGCTGATGATTTCACTGCTCAAGCACATTGGCACAGCTCTGTTGATATTTTCTTGTAGATTTACTTCTATGCAAGTTACATTTTTAAACAAGCTGGGATCCCTGCAGAAAAAATTCCATACGTTACTCTGGGCACAGGAGCTTGTGAATGCCTTACAGCCCTCACTTGCGTAAGTGATAAATTCTACTTCTACCATACCTGTTATTTTTATTATAGAAAAAGAGAGATGGGGGAATGTGGCATCAGTGTTAACTGAGAAAGTGATATTCCGTCCACAGGGTTTGCTGATTGACTACATGGGCAGAAGACTGCTCATCATTGGAGGATACACCCTGATGAGCTTTTGGTGCATAGTGTTAACATTCTCCCTGACGTATCAGGTATTAAGAAGCACTCATGTGGACCATGAAATGCAATACTGTTTGTTTGAAAATTTGTGAGATTATAGAGCAGCAGAGCTTTTAACGTTGGAGAACATCCTCTCTTGGCAGTCAGAGAAGGAACAAGAGTTGCACAGTTTAAACAACAATGTAGGTCATGACCAAACTTTTAAAAAAATTGTTGTGTCTCAGCTTGAGCACTGAAAAATCGCTAAAGGTGCCCCATTTTCAGAAAGAACTCTGTTCCTCCTCTTTGAAGATCAGGCCTTTCTTAGGTGTTTCAAATTGGGCACTCAAAAACCGAGGAATGCAAAATCACTAGTCACTTTTGAAATATTGGCCAAAAGCTCATGGGGTCCTGACATCTTATTACTCTATAGCAGTCCTTCAGAAAACATTAAATTTACAGCTGTGAAGTTGCTATTTCATACAGATTATCCTTGTTCTGAATTACATTGATTAACAGCCAATAACCTCTGATTGCACTGACTGCAGGATTCCCAAGAGTTCTGAATTTGTTTCTGGCACCTAATAGCGTATTTGCAAACAACATCACAATGCTATCATTCAAGATTTGGTCCTGAGTATAAATTCTGGAGCTCTGTGTCTAATGCTGGTAGGATTAAATAATGACAAAATATACTTTCTAACTTTAAATTAATAATAATCCCCACATAAAATACTACCTAAAGAAAAAGTTAAGTTTGAGACTCCATTTCAGTCACTTAACTGTAAATGTCCTGTACAAATATTGTAGTTATAGAAAGAAATACTAAAAAGCCAACCAAATCAGATTTATGTTTAAATTTACAAGAAACTAAGATACTTGTAAGTATGGAAGTTCACAGCTAAGGTACTTATACTGCCTTAATTCTGCCCCTATAAAGATAGAACACTAGCAAGGAAGGGAAGATTGGAGGCTATCAAAAATACATGCAACACAAAATTGGTTTTATACAGCTAAATTCATTCATATGCCTCTGATAAGTGTGCTGCTTCACCATCATACTAACCTTTGTGTTTTTAATGTAAATAAATGTTATTTCATTATTCGGGCCTAGAAAGTTTGTACACATTACTTATGTGTTTAATGACACTTAGATAATAGACTGCCCATGGGATTATAGGGCTCCACCGTGGGAGGCTAAACAGTGATAAAACTATATTAAAGTTAAACTAGTAATAATACAAAAAGAACAGGAGTACTCGTGGCACCTTAGAGACTAACAAATTTATTAAAGCATAAGTTTTCATAGGCTACAGCCCACTTCATCGGATACATAGAATGGAACATATTGTAAATATATATTACGCACACACACACACAGATCAGTTGGAAGTTGCCATACAAACTGTGAGAGGCTAATTAGTTAAGATGAGCTATTATCAGCAGGAGAAAAAACACTTCTGTAGTGATAGTCAAGATGGCCCATTTAGACAGTTGACAAGAAGGTGTGAGGATACTTAACATGGGAAAATAGATTCAACATGTGTAACGACCCAGACACTCCCAGTCTCTATTCAAACCCAAGTTAATGGTATCTAGTTTGCATATTAATTCAAGCTCAGCAGTTTCTGGGTGGAGTCTGTTTTTGAAGCTTTTCTGTTGCAAAATTGCCACCTTTAAATCTGTTACTGAGTGGCCAGAGAGGCTGAAGTGTTCTGCTACCAGTTTTTGAATGTTATGATTCCTGATGTCAGATTTGTGTCCCTTTATTCTTTTGTGTAGAGACTGTCCAGTTTGGCCAATGTACATGAAAGCTTATCCTCTAATAAATTTGTTAGTCTCTAAGGCGCTACAAATACTCCTGTTCTTTTTGTGGATACAGACTAACACGGCTGCTACTCTGAAACCTAGTAATAATACAGAATTTTACTTTGATTTTACAGACTTAAAGGAAAGTTTTGCATCTACTAATTATAAATATTACTAACAATGGGGACTCAAGCACTACTAAGTATTTGTGAAATTGATTGACTAGTGTATTTTATTGCTTTAAAAGCAATAACAAGAAGAAATTGGCTATTACTAGCAATTAATGGCTGATAGTGACTAAATGGAATTTGATCAGTTTACAACAAAATATGGCAAGCTGTGGGATTTGAAACATTATTTCATTTATACACTGTAGTATACTAAGAAGCAGGGATTAATTTAAATACACATGACTTTCTCATTCTTCGAAGACACTTGTTTGATTTATTGAAAGCTAATTATTATCTGAGTCAGTAACCAATTTTGTGTTATTTATTCAGAAAGTCATTTATGGGTTCAAAGGCTAAACACTTGACTTTAAACCAAATGTTAAGACCTGATGACTGAAATCTGAACTAAATACTTTTCATGCTCTTTTTTCAGGAGCTGTACCCCTGGGTGCCTCATTTGAGCATGGCATCTATATTTGCTTTCATCCTGAGCTTTGGGTTAGGTCCAGGTATTGCACATTCATGAACTCTTGTTTATAAAATTGCCTAAAATGTATCATCTCTAAAATAGTGCCAATATTGTCCGTAGTGTAAGCAAGACAGCTAATACTTCCCATAGGGATGCTGATGCTCCGGCTAAGACAACCCAAATGCACAGAATGGCATAGGATGATATGACCAATACAGTGCATTCCTTCACTGTATGCTCTCTTCAAGGCCATGAAGTGGCCTTCATTCTGGTATCTTTGATGCACCCAAACCACATAGGAAGCAAGTATACAGTACTGTGGAAAGGGATCAGAAAGTCATAGAGGATCACAAGCTACATATGAGTCAACAGTGTAACACCTGAAAAAACAAAAACTAAAAAGAAAATATTCTGGGATATAGCAGCAGGCATGTTGTAAGCAAGACACGAGAAGTAATTCTTATGCTCTATTCCACACTGATTAGGCCTCAACTGCAGTAGCGTATCCAGTTCTGAATGCCCCATTTCAAGAAAGACGTGGCTAAATTGGAGAAAGTCCAGAGAAGAGCAACAAAAATGATTGAAGGTCTAGAAAACATGACCTATGAGGGAAGATTAAAAAATTGGATTTGTTTAGTCTGGTGAAGAAAAGACTGAGGGGGACATGATAACAGTTTTCAAGTACATAAAAAGTTATTACAAGGAGAAGGGAGAAAATTTGTTTTTGTTGTCCTCGCCTCAGAGGTTAAAAAGCAATGGGCTTAAAATTGCAGCAAGGGAGGTTTAGGTTGGATATTAGGAAAAAATTCCTAACTGTCAGGGTAGTTAAGCACTGGAATAAATGGACTAGGGAGGTTGTAGAATCTACATCACTGGAGATTTTTAAGAGCAGGTTAGACAAATACCTGTCAGGGATGGTCTAGATAATACTTAGCCCTGCCTTGAGTGCAGGGGTCTGGACTAGATGACCTCTCAAAGTCCCCTCCAGTCTTATCATTCTATGAGGCTTGTTGTCATTGTACTTTTAATGGGCCCTTACTCATGCTAAGTTGTACCTTACTCTCTGAGCAGTTCCACTGAAATTAATAAGACTACTTCTGTAAAAGGGTACACCTTACTCTGAATAGGGGTTATCAGAATCTGGACCAAAAAAAGTGTCCAAAAAAAAAAAATTTGGTTAACAAAAAGGATTTATATATAGATCTATCTATATCTTTTACATCCAGGTCAGCTAATGGCACATTCAAAAGCAACTATTTTCTTTTGTTTTTGCTTGAAACTTTCCCTGAAAATGCACACTTACCCTAAGAATCTGTTCTGTTTCTGAAATCGATCCCCAGGTGGTATAACAAATACATTGACTGCTGAATTATTTACCCAGTCTTCACGTCCTGCTGCTTACATGATAGGAGGATCTGTTAGTTGGCTGAGTTTCTTCACAATAGGAATGCTCTTCCCCTTTATAGTGGTACGTATCCGTTACATATACTATCTTCTCTCAGTTGCCTCATGTTCACTTGACTTCTTGCAGAGAAATTTTCCTAGACACAGAAATTGCTCTTCTTTATACAATAAAGAACTTAGTGCTTAGATTAAGATAAGTGAAAACTCTCCTTCAACAAAGGTATTATTAGAGTCAGTCACTCTTAGTAGGCAAGTTTATTTTAGATATCTACAAATAATACAAAAACACACAATAGAAGACAATAAAGTCAGACTGCATATGGAGGACTAATCTCCAGGTTAGGTTTATGATGAGAAAAAATTGAAGAAAAAGTATAAAGAATTCTCACCAAGTTCAGAGATTCATAGGTCACATCTCCTGTCAGCATCTCTTGTTATTGCTTAGCTTGTTAGATCAGAAAGAGGTAATAACTCTGTAACAAATGGTTTACTTCTTATTTGAGGCCATACCACATTTGTCCAAACTCAGTTGAGGACAATCACTTACAATGGAAAATATCTTTGGTCAAGAGAGATATTATTTTAGTGAAGAAAATACATGTTGCCAAATTCCATTTCTAGTCTAATCATTTCAGTTACTCTACTTGGTCTTGCAAAGAAATTCAATATATAGAGACACTACTGAAAAGAGATACTGCCTACTGAACTGAGAAACTCTTTTGCGTGCAACCCTAAAAATATCAAATAATTGACGTGTTCTCAGAATAAGTATTTACATAGGGTGGACTCTATGAAGTTACCTAGGTGCCTAAGTCTTGTTTATAGGAGGGAGTGATGGTGGTATCCACATTATAGCTTTTAGCCCACTGGTTAGAGTACTCACCTGGAATTTGGGAGAGCCAGGTTGAGTTCCCCCTTCTGTAGCAGTGGGGGAGGGAAGGTCTTTCACACCACCTCTAAGGAGAGTATGCTAACCATTGAGCTACCAAAAAGTCTAATGGGGGGTGGGTGGGTCCTCAGACACTCCTGTTGAAGCTGTTCCACTGTGGATATATAAGGAGTCATTGCAGCAGGGGGACATGACATAGGGTCTCCTACCTTCTAGGTGGGTGCCTGAACCCACTGGACTAGAGAGTCATTCTTTCACATTCTCGCCCAGTCACTGTTTCATTATTTAATCCACAGTGGAACAGTTTCAACAGAAGGGACCAAGAGACCCTTACCTCAAAATATCCTGGTTTCAGAGTAGCAGCTGTGTTAGTCTGTATCCGCAAAAAGAAAAGGAGTACTTGTGGCACCTTAGAGACTAACCAATTTATTTGAGCATAAGCTTTCATGAGCTACAGCTCACTTCATCGGATGCATGCCTTTTTCAAAATATCCTGTAGCTCAGTGGTTAGTGCACTCTCCTGAAATGTAGGAAACTCCTGTTCAAATCCTCTCTTCCCCCATCAAGGAAAGGGTAAGTTGAATCTAAGTTCTCCCCATCCCAGCTAAGTTCTCTAACCAGTGCGCTAAATGTTATAACATGGGCACCACTTCCTACTCCTCATTTTGTGTGGAGCAAGGCAGGCACCCAATTCATTCCCTACGTAACTATGTAGGCTCTTAAGCCAGGAGAGGGGTTCCTGTTGTGGACTGCTAGTAGAGCTAAGCATCTCCCTGCAGATTTGAAGTGTTCTAAAATAAAAAAATCACCAACTTTACTATTGATCATTTCAGCTAATGATACAACAAAGAGATAGGGTAAACTGAAGCTCCATCTGTTCCCTTTTACTTAAAACCTAGATTTGGCACGGTTAGTGACTGACAATAGAATCTGAATTAGTAAATAATACCTAGTTAAGTTTAGAAAATACTATGATTTTTTTATTAATCTCCAACATCCTGTATTTTGTTTTTAGAATGGACTGAAGCAGTATTGCTTTGTGGTGTTTTTACTGGAAAGCTTATTGGTTGCCAGTTTCATCTTCTTTGTCATTCCTGAGACAAAAAACAAATCTTTTCTGGAAATCAAACAAGAATTTCAACACCTTAATTTCAGAGGAAGAATCAAAGAGAAGGAAACAGAACTATAATGTGAAAGAAGGCAGCTCTGCAATTAATTTCAGAGTGCACTTCACATCTCACAGGTGTAAGGCAGCCACATTAATGGAAATTATACACATATGATCCCATATAGTATATAAAAATGTTAAGGACTGTATTCAAAGGCAGCTTGTTATATCATTAGGTGAAACTTATTTAAAAGGTAGACTAATCTTGCTGGAATGTCAAAGTACTGTATTTTATGTACACATACAGTACTGCCTACGAAAAAGACTCAATTCAATAAAAATGTTGAGACATTTGGCTAATGTACACATGCAGAAACAGTGCTGATTACCTGGTCTCATGGGAGTACAGACTTCATTGGGGGATTGCTCCAAACATTCAATGTGAATCCATGGCATGCCTCATACTCTCACCATATCAGGTGTCAATATGAAGAATTTAGGAGACAGCAATGGGGTTCGAGCATCACTTCTTGAAATAAAATGTAGCTATTACTTTAATGTGATATTAGAATGCTGAACATTTAAGAATGGCCACATTGAATGCAAAACCTACTGCTAAGTTCAGCAGTTCTCAAACTTCATTAAAGTATGACCCCCTTCTGAGAACAAAAATTACTACATGACTCCAGGAGCGGGGACCGAAGACTGAACCTGCCCAAGCCCCACCGTCCGGGGTGGGGGTGGGGGGCAAAGCTGAAGCTCAAGGGCTTCTGCCCTTGGGCAGGGGACATGTAATTTTAGCCCTGGGCAGTGGGGCTTGGGCTTGAGACTTGCTGGAGCTCAGGGCCAACACCAGCCTTGGTGAACCCATTAAAATGGGGTCACGACCCACTTTGGGGTTGCGCCGCAATTTGAGAACCCCTGTTCTAGTTACTACATAAAAACACTCCTCCTCCTGTCATCAAGACTAATTCCTCTGACAGGCCTCAGCCTACCTGAGGCTTCTCCTACACAGTCCTATTTCTGTGACAGCACAAAATGGACACAAGCAATGAATCCCATTGGAATGAAGGCAGTAGGTAAGAAACTATATATATGATTCATGATAAAATGTATTACAAGGACCGAATGGCACTGGGGATCAGGATATAACTGGCCTTCCTGAAATTAGTGGTTGAAATCCAGCCTCTATTAGAAAAAAAATCAGAAACTACCATAACAGTTATTTGGTGACCTGTGTGAAAATAATTTGAGTCTCATTGAGTCTGGCTCCTGGTAGATGAAAATACCTGGTCACAAAAAGACAATAAATGGTATCTGCAGCAGAGATGCCTAAATTCAATTTGTGACAGAAACTGAACACTTCTCTCATTCCCTAGAGATGGGTCATTCCAAGACAGGACTGGGGAACACTGACACCACAGGAAGACCATGTATAGCAGGGGTAGTTAATTATTTTTATCAAGATCCAAATTTCTTGGTCAAGGTACAGACTCCAGGAAAGAAAATAATAATAGAAACAATAATAAGTAAATAAAAAGATTTTGGGGTCCATTCAAAAGCAGCTGGTGGTCCAGATTTGGCCTGCAGTCTGCCTATTGACTACCCCTGATGTATAGCTTCAATTATCAATACTGTACCTGTAGTGTGGAAGAGTCCTCTGTTTAATCACTAGGGCTGTCCAGCCAGCACTTTGAATCAAAAGTGAACTCACATTTTAAATTTCCCTTAAAACTGAAGCACCAAAGGTCTTAATTTATTACAGTATTTACATTCCCCTTTGATTGTTTTGTTTCCTCACCTTATAAGGATCTATTACAGAAGCTGTAACTTATGTGCTCTCTGGTGGTTTCCGACTGATGCTACCACTGGTGCAGTTCCACAAGTGATATAATAGCAGGAGCACTGCTGTAGAGATGTCAGCATTTTAACCATTCTTGTCTAGATCTACTCAGAACATGCTTAGATGACATGATGATTAAAACAGCATAGGCACCGGGGTTCTTCTCTACATAGACCTAAAGAGTAAAATCAATGGGAAGTTTTAGGGAAAAAGGCTAACAAACAAAGCCACTGTGTTCTTACTGCTTGCCATGAAGTTATTCTAATAATTTAATCATTTGTTTTTACAATATACAGATAAATTAATTTCTACTCTAGATATCTCCTGCTGCACAGTCATGAACTCATCTCTTGTGTGAAATAAGGTCCTATCTGGTTTAGATTCTCAAAAAAAGGCTAAATATCTCTCTCCCTGTTTGTTCAGTGCACAGCTAGAGCTGGCCAAGAATTTAGTTTAAGCCTTACAAGGCAACATACAAAGTACACTCAAGTCTCCAGTTTTGCTTACTCCTTTCAACTGCCTCACCAACACACAGTGATGTGAAAGGAAATAAGGGCAGCTTTGAGCAGGAGAGTTTGATAAGGTTCTTCTTGCTAGGTTCATGCAAAAGTAGGATATTAAACACATCCTGATCAAAGTGAAAGTAAACAAGGTAAGAGCGACTATCACACTGGTTGAAGGAGGCAAATGCGTTCCCACCCTGAATAATCTCTGCCCTCAGTACAACTGAGAATGTTGTTACCACCTGTCTCCAGGTCCTGCAAGAAACTCTCCAGTGAGCAATGTTTGCTAAAACTTTTCCTATAAACAAGCACCATTTTCCCCATGGCTGTAAGCGTTTGGTAAGGAGTCGGGAAAATCCACCAAAGTGGGCATTCAGGCCTTACTTAGGCAACACTTTTTGATGTCAGTGCAGCATCGGGCCCTGACTAAATCCCAATAGCAACAGTGATCTGCATACTCATTTATTGTCCACTAGGGATAGGTAGCTATACACTTTGGGATACAGAATCTATAAGTATTGACAGTAAGGAGTGTGGCCACAAAGGTAGCAGTTGGAATTCAGCAGTTGGTAGCAATAATGACAGCAACATTCCACTTTCAAGACTGCAAACTAATGACACTGGGTGGTACATGGATGTCTTTTACACAGCTCTTCTGTTTCCGTAGGTAAGTAAGGACCGAAAAAATCAAGAGGCACACAATGGTTGTGCTGCTTTTAGTTCCTGAATCAGAAACTACAAAATCACTATTTTAATCAAAAGTGGATCGGGTCTTAATGGCAAAGAATGTGATATCAGGAAGGATTCTTCTTGCTCTTCACCTTGTCCTCCAAGTTTTCAAAGTATTTCATTTTGGCTAGAAGTTTCTTGGCTTCTTGAAGATCATCTGAAATAAAGAACTGAAGTTTATATTAGGATGGAGTCTGTTTCATCTTAGAAATTTAATTTAAAACATTTTGTTGTTGTAAAATGGCCATATCAATAACAGAACTAAACATGAATTTAAAAAACTCAAATACCATGAGTACTACAGTAAAGCTAATGTTGTAACAGTGGAGGCCTCAGTCAAGATCGGGCGCCCCTTGCAATAGGCACTCTATAAAACAAATATAAGAAATAGGCTTGCCCCAAAAGCTTACAATCTAAAAAGACAAGGTGTACAAAGAATGGGGAAAAGACATGCAACAACAGTGCCCTCCAATTACTTCTCTGAGAAGCACCAACAGAAAAAAACCCCAGTGGACCATTAGGCATCAAACTGTAAGACTGGCATCAGAGGCGTGCTTGGACTATTTCCATTACAACTATATGACACAGACATAACAGGAGTAAGACCCAGCAGCCTAGCTAGCAACCACTGCTACAACAAAGACTGGCTCCATCCCATCACCACTGCCAGAAGGGCTCTGCCTGTAAAAGGAGCTCTTTCAGACAGCACTGGAGCATGCCTTCAGGCTCCGTATTTCTTTTTAAGTGGTGTTAATATTAAATCCTTCAATATAAAGGATCCACTAATATGTTGTAGTTAAAGCAATTTCATCCACAGATGTGAGGCCAGCAGGGCAGATAATCAGGAAACCCTTAGTAAGGTACCTATGTTTGTGGGAGGGAGGCTGGTTATGGGGGATTGTGGAATTAGAAATGTGGGCAGCCTCTAAGAGACCAAGAAAGATTGTAATGTTGAGGGAATCTTAAAATTGAGACAGGGTAGATAAAAGGGTTTGTACCCTGGGGTGAGTGAGGGCCCTGAGATAAGGAGGATCTTAAATTCCTCTTTCCACTGATTCCATAGCAGTGACACTGGCAGAGTAGGGATGTAGAGACCACAGGAGTAGATGACTGAGTTCTGGCACAGCTTTTACCAGTTAGATGTTTGGTATATCATGAACCAAGGATGGTCAGTAGGGAGAAAGCGTAGCAGTGCTGATTGCATTCCACCTGAACTATAGGAAGTCTTCGCCAAACTGGATCTGACAGAGTAAGTGTCCATTTAGCATGCAAGCCCTAGATGGGATTAAGGTAGGACTGATTTTAGTGTACCACCGGATCTGCTGCACTGTCAAGTTCCTTTGTAAGGGGACTACATGCCTCAGCCTGGTGGCAATGGAAATACAGGGAAGGATTCAAGTCACGGAGAGCACTCTTCATGTGGATGATGAATCTTCTGAGGTGGTCAGGAGATCCTGAACATCATGAAAGCCATGGGCCTATCAAAGGTAGTTACTGGATCAAATCTCAGAAGTGGCCACTCTTTGGACCTGTTTTTTGGATTGGGACTGCAAGTTATGCAACTGAATCTTAAACTAGCATCATGGACCAACAGTTACTGCCTATGGTTTGAGGTTGGGGCTCATTTCTCCTGTCAGGGTGAGAGACTTCTTTGAATGGTCTGCCTTGACTGATTAATGGAACTAGAAGAGTTCCAGAGATTCTTGTTCCATTGTTAGGCCACAATTGTGATGGTTAGGGAAGACAATACTTCTAGGTGCCCTCTTTGCTAGTTTCATTCTCACAGTTACCCTGATTTACTGGGGACCTGAAACAAATTAAGCAAGAGGAAGACAGCTAGAGTGCCAGTGGTGGAAATCTCATGCAGAGGCTCAACAGCTGTTTCATGAAGGTTTGGGAAGTAAAGAAAGAGTTATTTTCTTCTACCAGAGCATCTGCAAAATCTTGGACAGCAGGTTTATTCTAGGTTATAGATAGTCTGTTAAATCAGGACAGTCTGAGTTCAGTGGCTGGTCTGACTCCCTCCTGTTGAGGAAATTTGTTGTTTTACAGACCAAATTGATCAGATTACGGATGGGGTGTCTGATTTCCTGGTGACAGAACAAGGGCCTCATCTTGGCTGGTAGTTTCAGGCAGTGATTCTGACTGAGGTACTGAAGATGGTGAGTTTCAGAGTAACAGCCGTGTTAGTCTGTATTCGCAAAAAGAAAAGGAGTACTTGTGGCACCTTAGAGACTAACCAATTTATTTGAGCATGAGCTTTCGTGAGCTACAAGTGAGCTGTAGCTCACGAAAGCTCATGCTCAAATAAATTGGTTAGTCTCTAAGGTGCCACAAGTACTCCTTTTCTTTTTGAAGATGGTGAGAGATTTTTCTTGCAGGCAGTGTTTTGGCTCCACATACTTCCTGGCAGGTGATGTGAGGCAAACCTGCAGCCAAACCAGGGCTACTCACTCAGCTGTCCCTCCCACAGAGCTGCACTGAGTCATCACTCAGGCACGTGGCAATATTGCAGTGAATTACCTTTCCCACAGAGCCTGCAGTTACTCAGCCATCCCTGAGCAGAGCCTGGGTCAGCTGACCCCCAGGCTCAGGTATTTCTCCATCCCCCCTAGAGCTGCAAATCACTCTGTGCAACAGCATTATCCAGTTAGGAACACTGCTACTGCTTCACAGTGTATCAGACTCTCTAGATTCCCAGCCTGTTCCTGACCACTTCTTACACTGTCTCCTGGCCCCCTCCTACCTGATTCTGAACCAACTGGCTTTGACCTCTGTCATATACCTGGACTCCAGCTACAGACCTGTTTGACTTATCTATAGACACTGATTCCTGTTCTGACCCTGGCTGTCCCCAGATCTCAGTTCCAGCACTACCCTTGGCCTAGTGCCAACCCTACGTCCAGCTTTGTCGTCTGCTCCAACCAGTAGGCCTGACTACCGGGAAGCAAAGCCTGACAGGTGGAGACCAGTGGGGAATAGTGGGTCCTTTGTTTGCCTCTCTGTGAGGGCAGGGCGCATCCTGCTTAGAAGGAAGCATTAGTACACACTGCTCAAAAAGTCATCAATTGACACTGACAATCTAGTTAATTATTGACCTGTATCCCATGTTGGGTAAGATTATGAAGAAGGCTGTGGTGAGACATGGCTCACACGATCTAGAATGCTTTTGCTCTCTTCAACACTTTGCCAAGGCCAGGTCTGTACTCGCATTGCAGAGACTGCAGTGGTTGATTATCTTCTCCAGGAGATGAACGAACATCAGATGTTCATGCTGCTGGTATTCGATCTGTCAGCTGCCTATGATACCATTAATCATAAGATGTCTCACCAGCAGACCCTAGCAGGAGTGGAGAAGGCTGCTCTTCAGTGGCTTTGTTCTTTTTTCTTGGAAAGATCTCACTGTGTAGTTGGCAATTGCTTCTCTTCCCGAAGTGCTGTTAATTGTGGGGTCCCAAAGGGTACCATTTTGTCACCCTGCCTGCATTCAAGACATATATGGGGCTGTTAGGAGAGTTAGCCAGGAGGCATGGGACGCAGCATTGTCAGTATTCTCTCATTTGACTCATAGAATGTAGTTCACTGCCACAGCCAGTGTCTAAAATTGGGGTATGGATGAGAGTAAGATGGCCGAGACTTAACCCAGACAATAATGACATGCCAACAGTGAGTTGAAGGAAAAGAGGTGGCGATGACAGTGGAGGTAATTTCAGTCCTTTTCACGGAAGGTGTACAACTGCCATTAGGGTTTCATCTCACATGGAGCTACATCATAAAACTATTCAGAGACAAGCTGGTGCAAAACACAGCAGCCTGCTCACTGAGCAGGTCATCTTGCTAGAAGCTTGATACCAGAACTCTGGGATCTGTACTGGCTTGCCCATCAATTTCTGGAAGTTTTTTATTTTTAACGGCAGTGAATGATACTTTAATTCTGTAGTTCACTAAATACTTTATACCAAAGCATGCTGTTTTTAGCACTCATTACTCTGACATTATACCAGTAAAAATTCAAGAAGTAACTGAGATCACTACCTCTTTCAAAAGCTTTGCTCACATCCTTGGTCAATTCTTCTCGTTTAACTGTAAAAAACAAAAAATACATAGTCTTATTCAAAGCTGTATATACGCTCACTGAGCACTTTCAATAACATTGCCTTATGACTTCATGCTGGGAAACAGATATGCTGCCAGCACCTTTGCAATAACGTTTTTGCTAACTGTTTTGTTCTGTCACTAGCTATTAAACAAACAGTTTAGCACCAAATCAAAGAAGTGAATTTTAGTGTAAATACAGAGACTAATGTCATCACGAACTTTAAGGGCTAGTAGCTTGGTTAAAAGTTCAGCTTACACTCTGAATTTTATTTTACCCTTTCACAATACTGACTATTGCTATTATTTCTTGCAGCCAGAATTATTAACCCTGCAGAATGAAAGTGTGAAAATACTTCACCATTGAATTGATAGTTGGCCACTACCTAGAACACATTAATGGACAAAGTAGGCAGGATGAGAACACACTCTTACAGCACTCTCCCAAATACACGGTTACCATACTTTAAACTTTGTGGGTGAAAGTGTAAGGCTCTTCAAACCAAATACTTTGCTACATTTTCTCCATATTAACATGCTCTACCGTAAAGTGATTTAAAACCTTCTTTGAAACTGGTGACCGTGTTGTTATAGTATATATGTTCTCTTGTCATGGTGACTAGCATTAATATTTAGAGAAAAGTTTACTGAGTGACTCTGGTCCCTCTGAGCAGAGGACTTTTCACAGCTCCCTACTATGTTCCATATCATGCTCGACTATCCTCTCCTTTGTTTAGTAGATGAGACTTGCTGTATTCAAACTCTATATCTTCATTTCATCAGATTGCACTGGTGTCCCCTGTGGACAGCTGAAGTTCAGACTGTTCATCACTATGTAACCTTCCAATTTATTAACTATCCTTCTGAACCATCATCCACCTAGTACTTCTCCACAGTTGACAAGCCCTCAAACTTTCAGTGCTTGCTGGAGTTCAGTGAAAGTTTCTCTGTCACAGAGTGATAGATTGTCAAGCCAGAAAAGACTCCCAAGATTTTCCAGTTTGAGCTCTTGCATCACACAGCACTGCTCCCCACACCATTTTCCTAAATGTCTTCTCTAAGCTCTCCTTACATAGATATTAAGGTCAGAAGGGACCATTATGATCATCTAGTCTGACCTCCTGCACAATGCAGGCCACAGAATCTCACTCACCCACTCCTGCGATAAACCTCTCACCTATGTCTGAGCTTATTGAATCCTCAAATCATGGTTTAAAGACTTCAAGGAGCAGAGAATCCTCCAGCAAATGACCGGTGCCCCATGCTACAGAGGAAGGCGAAAAACCTCCAGGGCCTCTTCCAATCTGCCCTGGAGGAAAATTCCTTCCCGACGCCAAATATGGCGATCAGCTGAACCCTGAGCATATGGGCAAGACTCACCAGCCAGATACCCAGGAAAGAATTCTCTGTAGTAACTCAGATTCCACCCCATCCAACATCCCATCACAGGCCATTGGGCCTATTTACCATGAATATTTAAAGATCAATTAATTGATCTTTGGGCTTCTGCGTTGCTCCACTATCTCTTTGGAGCCAAGAATTACTTCCCCCATCAGTCTTAACACTTTCTCAATCTCCACGCTGAATACTTCCTTCACACTAACCCATTACTCTTTATCCTGACAACTTCAAACACTGAATAATATATTTCTCTTTATAGGCAACATGACCTCAAACATGTTTAAACCATTATTCAAAAGCTACATCCACATTTTCTTATTGCCAAACTAGTTAGAAGCTTGCTATATAGATTATAACAGGCACTAGATACATTTCCTGTTAGTAAGATTTTGTTAATGATATTGCCCGTATGGAATTTTGCTGTAAAAAGCAAAATTCTGTTAACAACATTAACAGAAAAAATATTTGCTTTGAAAAGGTAGCCTTTATAACAAGCTGTGGCCACACCTGCATCGGACTAATAAAGCTGAACTAATAAAGTCCTTTTTAGATTGCTTATAAAAAGGAACTCTATTTTTCAGGGGCACCTTGGCAAGCAGTGTAAGTTATCTAGTTTGCAGTTTGGGTGGAGAAAATGCAAGTGGTTTTGCAGCTCAATCTACCAGCACAAACTGGTATCCAGACCCCCATGACAATCGCTAGTACGCTATGTATACATATTCATCTGGGACAGGAGAAGTGAGAGGTCAATTAAAAAAAGAGAAGTGGTAATGATATTTACGTTCTCTGTAGACAAACAGGAAAATTGCTAAATTAAAAAAAAATTATCCACTAGTTAAGAGAAAATTGGCACAATGAAAGGAGAAAAGAGAAATTGGAGATTAGGCACTAGACACTACGTTGGTCAAACCGATATACTGCTCCTCTTCCTTTTTTTAAAAAAAAGAGGAACCCGAAAGGAGTCCTATTTCATAGATACCAGGGGAGCAGTCACACAATGCTGAAAGTATATAAGCAGAATTCCTAAGGCAGATAAAGTATGAAGTCCACATACATGACAATAGAAACCTTCAGTGGAAATGAAGGTTGAGGAGGAAGGAACACACTTCTAAAAGCAAGCTTGAGTTGATTCTCTGTTTTGCTGGGTTTTAAACTTGTTTGATGCCCTCTTATGTTTATAGCTTTTGCAGGCCTCAGTGGGTTTGCACACCATAGCTGAACATAAAAAGATAAATACTGATCAGGTAAGGGGACAAGTGAACAACTATAGTGGTAAGTGTTAGATTAAGAACACAGAGGTGTGTATATGTGCAGGGGATGCAAAATAGAAGGACAGAATGATAGAGGATCTAAAGCAATCAGAATAAAAACAAGGACATGGACTAAAGTTTGTCCTATTCAACATAATGATGAAAAACATAGGAAAATGTGGAAAAGCTATTTTCTTAACTTCCTCCTGTCACAGAGCTGGCCCTTTAAGGGGCGTTACGGACCAGCCTACCTGTGATAGAGAGAATAAGCCAACTCAAACCATTCTGGAACCAACTAAATCCCTGGGTGACTGACTGGCCATTTATTAATAAGCTTGATAAAGGGTTCCTAGACACAGTATCTCCCAGGAGAGCTCTCTAGAACAAGGAGCCTGGATGGTGTGCTTCTAGAGACAGAAGCAGCAGGACAGAAGCCCAGGGGCTGCAGGTGGCTGGAAAAAAGTGGCTGCAGATAAGTGCTGCAGAAGATTAAGGTAGAGACTGAATTGGACCCAGAGAACCACAGGGCCAAAGAAGGGCTGTGCACCCTTGGGCCCAAGTGGAGAGATCGCAGGCTGGACTAAGAAATACAGTCCCCAAGGGGAGGGCTGTGCAAACCCTGCACTCAAAAGGAGAGACTTATTTCAAGTATATTTAAATTTAATAAAGTAGAACCTTAACATGGGAATTTTGCTTTAGACCCTTTTGAACTGTGTGGTGTTCTTAGGGGGCCCTGGACAGGGAGCACTTACAGTGCCATGCTCAGGCAGCAGGAGGTGTTATGGGGCAGTCCTCCCCACATTACATCACCTTAATTAGAGAGACTAGCCTTCTGTCACATTATAGAAAATATAGCATTGTAACTTATTCCTGTACATTAGACAAGTCTAGACTTCACCTTCAATGAAACTTTCAATCTCTTCTATTTTAGCCTCATTATTAGGTTCTGCCAGCGTCTCATTGATTTCCATGATTTCCTTGAGGAACTCCACATCTATGTCACTGTCTGTCCCTTTTGCCAGTTCCACTCCATTCAGCTCCAGCTGGTGAAGAAGAAAACAATGGGCTCACAATATCTGCTGCTGCCAGGCCTGTATTTCAATCCCAACCACTTTCCAAACTATCAAGTCACTAAGAGTTTATCTACACGTGGAGTTCATCAGGAAAAACTCCCTGTGTAGACATGCTCCAAAATTAGCAGTTGGCTAATGCACAAAGGGGCACTGGGAGTGGTTAGGGGCAAGGCTTAAAGTAAGTATAGAAGGTACATCTTTGCTCAGAGATAAGTAATCTGTTGGATGGGTGACAGACTATAGTCCATGTCTACACTGCCACTTATGCTGGCAAAGTGTATGTGGCTCAGGGGTATAAAAAAACCCCACCCCTCTGCGTGACATAAGTTTTGCCGACATAAGTGGTAGTGTGCACAGCAATAGGTCAGTGGGAGAGCTTCTCCCGCCAATGTAGTTACTGCCGCTTGCTGGGGGTTGTTTAACATGTTGACAGGAGAGCTCTCTTCTGTCAGCTTAGAGCGGCTACACGAGAGATCTTACAATGGCACAGCAGAATTGGTACAGCTATGCTGGTATAAGGTCTCTAGTATAGACATAGCCTTAGTGAGATTACAGTGATAAAAATAATAAAAGAAAAAAGTTATTCCATAGTAAAGATGCTAACTAGGTGGGACAGAGGAACTCTTTGGCCTTCTTCAGTCTCAAATATTCCCGTTTTCTCTTGTGAAAGTATATGAATGGTGGAAAAACAGTAGAGGAGGTACACAGGATTTGGTTCTTTATACTGTAACAAACTACAGTCATCTCTGCATGTTTATGGTGCGATTCTACAGTATATATTAGACACCTTACTAGGTACAATCCACGTCTCAAGGGACTTAGAAGGGTTTGGTAGGCTCTGTTAACCAAGGAAGAGTGTTGTTCAGAAAAGTCCCGCTCTTTCTGTCAACAGAAGATCCAGAAATATCTTTATTACACAGAATTACCATATTTACAATAAAAGCCAAATCATGCCATTTAGTCAGCAGTAAAGAAATAAAATTACTATACAAACAGTACACATCAGTGCAATCTTTAATTGCAATAAAATCTCTACCAAAACATTTAAGGAAGCCAAAAGAATTAAACTGTTATGGATCTAGATAAGAATGCTGCGTACATTAGAAATACCCAGTGAATACCAGCACTTTACTGGTTCAAAATCTGTTACCTCTGTGATCAAAGTTTAAATTTTTTCGTTATTTTAAAATGCAGGACATCAATTGCTTTTCTTCAGCTAGACTAGCAGTTCTCAACCAGGTGTCTGGGGCCCTCTGGAGGGCTGTGAGCAGGTTTTAGGGGGTCTGCCAAGCAGGGCCAGCATTAGACTCACTGGGGCCCAGGGCAGAAAACAGAGGCATTAGACTCACAGGGGCCCCTGTGATGTGGGGCCATAGGCAATTCCCTGCTTGCTACCCTCTAGCACTGGCCCTGGCTTTTATATGCAAAAAAAGCAGTTGCTGTGGCACAGGAAGGCTGGTGTGTTTTTATAACATGTTGGGGTGGCCTCAGGAAAAAAAAAAAAAAAAGGTTGAGAACCTCTGAGCTAGACTAACTTGTAATTTGACCTCTTAAATCTCACACTAAGCATGTCTGTGCATAGTCTGTCTTTGCAGAAAATGCTTCCAAACAACCAAACCAAAGTTTTCCAAAAAAGGGATCCAAACTCAAAAACTGTAACTTGGGACTCCGAGGGTATGTCTACGTACTCCATGGCAGTGAGCTTCCCAGCCCTGGTTGATACTTGGATCAGCAGGGCTTGAACTGGTGTTTTAAAAATAGCTCTGGACAATGCTTTGAAGTTGTGGTTCAAGTTCTGAAGCTAGGGAGCGGGGTGGGCTTCAGAGCCTGAACTCCAGAGCCTAAACCACACCATCAAAGTGCTGTCTATACAGACATTTTTAGAGTGCTAACCCGAGTCAATAAACCCAGGCTGGGAGGCTTGCTGCTGTGGGCTGTGTAAACATACTCCTGGGGCCCAATTTTCAGAGGGAAGTATGTATTCTCACCACAGTTGAAAATCTGGCCCCTGGAATCTCAAGGAGGTCAGACATCCAAAAATGGAGAGAATCAATTAATGGAAGTGTTTTGAAAATTTGAAAACCTTAGGTTCTGGTGGTTGGGTGGACCCAAAAGAAACACCACGTCAGAGGAACAGGGGAAGACTACATAATGACATTGATTAACCGTAATAAGTACACTTTACATCCTCCAAACATCACTGATATAAGCCTCAAGCGCTGGGAAAGTGAGAGAATGGGTGCAGATAGCCTGGGGGTGTGAAGGGCTTCCTCCTCTTCCCCAAATTTTAGGGATTGTATTAATAAAGGAAATTGAGTTTGGAATAGAAGCTTGTTTATCTCACTTTATTAGAAGTGGACAAACTCAGTTAGGGACCAAAGTACTTTTTAAAGTGACATTCAACAGCGACTTTTAAAAAAAACTCGCATCCCTCCAAATAAAAAAGGTCTCTCTCTACCTCAAGTGAAAATCATTCCATTTCATAGGCAGAGAACTTGCAGTGCAAACTAGGAATGTATATGAAGCTTCTGAGCAAGTCGGGGCAGTGATTAGAGAACCCTGGGCTCCACCTCCCACCCCTGTACTCAGTCCATACAGATGCACAGATTTGGGAGCTGGTTCCCAAATAAATGCACTTGTTGAGCTGCCAATGAGTTGTCACCATGCCTTTCACTGGGGTGACTTTCACTGGAAAAGGTGACAACTCTCCTACACCAAGGCCTGTGCCTGGAGGCCCAAGAGCAAGTCTTCATCACCCCGAACTCCTAACCTGGGGTCTCTGGGTGAAGTAATCAGGGTGCAGGGAGCGTTGCAAGCTCCGGAATCGCTGCTGCAGCTGCTGCACATTGATGTTGAATGAGCGATCGCTGGGGAGAAAGAAGAGGGAAAGCATGAGAGCGACAGCTAACCAACTACTGTCCCCAACCCCCGAACTCCCTCAAGCCCTAACCTCCCGCACCCGCAGCTGCAGCCTCCAAGGCCCTCCCCTGGTTCTCAGCCCCGCTCCAACCTCCCAGCCCTTCCCCCACCCTCACACTCCCCTCAAGCCCTAACCTCCAAGGCCCTCCCCTGGTTCTCATACCTGCTCCAGCCTCCCAGCCCTTCCCCCACCCTCACACTCCCCTCAAGCCCTAACCTCCAAGGCCCTCCCCTGGTTCTCAGCCCCGCTCCGGCCTCTCAGCCCTTCCCCCACCCTCACACTCCCCTCAAGCCCTAACCTCCAAGGCCCTCCCCTGGTTCTCAGCCCCACTCCGGCCTCCCAGCCCTTCCCCCACCCTCACACTCCCTTCAAGCCCTAACCTCCAAGGCCCTCCCCTGGTTCTCAGCCCCGCTCCGGCCTCCCACCCCCTCACCAGTCCATCAGGCGGAAGAGGTCAGGCTGGGACTCCGGCGGCTGCAGGGCCTGGCAGGCCGGACAGAAGCGAGGGAGCCCCCCGGGAGCGGGGAGAGCGATACCACAACTCCAGCAGCGTGGGGCGGGGAGCGAGCCGGCTTCCGCACTACGCGGCCGAGAAGAGGCGGCTGGAGCCCGAGAGCCCCACAGCGCCCTGCAGAGCTGACCCCTCCACACAACCCACATCGGGCCGGAACTACAACTCCCAGCAGCCCCCGCGAGACCCACTAAAGCCGGATTGGCTGAGTTTATAAGAAGACTCGCGCGGGGCGCATGCGCAGTGAGCGGCGCGCTCGGGCTCGGAGTTGGGTCCGCGTTCATTCAGTCCTCGCGCGCGGGTGAGTCCGGGTCTCAGGTTCGCGTGGGGCTCAGCCCCCCTGCGCGAGCCCGCCCCGCGGAGTCTGCGCGCGCCGGTAGGTCCGGCCCCGGCCCCGGCCCCGGCCTCGGCCTCGGCCTGCGCCCGCCGCGCCGCGCGCCCGAGCGTCGGGGCCGGGCCGGGCCGTCTGAGCGGGGGACCCCCCGGCGCCGACGCCGCCTCCTCCGCGCGGCTGACTGGCGCCGGCTGCGCCGGTCTCTGTTCCGTGGCGGCCGCAGGCCCGGCCCTCGGAGCGCTCCCTGCCAAGGCCGCGCTCCAGCGGGTCCCGCGCAGCAAGGCGCGAGGAGACGGGGGGGGGCGATGGGCGGGGGGGGGGTCTGTGTCACCCCCCCGCAGTGACGTACCTCTCTGCCAGCGGCTGCAGGTGCCTGGCCCAAGCTGCCCGCGCTGTGGGGGCGGGGCACGTTACCTCTCCCGCCCGAAAGTCATTTCTCTGCGGGGAGGCCGGGGAGTCTGCCTGTGACGGGGAGTCTGCGCCCAGCAGGGCTTTCGGCAGGTGACCTGAACTGCCCTCTCGTGGCACCCGCAGCCTTGCGTTTCTCTGCCAGAGTTGGGGCCTTTGCACTAGTGTCCTTGTTGTGTTTCCATTTAGGTAATAGCCTCTTGTCTCCCCATAACAGAGGTGGGCAAACTACGGCCTGCAGGCCACATCCAGCCCAGGGGACCGTCCTGCCCGGCCCCCAAGCTCCTGGCCGGGGAGGCTAGCCTCTGGCCCCTCCCCCCCAGCTCCCCCCCCCCCCCCCCGCCTGCAGCCACACCGCTGCGTGGGCAGCACTCAGGGCGGCAGGACTGCCCACTCATGCAGGGCAGCGAGGCAGCGTGTCTGGCTCCGGCCAGGCGGCGTGGCGGCATGGTAAGGGGGTTGGGGCCGGGGGTTTGGATAAGTGGCAGGGGGGCCCTGGAGGACAGTCTGGGGACACGGAACAGGGGCAGTTGAATAGGGCAGTAGTTCTGGGGGGGGCAGTCAGGGCAGCGGGAGGGGTTAGATAGGGGGTGAGGTCCCGGGAGAGGGTTAGGGGCAGGGGTCCTGGGAGGGGGCAGTCAGGGGATAAGGAGTGGGAGGGGGGTTGGATGGGTTGGGGGTTTTGAGGGGGTCAGGCATGGGGGGGAAGTGGGAGAGGGCGGATAGGGGGCGGGGCCAGGCTGTTTCGGGAGGCACAGCCTTCCTTACCCAGCCTTCCATACAGTTTTCATAAATTCATAGATATTAAGGTCAGAAGGGACCATTATGATCATCTAGTGTGACCTGCACAACGCAGGCCACAGAATCTCACACACCCACTCCTGTGAAAAACCTCTCACCTATGTCTGAGCTATTGAAGTCCTCAAATCATGGTTTAAAGACTTCAAGGAGCAGAGAATCCTCCAGCAAATGACCCATGCCCCATGCTGCAGAGGAAGGCAAAAAACCTTCAGGGCCTCTTCCAATCTGCCCTGGAGGAAAATTCCTTCCCGACCCCAAATATCGCTATTAGCTGAACCCTGAGCATATGGGCAAGATTCACCAGCCAGATACCCAGGAAAGAATTCTCTGTAGTAACTGGGATCGCACCCCATCCAACATCCCCGATGTATTGCACCCCGATGTGGCCCTCGGGCCAAAATGTTTGCCCACCCCTGCCCCATAACTATCTGTTTTAGTGGTTTCTACAGCACCTATTACAACAGTCCCCAAAATGCTCTCTGTCTCTGTTGGGTTAAATGTATACAGCATCTTTTACTTTCCATCCTATGCTCTAGTCTAGTGTTTACAGTACATTGTGAAAACGCTCAGCTGCATCTTAGATGAGGGCTAAGCAATTGCTGCTGGAATGATCAGTAATGTGGAGAAGTGCTTTGGGATCTCTTTAGCTGAAATGTACTATGGACATACATGATCATTATCATCTTCATTAACTACTTTGCAGGTTATTTTGTGCTCTGATGCCTATTTCTTGCACATGTGTAGCAGCTGATTTTATAAGCTTCATGTCATTGTGTACCTGTGTAGAGTATCTGCAATCAAGGTTGAGACTTTAGGTTTGTATCCAAAGCTAAGGCAAAAACAAAACAAACAACCTCTCTTGGGCTGTCCAGCATTTTATCAGAGTAGTAAGTAGTATAAAATGAAGTTTGTTTTTATAAAATAAACTGTCACCACAGACTGTCCCCTTTTTCAAGAATGGTACCAATAATGGGAAGGGATGGCATCAGAAGTTTTCTATAATATTGAATGTTTGTTTGCTCAGGATTTTCTACTTGTAGCATTCTTTTTGCCAAGTTGAATCATTTTCTAATTGTCTCTTTCTGTTTGGAGAGCTATTGTTACTGTAGGACTGGATAATTGCTGTGTGTTACACAAATGCATATGAAATCCGTGCCCTGAAGGGCTTATCCAAAAGTCAGGGATTGTGGTTTAACTACTGCTGTACAACCAGCAGAGGGAGTGTTACACGCTTTTTTGTTTTGTTTGGTAAATTCTTGTTCAATTGAAGTGGATTGCAAAAAAAAAAAAAAATAGAGCAAACTAAACATTATCCACAAGTCTGCTGAGTTCTTTAGGCCAGAAATTTCACCTTGAAAACTACTACAATGTCTGTTTTAATTGTATTTAAATATTTGTCAGCTGAATTAGTTTTGGTGATGAGAAATCCTATACAATATAAAGTAATCTCTGTTTTAAACTTTGGTTCTGAAGCCAAGATGTCTCGGGAGACTGGAAATGAATCCCAGCAATCTCAAGGTGCCCAGCAGTCTCAGAGTGGTACAAGTTCTTCCTCCAGTGGATCACAGAGTGCCAGTCAGTCTTCTTCCAGTTCTGGGACCCTCAGTTCTTTAGACACAGTTCCTACTCAGGAACTTCCTTCAATTCCTGAGGATCAGGAACCTGAAGAAATTGTTCCTCAGCCATGGGGTCGACTCTTTGCACTTGGAAAGGGTTTCTGCAATTATGGTATGTATATACCATAGTGGGTTCTCTCAAGCCAATGTGTGTAATAGGACAAAAATCCTGAGGAAATTTAATAAAATGGAATATTTCGCTTTTGAATTAATGGTAAAGTATAATTGATGGTGTGATTGCAGCTTTTGTTTGGATTTTTGTAGGGAGTGTATATTTGGTAAGTAATGTTGCTGCCATAGGGAACAAAGATATACAGCATCTATCAATCTGGAGGAAGAATTCTTTCAAGAATTCTCCTTTACTGCCTCCCTATTTGCCTGGCTAAGATTTTGTACTATTGAATGTTAGTATAGCCATATATTTGTAGAATTTGACCCCAGAGCAGAATGAGACAAACTCTTTTAACTTGTCTCATTACTGAACCCAGGGTGGGAAAAAGAATAATGACATTTCGAAGAATAATTTGATGCCTAGGTGCATGCCATTTATCTGCTAGAACTAAAAAAAGATGTTTTAATCTGTGTGACTCAGTAGCAGTTTGTATGCTCTTCCTGGTCTTAGGCAGAGCAAGTCAAGTGCAGATCAACATACTTAGCTAGCAGACATACTGTGAGAGCAGTGCTTTTACCATGATCTCATGCCAGTCTGCTGTATTGATGTGGAGCAGATAGTCCTTAAAGCCACAGCAGGCTTCACTTGCTTGTTAGCGATCTGCCATTAGGTTTTTCTTCGTTAATAATGCACAATTATCTTATTTTTAAAATAGATAAATAGGAGAATAAATTTATAACCGTTCTGTCACAGTTCTATCAGGCAGTGTCTGCATTTTTCTTATGGTAACTGTGATTCCTCTTAAAAAGGGATATGAAAAATTACCATGTCTATTAGCTCAGAGTCGATACAAAAATATTTTCTTTTATATCAGAATCTAGCTAGGAGTTGTCTAATGAATTTGAAATTCTACCTCCCTTCTAGCTGCTGGAAGGGAAAAGGTGCATTCTGCTTCTAGTCTCCTTCCCAAAATCTCCTAGCTGTTGTTAAGGAGAAGGGTTTCCATTATTTTACACATTGTTCAGCTTCCTGGATGCTGTAGGGGGCAGGGGAATGGGTCTCTTACTGTCACTCTTCCCCAGCCTTCGATTTTTGAAACTTCTCTAGTGGATTGATCATTCCATTACAATACTAAATTTGAGTACCTCTACTATTGCTCAAAGTTCTCCCAAGCACCAGCAATCTAAAATTAATCTTATTCTAGACAATTTCACAGCTGTCCATCAGTGCAACTGACCAGAGCTGTGTTTATCTTACATTGCTGTTGCCTGACAAAGTTGTGAGCAACCGCAGAAGCCTTGGAGCTATCTGCAGAAATGGGGACATCATATAAAACTAGATTCATGTTTGAAAAACTATTATTACAGTTATAAGGGCTAGAAACTTAAAGGGACACCCTCAACGTAAAATGTAGTAAATCTTTTTAAAAAAAAAAACTAAATAGTTTCAAGCATTACAACTGACCCTGAGCCTCCCCGACCATTTGTTTTTTCTATTTTTTAAAAAAAACCTTTGCATCTTCCCTGTAGGTTGTGTGAAAGACTCACCGAAATTACTAAACTTTAAGCCCTGATCCTGCAAACAATTATGCACATGAGTGATCCCAATGTAGTTACTTACATAAGTAAAACTAAGTATGTTTGTAAGGATTGAAGCATTATTTGGGACTGTCTCATCCCTAGATTTTTGAGAACCTTTTAACTGCTACATCTAGACATTTTTTCTTGTTGCTGCAGTTTTGTTTATTACTAATCATTGCTCTAGATAGTAGTGTTTTGGTTCTTAAATTAGCTTTTCACCATTTAAAAATTAACTATGATTACACATAGTTTATTTTAAAGGGGTCTGGTTCTTTATGCGTATGCATGTGAATTCTGGTGTTGCTCAACCAGAATTTGTAGTTTTTGGAGTGAGACAGTTTTTATTTTGCTTCACATTTTCATTCTTATACATGAAATGTTAATGTGAGTCATGTTAAAAGGGACAGAAGTGGGGGCGGGAAACAACTGTCTTTTATCTTTATTTAGAAATAAAGAAGTAGCATAGGGTTCAGGCAGTGTCTGATGAATCTTGCTTTGTCTCCTTTTCCAAGTGCTATAATTTGGTACCATTTTGCAGTGGTAGGTCTAATTTACTGGAATTTTGTGTTCTCTCTCTCTCCCTCTTCCTCCCTCCCTCCTTGTCCCCCCAATCCCAGACTGCGTGAATGACGAGTGTTGGTTTGGCAGAGACAGAAGCTGTGATTATAGCTTTGCTAAGCTAGGGTTGACCGAGACAGGCTTATACCAAAACTACAGCAAGAAGCACTTCCGAATCTTCAGGGTAGGTGCTAAAAAGGCCGTTTACCCCTTTCCCCCTGTCCTGTAAAGAAGGAAACTGGATTAACTGAAAAATTCTAAATCAAAGCTTCACTGCTTTTCAGACAAGGTGGATTGATTTAAATCAGCAACCAGGAAGCCTTGATTTAAATAATAAATTAGGATCTTACTTTGCATATACAGTTTTTAGTTATTTTCTTAAAGACAAGTTGGTTCTCATTGGTTGGTAACCATTAAAACATACTGATTAGCAATTAAATATAGCTTTTATACTAAATGTAGTACCAGGAGGAGGTACTATATTTATCCACATTTATTTAGACAGTTATATAGTGTAACATACATTTATTTGTGTTCTTAATTTTTACATTTTTTTATTCTGTTAGAAATGGTGAATGGCACATTTCTTATTAGTAGGTGATTTTAATTTTTATTTGTGATTCGTGTCAAGCTCTATTTGGATGGAAACTGGAATTCAGTTAAAAATGAGCAAAACCAGCATAACTAATTTACAGGTCTTAAACTGTAACTGTAAATGGAGAATAGTAATTGAGTGGGGTGTTTCCAGTGGGGTCCCACATGGATCAGTTATTGGTCCTACGCTGTGTAATAACCTAGAAGCAAACATAAAATAGTCACTGGTAAAGTTTGCAGATGAGACAAAAGTTGGGAGAGGTAGTGAAGCAGACAGACAGGTCACTGATTCAGAGTGACCGAGATCTCTTGGTAAACTGGGAGCAAGAAAACATCTAGAAACAAAGAATGTAGGCCATACTTACAGTGTGTGGGCCTTTATCCTGAGAATCAGTGACTCTGAAAAAGATTTGAGCGATGTGATGGATAATTAGCTGTATGTGAGCTCCCAATATGAATACTGCGGCCAAAAGAACTAACGGTGTCCTAGGATGCATAAACAGGGGTATCTTGAGTAGGAGTAGAGAGGTTATTTTACCTCTGTATTTGGCATTGGTGTTACTGCTGCTGAAATACTGTGTCCAGTTCGGGTGCCCACAATTCAAGAAGGATGCTGATAAATTGCAGAGGGTTCAAGGAAGAGCCATGAGACGGATGAAAAGAGTGCAATCTCTTAAGCTTAACAAAGAGAAGATTAAGGGATGACTTGAAAAATATATAAGTACCTGATGGGTTCTTCAATCTAGCAGAGAAAGGTGTAACATGATCCAGTGGCTGGAAGCTAAAGCGACTCAAATTCAGACTAGAAATAAGGTGTAAATTTTTAACAGTGAGAATAATTAATGATTGGAACAATTTACCCAGGATTGGGGCTGATTCTTCATCACTGAGAATTTTATATCAAGATTGGATGATTTCCTGAAAGATACATTATTTTAGAGAAGCTCTATGCTCTGTGTTGTACAAGAGGTCAGACTAGATGATTATAAGGGTCCCTTCTTGCCACAGAATCTATGAATGTTTTTTATTGGTTAAATAAAACTACCTTAAATGTGCTCGATACACAAGAAGATGTAAAAGGTGTCAAAACATGTTTGGCATTTAGAAGCAACTGATTTATTAAATAAAAGAAGTATATATAGTTAATGAATCTGTGATGGTTTCTGGTCACTATGTATTTCAAGATTTTAGAACGATTAGATTTCATCCCCTCACTTTATTTAATTTATTTATTTAAAGGTGCCACAAGTACTCCTTTTCTTTTTGCGAATACAGACTAACACGGCTGTTCCTCTGAAATCCCCTCACTTAGTTTTTATACATAGATTGGAAGAGGAAAACAAGCTTTCCTGCTTTTTCAACTCCCAGTCACTTTCTTATCTTTGAATGAACTAGTCATTGATCTGAATAAGTTGAAAAAACTGAAATGAAGAAAATATCCTCTCTGCACATGTAGAAGAGGCTACTTTAGCACTTCAGAAAATTCTGGTTTCAGATGCTTAGCCAGTGACTTTTAGCAGTTCAGAGATTTGACTTTCTATAAAACTTTGGGAGTAAACATGTACTGCTTAATATTTTTTCATTTAATTTACATGATTTTAATAGATTATAGTAAATGTAGGCCTTAACGTCGGTTGTCATAATTTAAAATTTAGTTTTAAATAGGTTTATTTTTTAAAAAGAATGTAGTTAATTTAAATAAAAATTGGTTGTTTTTTTTCTTTTTTTAAAAATCACTGATTTTTATCCACCCTGTTTTCAAAGACTTGAGTCATAGAGTTTAAGGCTAGAAGGGACCACTAGGTTATTTAGTCCGACCACCTGTACATCAGAGACCACTGGTAGCACTCAGCATCCACATATTGAATTCAACAACCAAAATTAGACCAAACTGTTACAGCCTCCAGGAGACTAAACTGTTATGTGCCAAATGCAGAGACTAGGGATGCCACAGGTCTCAAACACAGGACCGTGGGGCTGCTGAAAGCATGATTTTTTTCCTCTACATCACTGAGCTGCAAGGGGAGATGAGGGAACTGCTGCTAAAACCCCACCACCAAAAGTTACACCCACTGAGTGCACAGGGACAGATGACTAACAGAACATTGCTGATTGGATACCACTCGCAATAAAGTTTGCTCTTCCTGTCCCATCTCTTGTCTGAGCAACATGCCTACTGACTAGTTTCCAGGCCTGTTGCTACGCAGATCTCTGAGACCAAGTCTCTGCTTCCTTACCTGGTTTCTACTCCTTATTCCTGCTACCATGCCTCATCCCTGCTACTACCGTGTCTCCTCCCTGCTCTTGTTACCAGATCTGGTTCTTGATTCCTACTTCCTCACTCAGACCCCGGTTGCTGACTCCAGCTTTGACCCTTGGCATAACGTTTGGCTCTGACTCTGGCTTGACCCTTGGTGTGACCATAGTTTACTCCTGGCTCCAACCACTAGGTCAGAGAGCCCACATTAAGGGCCCTGACAAAGAGGGACTGTAGTGCAACAGTAATGAGGCTGTTGCAACAGCAATGATTAAATGAGCTGTATAACCACCATTCACACATACTGCAGAGGAAGGCAAAATATCCTCAGGGTCACTCCCAGTCTGACCTGGGGGAAAATTCCTTCCCTGGCCCCACATGTGGCGATAAGTTAGACCCTGAGCATGTGAGCAAGAACCAGCCAGCTAAGCAACTGAGAGAGAGAGAATGCTTGGTTCCACTTCAGAGCCTGGCCTACCCCGCTAAGTGTCCCATCTCCAGCCATATCCATCTCAGAGGCTTCAGAGGAAGGAAATTAATAAAAAAACAACAACAAACCCTCCCAGGATATCATCCCAGTAGCTCTTCTCTGGACCTTTCCTAGTTGAATCTTTCTTGAACATGGGTGACCAAATGAGGTCTTACCAATGTCTTGTACAGTGGTACTAATACTTCTCTCTCTCTCTACTGGAAATACCTCACCTAATAAATTGTAGGATCACATTTGCCTTATTCACAGCTGGTAGCAGTTCATAGTTATCCTGTGATCGACCCACACACCCAGGTTTCTCTCCTCTCTCACTTCCAATTTAGGAGCTCCCAATTTATTGCAGAAATTCTCATTATTAGACTCTAAGTGCATGACCTTGCACTTTGTAGTATTTGAATTTTATTCCATTCCTGTCACTCCAGTCTTCAAGGTCAGTCAAATCTTCCTGTATAATAATCTGATCCTCATCTGTATTGACAATGCCTCCCAATTTTGTATTATCATCATATTTAATTAGCACACTCTTACTTTTTGTGCCAAGGTGTTTATTAAAGATATTGAATAACATTGGTCCCAAGATCAGTCCTTCAGGAACTTCGCTATTAACCTCTTTCCAGTCCAATAATTTACCTTTCAGAACAACCCAATGTCTTCTCCCCTTTAGCCACTTCCTTATCCATCGTATAATGCTTATACTGATCCCCATCTTCCCTAATTTAAGTATTAATTGCCCATGTGGTACTGTGTCAAATGCTTTAGTGAAGTCTACGTATGTTAAATCTACTGCATTTACCTTATCTAAAAATTCAGTTATTTTCTCAAAGGAGGAAATTAGTTAATCTGGCATGATCTACCTTTGTTTAATCCATTTTGCGTTACATCCCCATTACATTTACTTCTACGAATTTAATGATCCTTTCCTTCACAATTTGCTCTAAAATCTTGCAAACCACAGGTCAGACTAACTGGTCTGTAACTGGCCGAATCACAATTTTTTTTTTTGGCCTTTTCTCACATATAGCCTGACATTAGCTATTCTCCAGTCATATGGTACTACCCCCTGAATAGATAGATTTATTAAAAATCCTTACTACTGGACTTGACATCTCATATGCCAGGTCTTTCAATATTCTGGGATGTAAATTATCCAGTCCCTCTGATTTGAGCACAAGTTTTTCTTCCACATCAGATGTGGTAATTTCCATTTCTAGTCACTCATTTCCATCAGCCATACTGCCTTCATGCCCATTCTATATTCTCATTGGTTTCAGAGTAACAGCCGCGTTAGTCTGTATTCGCAAAAAGAAAAGGAGTACTTGTGGCACCTTAGAGACTAACCAATTTGTTTGAGCATGAGCTTTCGTGAGCTACGAAAAGCTCATGCTCACGAAAGCTCATGCTCAAATAAATTGGTTAGTCTCTAAGGTGCCACAAGTACTCCTTTTCTTTTTATATTATCATTGTTATGGAGAGCTGAGGTAAAATATTCATTTAGTTTTTTGGTCATACCTAAATGATCTTTTAATCTCCTTCCCATCCACACTGCATAGCAGCCCAACTTCATTCATCCTTAATGTCTTTTTAGTTATATAACTAAAAAACCTCTTTATTATTTATTTTAATTTCCTTGGCAAGAGCTAATTCAGCCTGACTTTTAGCAATTCTCATTTTATTCCATTTTCTGACCTCCATGATGTAGCTTTCTTTACTAATCAACTCCATTCTTCATTCTCTATATGCTCTCTGCTTATTCCTAATAACCTTTTTAGGTAGATATTCATCCAGCTGGGTCTGAGTCTTTCCCTACAAGTATTTTCCCCTTTCTTGGGAAATTTCAAATAGTTTTTGTCTAGTTGATTTGAAGAAATTCCAAGCCGCCTCCTGCATTTTTAAGTCTTTGAGCTCTTTGGTCCAGCTGACTTCTTAAACTAGTTCCCTTAATTTCCCAAACCTTGCCCTTTTGAAATCAAAAACCATAGTTGATGATCTGGTTTTGATTATCCTTCTATTTAATTTAAACTGAATCAGCTTGTGATCACACGATCCAAGGTTATTTCCTACGATCAGCTCTTCTATGATGTCATAGAATCATAGAATATCAGGGTTGGAAGGGACCCCTGAAGGTCATCTAGTCCAACCCCCTGCTTGAAGCAGGACCAATTCCCAGTTAAATCATCCCAGCCAGGGCTTTGTCAAGCCCGACCTTAAAAACCTCTAAGGAAGGAGATTCTACCACCTCCCTAGGTAACGCATTCCAGTGTTTCACCACCCTCTTAGTGAAAAAGTTTTTCCTAATATCCAATCTAAACCTCCCCCACTGCAACTTGAGACCATTACTCCTCGTTCTGTCATCTGCTACCATTGAGAACAGTCTAGAGCCATCCTCTTTGGAACCCCCTTTCAGGTAGTTGAAAGCAGCTATCAAATCCCCCCTCATTCTTCTCTTCTGCAGGCTAAACAATCCCAGCTCCCTCAGCCTCTCCTCATAAGTCATGTGTTCCAGACCCCTAATCATTTTTGTTGCCCTTCGCTGGACTCTCTCCAATTTATCCACATCCTTCTTGTAGTGTGGGGCCCAAAACTGGACACAGTACTCCAGATGAGGCCTCACCAACGTCGAATAGAGGGGAACGATCACGTCCCTCGATCTGCTCGCTATGCCCCTACTTATACATCCCAAAATGCCATTGGCCTTCTTGGCAACAAGGGCACACTGCTGACTCATATCCAGCTTCTCGTCCACTGTCACCCCTAGGTCCTTTTCCGCAGAACTGCTGCCTAGCCATTCGGCCCCTAGTCTGTAGCGGTGCATTGGATTCTTCCGTCCTAAGTGCAGGACCCTGCACTTATCCTTGTTGAACCTCATCAGATTTCTTTTGGCCCAATCCTCCAATTTGTCTAGGTCCTTCTGTATCCTATCCCTCCCCTCCAGCGTATCTACCACTCCTCCCGGTTTAGTATCATCCGCAAATTTGCTGAGAGTGGAATCCACACCATCCTCCAGATCATTTATGAAGATATTGAACAAAACCGGCCCCAGGACCGACCCTTGGGGCACTCCACTTGATACCGGCTGCCAACTAGACATGGAGCCATTGATCACTACCCGTTGAGCCCGACAATCTAGCCAATTTTCTACCCACCTTATAGTGCATTCATCCAGCCCATACTTCCATACTTCCTTATGTCCTTACTACTTACTAAAATCTAGTCTTAAATTGTTGGTTCCATGACAATTTGGTGAAGAAAACTGGCATCTGTCACACCCAGGAATAATTGGGCCCCAACAGTATTAATAGCATTTATTCTCTATCTGTATCCGGGAGGTTAGTCTCCCATTATGCCACAATTCCCAACAGTATTTATCTCTCTAATAATATTAAAGAGATAATTATCTGTGTCTGAGTCTGACCTGGGGATCTCTTGTTTTGATTTTAAGGGCTAAAAGAGTTAAAGATGTTTAGCTTTTTTATTGTGGAACATTAACATTAAAACAGTGACTCTTAGTTGTTTTTGTTTTTTAACAGAGGCCTTGGTGTTACTTGGTTTCTTGGCAAACACTTAAAAGTATTAATTTTAAAACTGAAAGTTTATTGATTTAAACACAGAAAAAACTAAGAAATTAAAATGTGCATTTATATTGAAACTGAAATTGAATGATTATGCAAAACAAACTTAATTTTTTTACAAAATATGATTTTTTTATATTTATTTAACCCTTTTCCATCAAAAAAGGGTAATTTTACTTTCAGTTATGTTGTGTGAAGAGTATTTACTTCTCCTGTTTCTAAGAAATAGACACAAGGTGGTGGGGAGAGAGATGATAGAAAAGGTGGGGGAAATTCATTTTTGTTGATGTTTTTGGAACACTTATGAATGAATGCTTTGTTTGGCAGGTTGACCATGACACCTGTTTCTTGGATCCTAGTTCACATTCTGGTCATGAACATCATCTGATTGGGTTTTTCTCCTTAGGGCAGGATTGTGGTCATTTCAACTGCCTGTGCTGATGCAGTGCAGCTGATTTCAGGATTTGATGAAAAGCCAAGAGAATGAGAGATAGGATAGGAGGAAGGAAAGGGGACAAAGTAACACAAAAGGAAAGGAGGCGGAACAGAATCTTGCATGCCTCTGCGGTTTTGGCAATTAGGTATCCACACAGATAGGCTGAGGGCTGGATGTCATGATGATATCATGATTTTTAGGACTTTCAAGTGAAAAACAAAAGTTCCTTGAGCAAGGCCTAATGGCCTTCCTCTCATGCTGAGTCTTTCTGTCTGGTCTGCTCCTTCTGTCTTGGGGTCAGAGAAGATGAGATGAGTGGGAATGCAAGGTGGGACAGGAGAGTGATTTCTCCCCTCCCCCAAAGTCTCTTTTAAGAACTCCCAAAGGGGGAAAAGTGGGCTTCATAGTTCATCCCCCTTATTATTTTGTTCACCAGCTAGGCCTAATATTTGCCACACTAATTTTAGTTAGTTCATTTATGGCTTTACATTTTTTTTTTTTTTTTTTACTAAACATGATTTTAACAGTTTTTAAACTATATTAGTAGGCCTTTTTTTTGTTTGGACGAATTTAGTTTTTGTATATTTTTTTGCACTTATTCATAACAATTATTATTAAAAACAACTTGACCTATTTTCTTTTAACATTTGTTGTTATAGGTTGTAACATTTGGTGAACTTTCACTTACTTTTTACTGTTGAACTTAAAGTAAATTTTTAGGCCCAATAATCACATCAGATCTATAGCAGGTCCCTAACACTATCCCCACAGAACCTCTTTTACAATCCTTCCCCAAAGTGATTTTGACACAAACAGGTTCTGTTTTGTCTGTAGCATAGCTTTGTATTTCTTTCCAATTTACTGCATCGTTGATGTACAACACTGCCCCTGCACCTTTACCTTTATTCCTGTCTCTTCTAAACAGCAGATACCTTTCAATAACTATATACCAGTAATGAGTGCTATTCCACCATGTTTCTATGATCCCTATAATGTCTTGTTTGACCTCCTGCACCACTAGTTCCAGTTCCTCCATTTTATTGCCTAGACTCTTTTCATTTGTGTACAAGCATTTCAGTTGTTTCCCCCAGGCCTCTCCACTTATCAGTCATGACAGCCTTGGTGCCAGAAGATAAATATCCTAGGTACTTGACTGGAGATCATCTGTTGAGAAAAGTCTCCTTTCCCTAGATGCCTCCCAATGGTTAATCATCCCAAAACCTGCCTTGTAGCTCCAATCCTTGAGCCCTCAGTTGAACTTCATTATGTTGTCATGCCATCACCCTCCTTCCTCCTCTAGGGACGAAAAGTATTCCACGGAAAATCATCTGAGCTTCCACGTCTGTAAATGTCTTAGCCAGCTGAGTGTAGTCATCCTTGATCCAGTCCGATGGAAATCTAGCAGTGTCATTCATCCTGACATGCAGAACAGTCATTGGATTTTTCCCTGCTCCCTTGAGGTCCTCTCCAGTCTCGCATCCACTCTTGTATCCTTGCTTCTGCCAGACAGCACACTCTTCTGTTCTCTCGATCTGGTCTGGTGACAGGCCTGTCAGTTCTTCTGAGTATGGAGTCCCTGATCATGTAGACAATCCTGGTGTTGATATGAATCTGTTTTATGTTCTCTCTCGCAGTCCCATGTACATCATCTTCACTTTTCCTTAGGCTACAGTCCTTGGCTGTCTCCATCATCTCTTCCTCTCTTCTGCAGGGACTGGCTTCCTTTCTTTTTTTCTTCACCACCAGTTAACAGTGTTGCTAAATACATTGTTCAAAACCATTTTCATGATGTATTATTTCCTGAATTAAGGAAAATAAATTGTGTTAAACTCCGATACGGTTCATTACAGCTTCTTGATAAAAGCCATCTTTCTGTATTGTTACCTTCTTTTTTTTTTTTTTAGGAAATGGGACCAAGAAACTCCTATGTTGCCTACATTGAGGACCACAGTGCAAATGGGACTTTTCTAAATAAAGAGCTTATTGGGAAAGGGAAAAGGCTCCCATTGACTCACAATTCTGAAATTGCACTGTCTGTACAGACTAACAAAGGTAAAATAAAGTACAAAGATAACTTGATTTTAAATAGCATCTTTCTTAAAATTGTGCTCCTTCTAAATGCTTTAGAGAGAAAATAATAGATGGAAACCGTGGATAAAGGTAATATTTTCTATTTTCCCACTACTTTTTATACACAAAATCTTGAAGATTGTCTTACACACCTGAAATTAGTAAATTTTAAAAAGGGAGTTAAAAGTATTTGCAGGTACTACATTTGATCCTGGGTCCCACCGCCAAAGTTTGTGCTTTTAAAATCACATTTTAAAAAATGCTTTTCTCTCACAGTTGTTAAACAGGGAAAACTGATTTACTATACAGGAGAAGTTGTGAATATGTCTGTGCACATGGCAGCATCTTATGTACGAAGGAAACAAACTGAAAAATTAAAGTGAGGATTTTTGTTGTAGCAGTACCATGAATGCATGATTCACACTCTTGGGTTTTAGATCTGTAGCATGAGACTGACGGGTCTCTCCTTGTATTTTTACTCTTGAGTACAGTGGTAATAGATTATGAAGAAGTGTTGGGATTTGTCATGCTGGAGAATTGTTGTGGAGCAGCTGACATTGAAGATGTTACTATTACGGAAGTTCTCTTTCAATAATGAGATCACCTTGTTAATCAAAAGTATTCTTTCGAGTGTTTGCATTTGTCCATTTTACTGTAGGTTTGTGCGCGCCCCATGTACAGGAGTTGGTGATATTTTTTCCTCAGTAGTACCCGTTGGGATGGCTAGTGTGCCCTCAGTCTCCACACACCACTGCCTGCTGGTATAAGAGGGTGGAACCACCATGACTTCCCGTCCAGTTCCTTGCCACCAGTGATGGTGATTCAGACTGGTTAACTTAAGTGCTTTCCTCACGCCTTTTCTGTATATAGATCGGGGTGGGCAAACTTTTTGGCCCAAGGGCCACTTTAGGGTTGCAAAACTATATGGAGGGCTGGGTAGGGAAGGCTGTGCCTCCTCAAACAGCCTGGCCCCCACCCCTTATCTGCCCCCTTCCACTTCCCGCCACCTGAATGCCCCCCTCAGAATCCCTGACCAATCGAACCCCCCCGCTCCTTGTCCCCTGACTACCCCCTTCTGGGACACCCGCCCCTACTGCCCCCTGGGACCCCACCCTCTATCCAAGCCCCTCTTCTTCCTGTCCCCTATCCACACCCCCGACCCCTGACTGCCCCCCCTGCTCCCTGATGGCCCTCCGAACCATCCAACTGTCCCCTGACTGCCGCCCCGGGACTCCCCGCTCCCTGCCCCCTTACCATGCTGGAGCCAACCACACCAGCGCGCTGCCCGGCAAGAGCCGCAGGTAACAGTGGTGGGCCAGAGTGCTGGCGGCAAGGCGTGCTGAGGCTTTGGGGGAGGGAGAACAGCGAGGGAGGGCCGGGGACTAGCCTCGCCAGCTGGGAGCTCAGGGCTGGGCAGGATGGTCCCGCGGGCCATAGTTTGCCCTCCTCTGATATAGATCCTGTTTACTAATTTGTCAATTATAGTTAGTGTAAGACAATTTTTAGTACTAGGTTGCTGCTTTTGGTCTCTCTTGACACTTTCTATCTTGTGATACAGCTACTGGAATGATGCGGTGTTCACCAGGTTTTAAGTCATGCTGCACCTCTGTGAAACCCATGTCAGTCAGTGACCCACACCTGACTTGTTAGAAATGTTTGGGGGAATCCCATGCTCGTGACAATGTCACATCTGCAAAGGGTTCAAGCTCCGCTTGAAAAAAGATAAAGTGATGAGGCTTAAGTGCTTGCTTATGGATGCAGCACTTTGACCCCTATCAGAGTCATCACATGGGGTGAGTGCCCCATATACATTTACTTCAGTCTGGAGCATTTTGCTGGAGATGTCTGCGGCTCCTTGGGATTGTTCCCGAGTACCAAAGGAAATGCTTAGGCCTTCTTCTGGTTTGGTGCCTTGCTTGCCTGTGTCGGTACCCTGACGGAACCAGATACCAGAAGAAGTGTTTGGGGGATAAATCCCCTCCAGAAATGCTTAATGCTTCTGAAGAGGGGATTGCTGCCTCTGAAGCCTGTGCCAGACATTTCTCCTGAAAGACATTTATGGCTCCAACAGAAGGTGCCGATCGCAGCAACCCTGGAGGCGTATGCAGCCACAAGAGACTTGCTTAGCTTCTTGGTACTGCCTGTGGTTCATACCTTGCCTCATTGAGATCGTGTGGTGCTGCTACCCAAGCCTCCACAGAAATCCGTGTTGTCTAGAGAAAAGCCTCCCATGAGTTCCCTGGTACTGCTGTCCTTGGGCTCAGACTACGTTTTACTAGTCCATTCTGGATTTGCACCTCCACTGTCAGAAGCATCTGACTCTTTTCCTTGGACTCAGAGGTGAGGCCCTCTGTATCCCACCCAGGATGGGGAACACACCTCTCATCAGAGTCGTTGGGACCATGGGCCATGCACTGGGATCCTTCTAAGGGTCAATGGCCCGGGCAAGGATGGGACTTGGGCCCGTATCGATGGTCATTCTGGACACCCTGGGGTGTCCCCCCAGCTAGAACCTCCCGTGAAGCATCTTGCTCACTGACATGGAGAGTGCACCACAAGAAATTGGTACCATTTCCTGGTACCAAGCAGCCAGAAGCCACTCAGGCACCCCCCTGCCACTAGTCACAGACCAACCACCACCTCAGATGTCTGTTTCATCCTTGTCACCTGACGAGGCTGTTGAGTGGTTAAGTGACACTGCCAAAGGACCACAGAGCTCATCAAGATCTTTTAAAAATAGCAACCTCTGTACTTGACATTCAGGCAGAAGAGGTGCGTGAAAGCTCTCACAAGTTGTTGGACATCCTGGTATCAGCGACAGCATCACGGTGCAGCTATGACACCATCATGTTGCCAGTCAAGGCCCTTAGGCAGGCCCCCTCCTCCTGGAACCTCACAGCAAAATGAGCTGAGAGGATGTGCTTTGTCTCCTGTAAGGGGTATGAACATTTTTATTCTCATCCCCACTCAGTGTTCTCTTGTGGCAGCTGCCAATGAGTGGGATAGAGAGGGACAAAAAGCTTTTGTGCCATAAAGGAAAGACTCAAAGAAGCTGGATCTGTTTGGTCGCAAATTTTATTCTTCAGGAAGCCTGCAACTCAGGATTGCAAATCAACAAACTCTGAGTCAACATGACTTCGCCCTCTAGAGAAAATGATGAAATTTAAAGACAAACTATTTGAGGACTGCAGACAAGAGTTTGCAATAATGGCTGAAGAGAGTACTGGTGGCTAGGACTGCCCTGCAGGACAGTTGGGATCGCGCAGACTCAGCTGCTCGAATCATGGTGTTGGCTGTCGCTGTAAAAAGGTGTTTGTGGTTCCAGTTGTCTGGGCTATCTCTAGACTATCCAGTACTGTACCTTTGAAGGTCCCTCCTATCTTTTCAGAGAAAACAGACAACAGGCTTCATAACCTTAAGGATTCCAGGGCAACATTCAATCTCTTGGAGTCTATACTCAGGCAGCAAAAAGAAAGCAGTGTCGCCCACAGTAGCTATACAGAGTGCAGGGGTTTGCTCCCCAATCCCAAGATCCACGAAGGAAAAAGGACAGAAGTTATAAGAGACACCCTCCACCACTCTCTTCTTCAGCATCAGTGGGCTTATCTCATCCAGCTGTCTCAACCAGTCATTTTGATGGGTTTGTCAAGGACAGTGTACCTGTTACCATAGCCCCATCTGTTGCCCATTGTTTGATACTAATCGCTTATCCCACTAAGTGCTTGGGTTCACATATGTAAGACCTACCAGTCTGAAAGTCTGGTGGAACTGTGGTATGCCATCCAGTTCAGTTCTACCCCCTTCCCACCCTCTTCCTATCCCTCTTCAGGGACCATTCTCATGAGATTGCCCTTCAACAGGGTGTCTAGTCTCTTCAGGCAGGGGCCATAGAGGAAGTGCCATTGTACTTCAGGGGTAAGGGTTTCTATTACTGCTACTTCCTGATCCACTAGACAAAAAGGGTCTCAGGCCTATTTTAGACCTAAGGGAGTTGAACAAATTCCTGAAGAAAATAAAATTCCGCATGGTTACCCTAGCTTAAATTATTCCTTCCCTGGAGCGGCGGGACTGGTGCACTGCCTTCAACTTACTTAAAGGATGTTTATTTCCATGTCACAATATGCCACCACCACGAGAATTATCTCAGATTCATGGGGAATGGCTGCTATTATCAGTTCACAGTGCTTCCATTAGGTCTGTCAACTGCTCCTCGAATGTTCACGAAGTACATGGGAGTCATAGCAGCTCACCTGTGAAACTTAGGTGTCCATGTGTACCCATGGTTGGACAACTGGTTGATCGGAGGTCAGTCTGAGGCTAAAGTCCTTTCCAGCATATCAACTATCCTGTCCATGTTCGATGCACTGGGCTCCTAGTAAATCGAGACAAATCAGTCCTAAAACTGGAACAGACAATAAAATTCATTGGAGAAGTCTTAGGCCCCGTCTACACTGGCAAGTTTCTGCGCAGTAAAGCGGCTTTCTGTGCTGTAACTCCCGAGGTGTACACACTGCCAAGCCATTTAGTGCGCAGAAACTGCGCAGTTGTGCTCTTAAAAAACCCAATGAGAGGCGTAGAGCTTTCTGCACTGGGGCTACAGCGCTGCAATGCCAGTGTAAACACGGTGGTCAATTTACAGCGCTGCGATTGGCCTCCGGGAGGTGTTCCACAATGCCTGTTCTCACCTCTCTGGTTATCTGTTTGAACTCTACTGCCCTGCCCTCAGGTGACCAACCGTCATCCCCACTCTGTACATTCCTTTGCAAATTTGAAAGTCCCCTTCCTGTTTGTTTGGTGATGTGTGCAGTGGTCTCCGCACATCTTTCCAGGTGGCCATTCCTCCTCCACGCACCAGGTGATCCCCCGCTTGGAGCAATGCTGAGCTGCTGGACCTCATCGGCATTTAGGGAGAGGAAGCTGTGCAGTCCCAGCTGCGCTCCAGCCGTAGGAATTATGATACCTACAGACAGATTTCACGATGCATGATAGAAGGGGGCCATGGCCGGGACACACTGTAGTGTAGGGTAAAAGTGAAGGAGCTGTGGAATACCTACCACAAGGCGTGGGAGGCTGCGCCCCTGAGCTGCTGGCTCCATAGTGCTTGGACAAAGGGGGAGGGCTCCGATGCCAGAGATGCATGCAGTCAGGAGCACTTTTCTACCCCGGAGGAGCCTAGCCAGTCACAGCAGTCGGATCTTGGCGAAGCACAAACAGGAGAGGAGGCTGCTGGTAAGTGGATCTGATTTTGAGAATTACTGAAGCGATTGGTTGGGGGCAGGAGGGTAGCAGAAAGCAGGCTTGTCTCCCACTGCATGCCTGTTCTGTGTGGCGGAACAGGCTGTTGATAGACTTCCTCACTTCACTGAAATCTCCCTCACATACTTCCAGGAAACTCTCATGGAGATACTGGGCAATCCGCTGCCACAGGTTCCTCAGCAGAGCTGCTTTGTTTCTTGCCCCATTAACAGTAACTTTCCCGCACCACTGTGCGATCGCTGGTGGGGGGGAACCATAGCTGCACACAGGCAAGCCGCATAGGGGCCAGGGTGGAAGCCGCAGGCTTGGAGAAGACCCTCCCTTGATTCCTTGCTCACCCTCAGCAGTGAGATATCTTTCATAATTAACACAGACTGTGGAAAGTGTGGGGCTGAATGATGATCAAGTCCCCCCTACAGTGCTAGCTCTCTCTCAAAGAGCCACGTGCCCGGTGTTCAGCAGGGTCCAGGAAGAGTGATTCACCCTGGTCCAGCGGCTATTCAGCATTTTGGGGGTCTTGTGGCTTGTGTGTGCTTGCTTGGGGTCAGCCAGTTAGTGACAGGTGTGAGAGTACTGACTGTGTTTTAAAGCACTGAATCAGCGTTGTCTGTGTTGCAAACAATACTGCTTCTGTAAAATGTTGCATTTAAACTTCACAGAGATTACCTTGGGAGGCCAGCCCCCCATAGTGGCAGCAGAACGGCTGTGCAGTATTAGAAAGTGACCATGAAGAACTAAGGAGGACTTTCTCTGTGAGGTTATGATGCACTCCACCTCTGAGAAACAGGAATTGAAGGAGTAGTGGGACAGCAAGAAGAGGACCATAAGGAGAATGCAGCACACCAGAAAGAAGCCACGGAGTGGCTCTTAAATGTTATGGCGTGCCAAGTGGACACGCTCCAGGCGATGCTTGCTCTTCGAACTGAGCAGCTCCGCACTCGCCCTCCCCTGCAGACACTGTCACAAAACTCTTTCCCATGCGCCCCCCCCCCCCCACCACACTGTTATCAACCTCCTGGCTCCACTCTCTGCCTTCAGCATTCCACTCCTCCCTCCTCACAGTCCAGCAGTTGGATTCTCACTACCCTCAACACCCATCCCTCTGCAATTTGGCCCTGCTGAAGTACAGCACGTGCTGTATTTTACTGTGAAGGAGAAGGTTGGGTACGATCCCTGGACATATGCAAATCTGTAGCCGTCCCGGGGCCTCTCCTCTGGAAACCTTCCGTTCCCCTATCCCCCTCCCTGCTGATGTATTTTTGTCCTTTGACTCTCTCCTCAGGTGGTTGTCTTTTAATAAAAGAATTGTGTTGGTTTGAAAGCAATCTTTATTCAATTAAGTGAAAGCAAAAAGAGCACTGCAAAGCAACACACAATTATGTTAAACCCCCATCATGTGCACCAGTCACCTCCTAGCATTACAAGCACTGCAATCCCGAGCATAGTAGCAAATATTAGTGGTTTTCAGCTTCAAATTGCTGCCTCAAGGCATCCCTGATCCTTATGGCCCCGCGCTGTGCCCCTCTAATAGCCCTGGTCTCCAGCTGTTCAAACTCAGCCTCCAGGCGCTGAGCCTCTGCAGTCCTGAGTGAAGCTTTCACCCTTCCCTTCACAAATATTATGGACCATACAGCAAGTGGCTATAAGCATAGGAATATTGTCATCGGCCACGTTCAGCTTCCCATACAGGCAGCACCAGTGGGCTTTTAAACGGCCAAATGCACACTCACCAGTCATTCTGCACTTTCTCAGCTTGTTGTTGAACTGCTCCTTGCTGCTGTCAAGTTTCCCTGTGTATGGCTTCATGGGGTAGGTGAGGTCTCCCAGGATCACGATGGGCATTTCGACTTCTGCTACAGTGATCTTCTGGGCCAGGAAGAAAGTCCTTGCTTGCAGCTTCTTAAACAGGCCAGTGTTCTGAAAGATGCATGCTTCCTGGACATTTCCAGACCAGCCTGCATTAATGTCCGTGAAATGCCCACGGTGATCCACAAGCGCCTGGAGAACCATTGAGAAATACCCCTTGCGATTAATGTACTCAGTGGCTAGGTGGTCTGGGGCCAGAATTTGAATGTGCTTGCCATCTATCGCCTCTCCACAGTTAGGGAAGCCCATTTGTGCAAAGCCATCCACAATGTCATGCACGTTGCCCAGAGTCATGGTCTTTTGGAGCAGGATGCGATTAATGGCCCTGCACACTTCCATCAACACGACTCCAGTGGTCGACTTTCCCACTCTGAATTGGTTAGTGACCTATCGGTAGCAGTCGGGAGTAGCCAGCTTCCACAGTGCAATCGCCACGTGCTTCTCCAACAACAGAGCAGCTCTCATTCTCGTGTCCTTGCGCTGCAGGGCTGGGGCGAACTCATCACACAGTCTCATGAACGTGGCTTTCCTCATGTGAAAGTTCTGCACACACTGCTCGTCATCCCAGACGTGCATCATGATGTGATCCCACCACTCAGTGCTTGTTTCCCAAGCCCAAAAGTGGTGTTCCACTGTGGGCAGTACCTCCGTGCCACAAGCAATCTCGTGTCGTTGCTACTACGCATGGTGAGATCAACATCGCACTCCTCTCGCCTTCGTAGTTTAAGGAATAACTCCACTGCCACTCGTGAGGTGTTGGTCAGAGCGAGCAGCATCCTGGTCAGCAGTTCGGGATCCATTCCTGCAGCCTGAAAGAGGCGGGGCAGGGCGCGCAGTACACAAACCATTGAAAGATGGTGCTAAATGCAGACAGAAGCACAGAGATTGCTGGGATGCAAAGCAATGCATCATGGGACATTGGGATGCCTGGCGACCCCCTCGGCCTTCTCACAAGTCTTAGTGGCAAAAAAGAAAGAGGTGCTCTGTGGGATAGCTGCCCAGAGTGCACCACTCCAAATAGCGCAGCAAGTGCTGCAAGTGTGAACACGCTATTGCGGAGGCAGCTGTCAGTGTGAACGCGCAACAGTGATTTTCCTTCTGCTCTCTCTGAGCGGCTCTGTAACTGCTGGCGCTGTAACTTTGCTAGTGTAGACGTGCCCTTAGACTCCACAAAGGCAAAGGTTTTTCTACCACAAGCTAGGTTTGAAGCTTTACGGGACTTAGTGCTATATCTGACAGCATACACTGTCATAGAATCATAGAATATCAGGGTTGGAAGGGACCTCAGGAGATCATCTAGTCCACCCCTCTGCTCAAAGCAGGACCAATCCCCAACTAAATCATCCTTTGTCAAGCCTGACCTTAAAAATTTCTAAGGAAGGAAATTCCACCACCTCCCCAGATAATGCATTCCAGTGTTTCACCACCCTTCTAGTGAAAAAGTTTTTCCTAATATCCAACCTAAACCTCCCCCACTGCAACTTGAGACCATTACTCCTCGTTCTGTCATGCGCTACCACTGAGAACAGTCTAGATCCACCCTCTTTGGAACCCCCTTCCAGGTAGTTGAAAGCAGCTATCAAATCCCCCCTCATTCTTCTCTTCCGCAGACTAAACAATCCCAGTTCCCTCAGCCTCTCCTCATAAGTCATGTGCTGCAGCCCCCTAATCATTTTTGTTGCCGTCTGTTGGACGTTTTCCAAATTTTCCAAATCCTTCTTGTAGCGTGGGGCCCAAAACTGGACACAGTACTCCAGATGAGGCCTCAACAATGTCGAATAGAGGGGAACGATCACGTCCCTCGATCTGCTGGCAATGCCCCTACCTATACATCCCAAAATGCCATTGGCCTTCTTGGCAACAAAGGCACACTGTTGACTCATATCCAGCTTCTTGTCCACTGTAACCCCTAGGTCCTTTTCTGCAGAACTGCTGCCTAGCACTTCGGTGCCTAGTCTGTAGCGGTGCATGGGATTCTTCCGTCCTAAGTGCAGGACTCTGCACTTGTTCTTGTTGAACCTCATCAGATTTCTTTTGACCCAATCCTCCAATTTGTCTAGAGCCCTCTGTATCCTACCCCTACCCTCCAACATATCTACCTCTCCTCCCACTTTAGTGTCATCTGCAAACTTGCTGAGGGTGCAATCCACACCATCCTCCAGATCATTTATGAAGATATTGAACAAAACTGGCCCCAGGACCGACCCTTGGGGCACTCCACTTGATTCCGGCTGCCAACTAGACATGGAGCCATTGATCACTACCCGTTGAGCCCGACAATCTAACCAACTTTCTATCCGCCTTATAGTTCATTCATCCAGCCCATATTTCTTTAACTTGCTGGCAAGAATACTGTGGGAGACAGTGTCAAAAGCTTTGCTAAAGTCAAGGAACAACATGTCCACTGCTTTCCCCTCATCCACAGAGCTAGTTATCTCTTCATAGAAGGTAATTAGATTAGTCAGGCATGACTTACCCTTGGTGAATCCATGCTGACTGTTCCTGATCACTTTCCTCTCTTCTAAGTGCTTCAGAATTGATTCCTTGAGGACCTGCTCCATGATTTTTCCAGGAACTGAGGTGAGGCTGACTGGCCTGTAGTTCTCAGGATCCTCCTTCTTCTCTTTTTTAAAGATGGGCACTACATTAGCCTTTTTCCAGTCGTCCGGGACTTCCCCCGATGGCCATGAGTTTTCAAAGATAATGGCCAATGGCTCTGCAGTCACATCCGCCAACTCCTTTAGCACTCTCGGATGCAGCGCATCCGGCCCCATGGACTTGTGCTCGTCCAGTTTTTCTAAATAGTCCCAAACCGCTTCTTTCTCCACAGAGGGCTGGTCACCTCCTCCCCATGCTGTGCTGCCCAGTGCAGTAGTCGGGGAGCTGATCTTGTTTGTGAAGACAGAGGCAAAAAAAGCATTGAGTACATTAGCTTTTTGCACATCCTCTGTCACTAGGTTGCCTCCCTCATTCAGTAAGCGGCCCACACTTTCCTTGACTTTCTTCTTGTTGCTAACATACCTGAAGAAACCCTTCATGTTACTCTTAACATCTCTTGCTACCTGCAACTCCAGGTGTGATTTGGACTTCCTGATTTCACTCCTGCATGCCCGAGCAATATTTTTATACTCTTCCCTGGTCATTTGTCCAATCTTCCACTTCTTGTAAGCTTCTTTTTTGTGTTCAAGATCAGCAGGGATTTCACTGTTAAGCCAAGCTGGTCGTCTGCCATATTTACTATTCTTTCTACACATCGGGATGGTTAGTCCGTGTAACCTCAATAAGGATTCTTTAAAATACAGCCAGCTCTCCTGGACTCCTTTCCCCCTCATGTTATTCTTCCAGGGGATGCTGCCCATCAGTTCCCTAAGGGAGTCCAAGTCTGCTTTTCTGAAGTCCAGGGTCCGTATTCTGCTGCTCTCCTTTCTTCCCTGTGTCAGGATCCTGAACTCGACCATCTTATGGTCACTGCCTCCCAGGTTCCCATCCACTTTTGCTTCCCCTACTAATTCTTCCCGGTTTGTGAGCAGCAGGTCAAGAAGAGCTCTGCCCCTAGTTGGTTCCTCCAGCACTTGCACCACGAAATTGTCCCCTACCCTTTCCAAAAACTTCCTGGATTGTCTGTGCACCGCTGTGTTGCTCTCCCAGCAGATATCAGGGTGATTGAAGTCTCCCATGAGAACCAGGGCCTGCGATCTAGTAACTTCTGTGAGTTGCCGGAAGAACGCCTCGTCCACCTCATCCCCCTGGTCTGGTGGTCTATAGTAGACTCCCACCAAGACATCACCCTTGTTGCTCACACTTCTAAACTTAATCCAGAGACTCTCAGGTTTTTCTGCAGTTTCATACTTGAGCTCTGATCAGTCATACTGCTCCCTTACATACAATGCAACTCCCCCACCTTTTCTGCCCTGCCTGTCCTTCCTGAACAGTTTATATCCATCCATGACAGTACTCCAGTCATGTGAGTTATCCCACCAATCCTCTGTTCACATCACCAAGTCCAATCAGATCATAATTCCTTGACTGTGCCAGGACTTCCAGTTCTCCGTGCTTGTTTCCCAGGCTTCTTGCATTTGTATATAGCACTGTATGTAAGGGAGCAGTTTGACTGCTCAGAGCTCCGGTATGAAACTGCAGAAAAACCTGAGTGTCTCTGGATTAAGTTTAGAAGTGTGAGCAACAAGAGTGATGTAGTGGTGGGAGTCTGCTATAGACCACCGGACCAGGGGGATGAGGTGGATGAGGCTTTCTTCCGGCAGCTCGCAGAAGCTACTAGATCGCACGCCCTGGTTCTCATGGGTGATTTTAATTTTCCTGATATCTGCTGGGAGAGCAATACAGCGGTGCATAGACAATCCAGGAAGTTTTTGGAAAGCGTAGGGGACAATTTCCTGGTGCAAGTGCTAGAGGAGCCAGCTAGGGGGGGAGCTTTTCTTGACCTGCTGCTCACAAACCGGGAAGAATTAGTAGGGGAAGCAAAAGTGGATGGGAATCTGGGAGGCAGTGACCATGAGTTGGTTGAGTTCAGGATCCTGATGCAGGGAAGAAAGGTAAGCAGCAGGATACGGACCCTGGACTTCAGGAAAGCAGACTTCGACTCCCTCAGGGAAAGGATGGGTAGGATCCCCTGGGGGACTAACATGAAGGAGAAAGGAGTCCAGGAGAGCTGGCTGTATTTCAAGGAATCCCTGTTGAGGTTACAGGGACAAACCATCCCGATGTGTCGAAAGAATAGTAAATATGGCAGGCGACCAGCTTGGCTTAATGGTGAAATCCTAGCGGATCTTAAACATAAAAAAGAAGCTTACAAGAAGTGGAAGGTTGGACATATGACCAGGGAAGAGTATAAAAATATTGCTCGGGCATGTAGGAATGAAATCAGGAGGGCCAAATCGCACCTGGAGCTGCAGCTAGCGAGAGATGTCAAGAGTAACAAGAAGGGTTTCTTCAGGTATGTTGGCAACAAGAAGAAAGCCAAGGAAAGTGTGGGCCCCTTAATGAATGAGGGAGGCAACCTAGTGACAGAGGATGTGGAAAAAGCTAATGTACTCAATGCTTTTTTTGCCTCTGTCTTCACTAACAAGGTCAGCTCCCAGACTGCTGCTCTGGGCATCACAACATGGGGAATAGATGGACAGCCCTCTGTGGAGAAAGAGGTGGTTAGGGACTATTTAGAAAAGCTGGACGTGCACAAGTCCATGGGTCCGGACGAGTTGCATCCGAGAGAGCTAAAGGAATTGGCGGCTGTGATTGCAGAGCCATTGGCCATTATCTTTGAAAACTCGTGGCGAACGGGGAAAGTCACGGATGACTGGAAAAAGGCTAATGTGGTGCCAATCTTTAAAAAAGGGAAGGAGGAGGATCCTGGGAACTACAGGCCAGTCAGCCTCTCCTCAGTCCCCGGAAAAATCATGGAGCAGGTCCTCAAAGAATCAATCCTGAAGCACTTACATGAGAGGAAAGTGATCAGGAACAGTCAGCATGGATTCACCAAGGGAAGGTCATGTCTGACTAATCTAATCGCCTTCTATGATGAGATTACTGGTTCTGTGGATGAAGGGAAAGCAGTGGATGTATTGTTTCTTGACTTTAGCAAAGCTTTTGACATGGTCTCCCACAGTATTTTTGTCAGCAAGTTAAAGAAGTATGGGCTGGATGAATGCACTATAAGGTGGGTAGAAAATTGGCTAGATTGTCGGGCTCAACGGGTAGTGATCAATGGCTCCATGTCTAGCTGGCAGCTGGTGTCAAGTGGAGTGCCCCAGGGGTCGGTCCTGGGGCCAGTTTTGTTCAATATCTTCATAAATGATCTGGAGGATGGTGTGGATTGCACTCTCAGCAAATTTGCGGATGATACTAAACTAGGAGGAGTGGTAGATACGCTGGAGGGCAGGGATAGGATACAGAGGGACCTAGACAAATTGGAGGATTGGGTCAAAAGAAATCTGATGAGGTTCAATAAGGATAAGTGCAGGGTCCTGCACTTAGGACGGAAGAACCCAATGCACCGCTACAGACTTGGGACCGAATGGCTAGGCAGCAGTTCTGCAGAAAAGGACCTAGGGGTGACAGTGGACGAGAAGCTGGATATGAGTCAGCAGTGTGCCCTTGTTGCCAAGAAGGCCAATGGCATTTTGGGATGTATAAGTAGGGGCATAGCGAGCAGATCGAGGGACGTGATCGTTCCCCTCTATTCGACATTGTTGAGGCCTCATCTGGAGTACTGTGTCCAGTTTTGGGCCCCACACTACAAGAAGGATGTGGATAAATTGGAAAGAGTCCAGGGAAGGGCAACAAAAATGATTAGGGGTCTGGAACACATGACTTATGAAGAGAGGCTGAGGGAACTGAGATTGTTTAGTCTGCAGAAGAGAAGAATGAGGGGGGATTTGATAGCTGCTTTCAACTACCTGAGAGGTGGTTCCAGAGAGGATGGTTCTAGACTATTCTCAGTGGTAGAAGAGGACAGGACAAGGAGTAATGGTCTCAAGTTGCAGTGGGGGAGGTTTAGATTGGATATTAGGAAAAACTTTTTCACTAGGAGGGTGGTGAAACACTGGAATGCATTACCTAGGGAGGTGGTAGAATCTCCTTCCTTAGAAGTTTTTAAGGTCAGGCTTGACAAAGCCCTGGCTGGGATGATTTAATTGGGGATTGGTCCTGCTTTGAGCAGGGGGTTGGACTAGATGACCTCCTTAGGTCCCTTCCAACCCTGTCATTCTATGATTCTATGACTTGAGATAAGTCGCTGATTGTCCCTCTTTCTCAGTATGAGGCAGGAGCCCTCCCCTCTCGCGCGCTTCTGCTCGTGTTTCCTCTCAGTATCCCATTTCCCCACTTACCTCAGGGCTTTGGTTTCCTTCCCCCGGTGAACTTAGTTTAAAGCCCTCCTCACTAGGTTAGCCAGTCTGCTTGCGAAGATGCTCTTCCCTCTCTTTGTTAGGTGGAGCCCGTCTCTGCCTAGCACTCCTCCTCCTTGGAACACCATCCCATGGTCAAAGAATCCAAAGCCTTCTCTCCAACACCACCTGCGTAGCCATTTGTTGACTTCCACGATTTGACGGTCTCTACCCAGGCCTTTTCCTTCCATAGCAGTACACCACTGCCTCAGTCTTCTCGGTCAGATGGCACCATATACCTATGTAGTTTAGCATGCCAGATTACACCTCAGAAAGCTGCAGGCATGGCTAGCATCAGTGCATTCCCCAAGTTGCCACCATTTAGAGAAAATGGTTTGAATGCCAGCATTAGTTTTGTTATCTCTAGATTGGTGGGTGGACCCTCTAAAAGTTTGCGTGGGGGATTCCCTTTCTTCCCCCACTACCAACTCTCATTCTCATCACAGATGTGTCTCTTCTGGGTTGGGGAGCTCATATGGGGTCCCTGCAGACTTAAGGTCTTTGATCATTTCAAGATTTAGAGACTCTCATAAACATCAGGGTGTTATGAGTGGTACGTTTAGCCTGTGTGGCCTCCCTCTCCCACATAGTGGGGGAAAAAAATTAATTCTGGCTGTTTGATGGGTCATGTTCATGTAAACAGGAGGGGCAGGAAGTAGTTTGCCTCGGAGACTTCTGTATAGACAACTTAGTTCATTTCAGAGCTTATTACCTTCCAGAGAAACAGACCACGTTAGCAGATTAGCTGAGCAGATCCTTCTGCAGTCAGCATCAGTGGTCACTACATGCATATGTGTCAGGTCCATCTTCCAACTCTGGGGGACTCCCAAGTGAACAGGGAATGTCAGCAGCTCTGTTCCCAAGGGAGACTCAGCCCAGGCTTGTTGGCAGATGCTTTTCTTCTGTCCTGGAAGAAGTCTTTCCTGTGTGCTTTCCCTCTGATTCCTTTCCTTTCCTTTCCGAGACCTCTTAAAGTGAAACAAGACCATGCTCACCTCTTCCTTATAGCACCAGCGTTTCCTTATTAATACTGGTACTTGACCCTGATATCATTTTTGGTCAGACTGCCCATTGGATCCAGATGTAATTTCCCAGGACCATGAGTGCTTGCTTCATCCCAATTCAGCAGCATGGATGCTTTTATGGCTGACACCCTTTAAAAAGTCCTTCTCAAACGATATTCAGAAAGTGCTGTTGAATAGCATAAAACCCTCAACTAAGAGCACTTTCCTGGTGTGAAGTGGAAGCACTTCTCCACCTAGTGTTGTGCGAAAGGCGCATTTCCCTAGCAGGCACCCTTAGGCCTCATGCTGGACTGTCTACTACTCTGTCTACTACAGAGTTTGCTATTAGCTCAGTAAAGATGCATCTAGTGGCTAATTCAGCCCTCAGTGTCTTGGTGGATGATAGATCCCTTGTTCACACACCATCATCACACAGTTCCTACGGTGCTTGGTCAGATTATACCTCCCCATTCAAGACCACATCCTTCCTTGGGATCTGAACTTAATTCTAGCAAAATTCATTGGGAATCCCACTTTGAGCCCCTGGCAGCTTGCTCCCTCTTTCAGCTTTCCATGAAGGTAGCATTTCTTGTGGCAATTAACTCAGCCAGAAGGGTGGGAGGGTTGAGAGCTCAGGTGTCAGAGCCCCCCTACGGTTTTCCATAAGGAGAAGATATATCTCTATCCTCATCCAAAACTTCTCACGAAAGTAGTCTCTAATTTTCATGTTAACCAAGCAATCTGCTTGCCCATGTTCCTTCCAAAACTTCATGCACATAGGAATGAGGGAAAGCTTCACTCCTTGGATGCAAGAAGGGCTTTAGCTTTCTACCTGGACTGGACTAAATCTTTTAGATCCTATATGCAGTGGTTTGTAGCAGTTGCAAACAGAGCTAAGGGCTAACCAGTTTCTGCTCAGAAAATCCCATTTTGGATCTCTTCATGTATTTGTTTATGCTACCTACTGGCTAATACAATCCCTCCAGCTAGTGTATTTGGCGCATTCTACCAAAGCGCAGGCACCTTCTGCAGCTTTCTTGATGCAAGTGCAGATTGTAGACATTTGTAAAGCAGCCTCTTGGTCTTCAGTCCACACTTTTACTTCTGATTATGCCATTTCCTGTCAGTCCAGAGACTATGCCATTTTTGGATGGATGGTCTTACAATCTCTGTTCAGGCAGACTCCGAACCCACCTCCACGTGTGTTTGATTGTGTTACCTATAGTGGAATGGACGTGTGTAATCACTCGAAGAAAAAAAAATATTACTTACTGTTCTGTCACTGTTGCTCTTTGAGATGGGTTGCATATGTGCATTCCACATTGGAGTCTGTCCAGTATGAAGGAACTGAGAGGGGTTGGGGTGGCTCTGCCCTTTTATACCAGCATGCAGTAGCATGTGGCGACAGAGGGCGCTCCAGCAACTCTGACTGGTGCCACTGAGGGACAAAAATCTCCAACATCTGTGCATGGGGCATGCATGTATCTACGGTGGAATGTACATGTGTGACACATCTTAGACAACAACAGTTTCAAAAAGGTAGGTACCCGTTTTTTAATATAATTTTTTGTTTCGGTTATATGTTTACTTCTAACGTATAGCACTCTCTTAATTGTTGAATATTAAAATTTAGGAATAGTAGTCACTCCTTATAACAAAATCTTCAGAGTTAGTAACAAAAATTATCTCCACTCATCTTCCCAGTGTTTGTGTTTTCTGATCTTATGGTGGATGATCAGTCGGGGTATCCCAGAGAATTCAGAGAGAAATATATCATGTCAAAGACTTTGGGAAGGTAAGCACCATACTTACTAAAATACTTAGGACTTATTTTCCTTTAGTTCTGTGTGAATGGTATTGGAACTGTAACTAGTATTAACTATTTGCTATTATTTTAGTACTGTTTCAATAATGCTATCCTAGGCACTGTGGTAATAGAAACAAAAACATGGTGCTTTACAGACTAATAAAAGACGAAGGTCCAGATTCTCTCATCCTCCTCCTGCCACTTTTTGCCACTTAGGTGAAATCTGGCCTTAACTGGTCAGCTGAGAATTCGCTCAGTGTAGGGCAGTTTTCACCTGGCATATATCAGTGTAAGTGTCTCCTTTGCCAGGAGCCCCACCATATCCTGGCAAAATGGGCAGGAGTTGGGTGGAGCACACCTGAATTATGTCAATTCACAACTTGTGTATTTTCCATTAGAGGAGATCATAGCTGGTTAGCATAGCCTCTAAAATGCTCTGACTTAGATTAGTAGATCAATGCTGGTGCTTAGGCAGGAGGTATTATGCTATATATTATAAACCTGGATGCTAATACAATTATACAGGGGAGTCAGACTATGTGATCACAATGGTCCCTCTGACTTTCTAATAAATTAATAATATACTGTGAGAATCAAGGAGGTGTAACTTGCTTCCTAATGCACTCAGCTCAGGGAGTGTCTCTGTGCAGGAGAGAATCTGGGTGTGGACCTGTGTCCCGCTGTGTTTACATTAAGGTTAGTGTATGAAGGAAATGGGCAAGCACTGGCTAAATATGTGTGTGGGGAGAAACTGAAGACAAGATAATGTGGTTACTGAGGTGATTTTGATTTTTTTTTTAATCTGTCCTTCACTGTAGTTTCCTTCTGCTTTCCAGGGAGCACTTGTGTATGCAAATAAAGCTGTTAAAAGGAGGAGGTAGGATTTGAAGGCCTTGTTGAAGAAGTTTGTTTTGCGGAGAGTATTTGAAAAATTTTAGCATCAGTGATGGACAGTAGTTTACATTCTGTAGTGTTCTCCCTCGTAGAATTTTTCTGAGGTGTTAATAGGACAAATTAATTTTTCACTGCAAAGTGTTTTTACTCCTTAATGCAAAGTCCTTTTTTCAGTTGCCTGTCTTGTAAGTGGTTAGTTACTGCCTATTTGAAATATGGTACCCCTGAAAGTAAGTTCCCAACTCTGTCTGTAAAATAAGTCTTCTGTTCTGAATGTCCAAGGGTGAAATAGGTAGCTAACAGCACTCGTGGTAAATCTGAAATTTAGCAGATTTGTTCATTCATTCCCAATCTACATGGCTTTGACATCTCTTATTCTGCTGCTGGGCCATCAGAGTACGGGCTCCTCGGATTGCTGGGATTATAGCTGCCCGTTTGCTTGTTTCAGCTCTGAATGATGAAAACAGTTAAAACTGGAACTCTGAATTATGGCACACAGGTAGACCTATTTTCCTTAAAACAGCTGGGTTTGGTCCTCATGCTTCTAATTGACTTGGGTTTAAAACATACTTTTAATTGTGAAACTCAGATATATGATTGGGTACTCACAGTTCTTCGAGTGCTTGCTCATGTCGATTCCATTCTAGGTATGTGCATGACCACGTGCGTGGTCATTGGAGATTTTTGCCTTAGCGGTATCCGTAGGGCCAATTGTGACGCCTTCTGGAATGCCGCATTCATGCAGCGGTATATCAGGCGTTGTCTGTCCTACTCCTTCTCAGTTCCTTCTTATTGCCCGTGGTGGTTAGTCGGAGTGCCTTTCTTGCTTAACAAGAGCTAGTGTTTTTTTCTCCTACAAACTTTGTGCCTTAGGGCCTTTTATAAATAGTTTGTATAGTGTTAGTTAAGTAGTTGTTAAGTGTAGTTGTTAGGGGGTGAAAAGAAGTATCTTGTTCTGGCCAAAGGATCACAAGCAGGGTCAAAAAGAAAAGGAGTACTTGTGGCACCTTAGAGACTAACCAATTTATTTGAGCATGAGCTTTCGTGAGCTACAGCTCACTTCACACCTCCTCGACACCCAAGAACAAAGAGGCCAAAAAGCTTGATCTCTTTGGGAGAAAAATTTATTTGACTACCAGCTTACAATTTCGGGTGATGAATCAAGTACTGTTGGGCAGATATAATTTTAATCTTTGGGACGGCCTCAAAAAGTTTCAGGAATCCCTCCTGCAGGGTTTGGTTCCAAGTAATAACAGACAGAACAAAGTAAATTACCAAACAAAATAAAATAAAACACGCAAATCTAAGCCTAATACAGTAGGAAACTAAATTAAAATAAATCTCACCCTCAGAGATGTTCCAATAAGCTTCTTTGACAGACTGGCTGCCTTCTAGTCTGGGTCCAGCAATCACTCATACCCCCCTAGCTACTGTCCTTTGTTCCAGTTTCTTTCAGTTATCCTTTGGGGTGGAGAGGCTGTCTTTTGAGCCAGCTGAAGATAAAATGGAGGGGTTTCCCAGGGGTTTATGTAATCTCTCTCTTGTGGGTAGAAACCCCTCTATCCCCCTGTGTAGAATTACAGCTACATAATGGAGTTTCGGAGTCACATGGGCAAGTCACATGTCCATGCTTGACTCAGTTCTTTACAGACCAATGCCATTGTCCACATGCTAGTTTGAATGTTCCCAGGAAAGCTCAGATGTGCATTGGCGTCTATCAAGGTCCATTGTTAGCCAAGTACTCCCAATTACTTGAATAACCCCTTCCCACTATGTTGACCAGATTTGCCTTAGGTGCTTCCTACAGCGAACGCTTTAAATACAAGCATAGAGCCAACACTCATAACTTCAGATATAAAAATGATACATGTATACGAATAGGATGAATACATTCAGTAGAACATAACCTTTGAAAAGATACGTTACATGGCGAATGTAGCATAAAACATTCCATTTGTCATATTTACATTCATAAGCATATTTCTATAAAGCATTATGGGGTGCAACGGCACACACTAACACCAGTTCAACACATAGAGTTTATTGGAGCGGTTCTTGACTGCACGTGGGCCAGGGCCTTTCTCCTGGAAACACGTTTTCAGGCCATGTTGGACCTGATATCTCATGTAAGGAGCCATCCGCTCACCATGGCCCCCACCTGCCTGCGATTGATGGGCCACATGGCCGCGTGCATGTACATGGTCATCCCTGCTCGACTTCATCTTCAGCCTCTGCAAGCGTGGCTGGTCTCGGTCTATATCCCCAGCAGGCACCTCCTGTCTCTCTGGCAGAGTTGTCGGCAATTAGGAACTGAAAGGGCATAGGGCTGGCGGCGCTGGTTATACCAACGCATGAGTGCAGCTCTCCAGAGCATGCCACGGCTGGCCCTACGGAAGCCGCTAAGGCAAAAATCTCCTACGACTGCACACATGAGTGCGCACACACCTAGAATGGAAGAGACATGAGCAACATTTCTCATAGTTACGAAAGGTAGATAACCGTTTTTTTAGGAACAGAAAGTCAGGTTTGAAATAGTTGGCTGGCAGTCAAGTTACTTTCTGAATCAGTATCCCTCTTCTACCCCATGGTTGCAAGCAGGGGGAAGAACTGAAGGTCAGAGTGTAACCCCTTGCGGGACATCACTATTTGGGTCCTCAAGTAAAAAAGAGAGAAATGGTGACCTGATTTCTTTTAATATAAAATGCCTTTAAAGTGGAATTTTCCCCCAAAGCCTTTGTAGGTCATAGAAGAGCAGCAAAGTGAAAACAGAAATCTGAGTGGATTTGTACGGATTTCCTCATATAATCTCATAATCAAAAATAAATGTGTTGCTATACGTACTGCTCAGTGTTGTGCAACCTTATGGTGCAGGACTTTATGTATTATAATGTCCTTTTGCCACTGGGCTATATTAATGGGGGCTGGGTGGGCTTTGTGAGCTTAAGTCAAAACCGTAGAGATACATTTTGAGAGTTTGTTGTTGTGTTTTTAGCCATTTGTGCAGCTGAAATGCCAACAGTGCTTGTCCTCTGTATTCTCTTAATAGCTTTCAGTTTGGAGTTTTGGTTGTAATTTGATTTCTATATTAGAACATTGGTGGCTACCAGCATCTATCCTAATCTAATGTGCCTACTACCGATGTGTCTAAATACTGCACACCCAGTCAGCTGCATTCAATGGGTTAGGAGACAGCAGCATTCTAATCACATGTAATACTCAAGTAGCAAACACGTTCTGTGTTTGATCTATTTTTATTTGTCACCAACATATTGAAAAGTGCTTGCAAGCTTTAACATAACTAAATTTTTATATTAGTGGTGCCTGTGGAGAGGTTAAATTGGCATTTGAGAGGACCACGTGTAACAAAGTTGCTGTAAAGATAATCAATAAACGGAGATTTATAACAAGCGCTGTGAGTGACACAGTAAGTATCTATTTTTCAGCTATCTTGCAGTGATTCTGAAGTATTTGGTAGTCCTTTGTGAACATTATAAATGTTTATTGCTATAATTTAAGGTTTTCTGGATTCAGATGTATTTTTGTAATGTGTGAAGTTTTGTGTATATTTATATTTAAAAAAATAAATCAAACCACAGCATTTGTAAGAAATTAAGTGTATTAAACAATTAAGATTAGTTAATAGTCTAGGGCAAATGGTCTTGGTGTTAAATATGGCTAGAGGCAGACTCCTTTTGTTACCTCTCCTCTGAGATGGAAGGATCCTTCACATCTTGTTGGGACAGACTATAGTGAGTTTTTCCAGAAGCAGCCCGAGATCCAAAAGTATTTTAAATCAAAGCTTATTTAGACAATCAAGAAAAGCTCCAGTTAACTCCACGATAAATGTTACAAGAAATATGCACAGGTCTAAGGATCTCTCGCTCTGGTAGGCCCAAATCCTGAAAGTGTCAGAAGAGGGGGATTGGAAAAAAAAATTCCACTTCCAGAGTTCTGTGCCTGCAGTTCCTTTCAGGCTAATTATTTCATCCCTCTCTCCCTTACGCGGTGCATCTCAGACCAGCAACAGCTGTCAGTTTCCTTCCTCGCTTTGTTAATGTTTCCAGGTGCTTATTATCTTACTAGCCAAGAAGATACCTTTTGTATTTGCATCTTGACAATAAGATTTGTACAACTATGCTATTCTGGAAACATTTATCTGGTACGAGAATAGCCAGTTAGCTACCATGTTTATTCCCCACTCTCTCCTCCTCCCCCCCCCCCCCCCCCGGCTCTCCTGCTGGTAATAGCTCACCTTACCTGATCACTCTTGTTACAGTGTGTATGGTAACACCCGTTGTTTCGTGTTCTCTATGTATATAAATCTCCCCACTGTATTTTCCACTGAATGCATCCGATGAAGTGAGCTGGAGCTTACGAAAGCTTATGCTCAAATAAATTTGTTAGTCTCTAAGGTGCCACAAGTACTCCTTTTCTTTTTTTGTTTCTGTTGCATTTATAGTTACATTTTTCTTTATATAAACCTTGGTCGTTTACTTGTTAAGGGCTCCTTGATTATGGGGTATGTACAAAGAAGAACTCAGTGGACTATATCTCCCATGATGTACCAAGAGGTGAGACCGTGTTGCATTGTGAAAGATGTAGTCTAACCAGGGAGCCCAACCACACAGGAGAATGGGAGCCTTAGGCACCCGAACTATAACTCCCATGAGATGTACTGTGGCAGCATTTCAGAATAAATTTGTTTTAGTTTGGGGCCAAAATGTTACATTTTTTGTTTTTTCGTCAAATACATCAAAATTTCCCATGGAAGATTTCAAGTTAAGGAATTCTTTTTCCATTTTTGTTGAAATTTTCTGCAGGAGATTTTTTTTTTTCTGATGAGCTCTGCTATTTACATTGTAGCCACCTTAAAATTATTAGGATGGAGCAAATGTATGTTGTGTTTTCATAGGTACATTGCTGCAAAAGTCCATTTATAAACAGTATTACTGCTTGTTCTCTCTGACACTTCATTTCTCTTTAAATAGGATCCAGCTTTTAATGTTAATACAGAAATTGAGATTTTGAAGAAAATAAATCATGTGAGTATAGTCTTAAAATCTGATTTATCTTTTAATGTATATTCTGATTTTCTTGCTTGCTCATCTTCTTTTGAGGTTTCTATAGTCTGGTAACTAATGCTTCAGTTACAGTTAGGAGAAACAGCTTCTTAATTTTAATTTTGTCTTTTCCTGATTGGGTAGCAATGGTCACTTATTTTGCCTATTGTAGATAACGTTACAAAGCACTTTCTGTTCTACCCCATATCTTTATATGCTTGTTGTAACTATTCCAAAACTTGCATCTTTGAAATTGAAATTTGGATTGAAATTTTCTTTACTTGGTCTCTGTTTGAACCACTGATCAGAAAATAAGACTTTCCTTGATACATCTTTCTGTGAATATTGCTAGATGGCCAAGCTTGCTGACCTAGCTTTGGCCTTGACCAAATCTCCACAGAACCATGTGGTTGAAACTGCTTCGGCTCAGAGACCCTAATCCATGGTAGTCAATTTTTTCTTTTCTTTTTTTTTTTTTTTTTTGTTCTTGTCAAGGTCCATACTCCAGAGGAAATAATACCCCCCCCCCAAAAAAATTGATAAGTAAATAACATTTTGGGGTCTATTCAAAAACGTCTGGTGGTCCAGATTAGGCCCATGGTGCACCTACTGACTACCCTTGTCTAGTCAATCAGAACATCCAGTGTGGGAATCTTCAGATCTGAGTTAATTCGATAACATTGTTTGAAACTTTCCATTGACTTAAATAATAAACCCCACAAAAGTAGTACACTTCCAAATATCTTAGACACACCATCAATGTGAAATTGAGTAAATTTAATGGAAAAAAATTAGGTCTTATACCTGCTCCTGAATTCCTTTGGCAATTTTAGTGGATTTACTAAATTTTACCCTTTTTCCTGTTTTTTTTTTTAAATATTCTCTCTCCCTTTTGCTGTATGTCAACCCTCCACAAAAGGGGAACTCAAGTACAGTGGAATAGTATAATTGATTAGACAGAATGCATTGGCATAGCTGTGTGGGAACTCATCATAAGAATAACAAGGGGGTTTCAGATTGTGATTGAGGTTCATCGAGAGAAATGTTTTGGGGGAAAACTTCCATGGCACATGTCTGCACTAAGCAGTCAACTTGTCACATTAGTCTCACTACAATTAATATAAAATTCACTTGCATTTTTTTAAAAAGAGAAACCTATATCAGCATAGTGTCCTGCCACGTATACTTTGGATTGTGCACCATTCTGAAATTATTTTCTTGGGTAATATTTTCTTGTAATATTAGTTTTCATAAAATGATTGTGTCGTTTTATTGTTTCCTTCCTCTTTTGCTAGCCCTGCTTAATCAAGATAAAAAACTTCTTTGATGCAGAAGATTATTATATTGTTTTGGAATTGTAAGTAATTTGCATTCAATTTGTTCCAGAGTAAATGTTTTACCGCCATAAATAAAATAATATAATTTTAATAACTTGAACCTGACTTTGTGATGATCTCAGATGCTGTCGAAACCCTTGGTAAAACTGGGGGTTAGGATAGACAGGAAAGTCATTCTTTTGGAGCTGCAGAGGCACTCCACTTCGGCAGGATTCTCTGCCCTGTCATCCTGATCAGTTGCAGCTGATGTGGTGGATCACATAAGTAGAGAGAGTCTCAAAAAGAGCACAGGCCTGGATTATTGAGAGCTTTATTGTTCGAGGTCTGCTTCTTAACCTGGATCTGGAACTTGTTGGGGAGCCAGAGAAGGTAAGTGGGTGGCCAGATGGTGAGCCAGTTGCAGCTTCTGCATGGCCTTCATTGTCAGTCCCAGGTAGTACAATCTGAAGATGATGAGAGCATGGATTGCTGTAGCTGCAGGTTTGTGTGATAAGAAGGGTGAAGTCTCCTGGCTACCCAAAGGGGATAGAAGGTGTTCCAAGGCTTTGTGCTACATTGACAAGCAATGGCCAGATGGTCTTTTAGGAGATGAACTTCCTTGTAATAGTGCTTCTGCTTTCCTATTAACATCACCTCCATCTTTTCTGGATTTAGTTTCAGCTAGCTCAAGACCATTTATTTTTACTGTGCAGGTCACGTTTAAGAATTTATACACGTGTGCCAAATGAATATACTTTACTTTTCATTGGGGTCTTTTCTTTTAGAGAAGCTTTTCAGTCTCAGGCTTTCCCAGTGAGGTCTAACTTCTGAAACCAGTATATTGAATCTCTTTCTGTATTTCTGTTTCAGGATGGAAGGAGGAGAGTTATATGACAGAGTGTCGAGATCAATGAAGATGAAAGAAGCTACCTGCAAGCTCTATTTTTATCAGATGTTGTTGGCTGTAAAGGTAAATATTTCTGAATGTGTATAAAGAAAAATATGATTTTTCTCTGACTGTGCAATCAGTGCATCCGATGAAGTGAGTTGCAGCTCATGAAAGCTTATGCTCAAATAAATTTGTTAGTCTCTAAGTGCCACAAGTCCTATTTTTCTTTACTTCTATCATTTGTGCTTGCATGTATTTTTACAGCAGTAAATGGAATCTTCTCCTTATTCATAGAAGAGATTTAGGCCAGCGTTCCTTTAGCTGCTACGCTAACCAACCTGGAAAGGATCCATTCTCTTCCACAGGCGTTTTAATCTGGCCCTCAAGTTCCCACTGGGGAGCGGGATCTGGTGCTTGCCCCACTCTGGCGCTTCAGCCAGTGAGCAGGGACGGGGGCTGTTCCACGCAGCTCCTGGAAGCAGCGGTATGGCCCCCCTCAGGCTCCTTCGCGTAGAGGTAGCCGGGGGACTCCGCTCTGCACGCTGCCCCCACCCCAAGCACCGTCAGACCCACCCCCAGAAACCTCCCCCAGCTGCAGGAAGCTCAGCATCCTCTCCTGCTTCTGGCCCCCATTACTCCTCAGCTGCGGAGGGAGGGGTCACTGTATGGGGGGACTGCTCCCCCGTCCACCCAACCGCTGTGCATCTGGACCTCCCATACCCAGACACCCCGGCCACGGCTCACCCTATACACCCAGATATCCCCCCTAGCCATCCAAACCCCCTCCTCACTGAACCTCAACCCCTGCATCTGGAGCTCCCCTGCCTCCAGACCCCAACCCCTGCAGCCACCCCACCCCACACTGAACTCCCTGCACTCAAACCCCCACCCTGATGAGCCCCACCCCCTGCACCACCCTGAGTCCCCATCCCCAGACCCCCACACCACTGACCCCCCAACTAGCTGCAACCCAGACTCCCACCAAGCCCCATTCTCCCAGCACCCAGAACCCCCTGTTGAAACACCCAGACCCCTCCACTGAGCCCCAACCATATTCACCTGGAAGCCCCTGCAAAGTCCCATTGCCCCTGCTCCTGGAACCCTCCAAATGAGCCTCTGTGCATCCAGATCCCGCCCCCCCAACACCTGAGACTCCCACACTGAGCTGCCTGCACCCAGATTGTCTCCCACAGAATCCTCTCACTCCACACCTGGATCTTCCCCCCCACTGAGCCCCTTCACACTTGGATCCTTCCTGGTTGAGTCTGCCTGCCCCACATGTGGTGCTCCTGGCACAGAGGGGCAGGGCCCCAGGGTATTTCTTGGGCAGGTCCAGGCCTTGTGCTGTATCAGGGTCGAGTACATCCTCATCACTCAATCTGTGTACCGGGGTGGAGGGTGAGGAGGCTGCAGGGTGATCTCCCACCTGCATACAGCCAGTGGCCAGTGCTCCCCGCTGCCATGCTGGAGCCTCTGCATTTATTTATTGACAAATAAAGCTTGCAGAATATTGCAGGCTTTTAAAATATGTGCAGAATTTTTAATTTTTTGGTGCAGAATGCCCTCAGGAGTAACAGACTGGACCCCTGTCTCAGTCTGGACTCACCCCTGCCTTTCCCTTCAGGTTGGTTTCTTTGTCCCCTAGGAGAGTCTGGAATGCCTTCCCTCCCAGCCTTAAATAGAATTTACATAAGGCAGTTCCTAAACTTGACCACCACCTCCTGCCAGTGGAAAATTACTAGAAGTCAAATATAGTCTTGTTGTTCCTTCCTAGTGGACCATCAAATCTGATGGCCTGTCGTCTGGTGGATGTCTTCCCAATATATACCCAGTTGTAATTGTTACACAGTCCATATTGCTAACTTTAGATACAGAAATGATGCATGCATACAAATCGGATAATCACATTCAGTATATCATAACCTAAAGTACAAACAATTATGTCATATCCATATCATAATAATATTTCCATAAAGAATATGGAGTATAATGTCACATCCCCACTATATAAATTGTTCCAACACCACTGTGTAGTGGTGTTTGCCTTGGCAAACTAAGGCAGGGAAATGTACTTAATTTAAGAGGGTTTGAACACAGAAAAAGAGATTGGATCTTAATATCAAAAAAGAGATTGAGGACCAAAATTTCTTCGTGTTATCATGAAGAATCTGTTTTGATAATGACAGGTTTCAGAGTAACAGCCGTGTTAGTCTGTATTCGCAAAAAGAAAAGGAGTACTTGTGGCACCTTAGAGACTAACCCATTTATTTGAGCATGAGCTTTCGTGAGCTACAGCTCACTTCATCCGATGAAGTGAGCTGTAGCTCACGAAAGCTCATGCTCAAATAAATGGGTTAGTCTCTAAGGTGCCACAAGTACTCCTTTTCTTTTTGTTTTGATAATGTGGCATATGGATGATGAACTGCAGGGAAGGCACAGCTTTCCTGTTCTACATAGTCTACCTGTGGAGATTAGAAGCTGCTGTGTAGCATCTGACAAATATTTTAAATCTTTTTTCAGAGTAGCAGCCGTGTTAGTCTGTATTCGCAAAAAGAAAAGGAGTACTTGTGGCACCTTAGAGACTAACACATTTATTTGAGCATAAGCATAAGCTTTTCCATCGGATGCATTCAGTGGAAAATACAGTGGGGAGATTTATATACATAGAGAACATGAAACAATGGGTGTTACCATACGCACTGTAACCAGAGCGATCACTTAAGGTGAGCTATTACCAGCAGGAGAGCAGCGGGGGGGAAAAAACCTTTTGTAGTGATAATCAAGGTGGGCCATTTCCAGCAGTTGATAAGAACGTGGAATAACACTCTGCTTCTCTTACGTATGTCAGTAGTCTTAATCATGGAGTCATGACCAACAACAACATTCTTGTCAGCTGCTGGAAATGGCCTACCTTGATTATCACTACAAAAGGTGTCTCCCCCCCACTCTCCTGCTGGTAATAGCTCACCTTAAGTGATCTCTCTCGTTACAGTGTGTATGGTAACACCCATTGTTTCATGTTCTCTATGTATATAAATCTCCCCACTGTATTTTCCACTGAATGCATCCGATGAAGTGAGCTGTAGCTCACGAAAGCCTATGCTCAAATAAATTTGTTAGTCTCTAAGGTGCCATAAGTACTCCTTTCTTTTTAAATCTTTTTGTGAACCATATAGCTTCAAATACACACTTTTCAAATGAATCTGTTTGTTACTTGCATCATCATCATTGGAAAGACTTGGAAGTTCACATTTTAATGCATGCATTCTGTGTTCTGTGTGTGTGTTTGTTTGCATAGTATCTTCATGAAAATGGTATTATACATCGGGATCTAAAGCCAGAGAATGTGCTACTTTCATCTTCTGAAGAAACTTGTCTTATAAAGGTGAGGAAGAAACTTCTATCTCTGCATTTTTTTTCTTTTATTTTGATGTTCTTTATTCAAAACTTTGGAATGTTCTTCAGCAATTCTTCTCTAAATATTAAATTCCAACACACAAAAGTTAACATGGCATTAAGATTGCTGATGCACATTCCTAAATAATAGAGGCTAAAAATACAGGAAATCTTGAGTTAAAGTTCTTTCACAAACTTTAGAAATCACTTCCTCTCTCCTGAATATTTCAATCAATATATACACAAAAGTATGAATAAGAATTTTCGCATTTAATATTTCACATAGTAATCAGTGGAATAACACTCTGCTTCACTTGCGTATGTCAGTAGTCTTAATCATGGAGTCATGACCAACATTACGGTAATTATCCATGCTGTTTGGTGTCTTGCTGTGTTTTTGCCTGAGAGACTTAAGTATTGAGTAGGTTTGGAGATTGAACCATTGCTGTACATGAAATAGTCTCTCCAGGGTAGCCATGAATCCATTGTGCTGCTACTTATGCTTTTCCTCCATCTGGGGATAAATACAATACTTCAAACTGGTGTTCAATCCAACACTCTTTGCTAGCACTAAAACTCAAACCTCTCTGTCCCAACCCCCCCACAAAATGAGTCTCTTGTTCTGCTGAGTTTTCTGCTGAAGTCCTCTGCTGGGTAGAGCTTAGTACATAGTTGTGTACTGGCAAAATACCTTGGAAATTAGAGCCATAAATCTCTCTCCTGATACTTGCTAACTAATATAGTGTATTCTAGTATGTGTTAAAATAAAAACTGACTTAGTGTTATTCTCATAAACAAGATTACAGATTTTGGACAATCCAAGATTCTTGGAGAATCATCACTAATGAGAACATTATGTGGTACTCCCACGTATCTCGCCCCTGAAGTTCTCAATTCACTTGGGACAGCTGGGTATAGCCGTGCTGTGGACTGCTGGAGTTTAGGAGTTATTCTTTTTGTATGGTAAGAAACTTCATGGCTGGCAGTTCAGTTGAACAGTCATACATGGGTGGAGGTCTTAGGCCTTTATTTAAGTACGTTTGCTAATGAGTGTGTGTGTCCCATTTTCAATCCTGGAACAGATGTTGTGAAATGCATATTCGCATTAAGGTGGATAGAAAGTTGGCTAGATTGTCGGGCTCAACGGGTAGTGATCAATGGCTCCATGCCTAGTTGGCAGCCGGTATCAAGTGGAGTGCCCCAAGGGTCGGTTTTGTTCAATATCTTCATAAATGATCTGGAGGATGGTGTGGATTGCACCCTCAGCAAGTTTGCAGATGACACTAAACTGGGAGGAGAGGTAGATACACTGGAGGGTAGGGATAGGATACAGAGGGCCCTAGACAAATTAAAGGATTGGGCCAAAAGAAATCTGATGTGGTTCAACAAGGACAAGCGCAGAGTCCTGCACTTAGGACGGAAGAGTCCCATGCATCGCTACAGACTAGGGACCGAATGGCTAGGCAGCAGTTCTGCAGAAAAGGACCTAGGGGTTACAGTGGATGAGAAGCTGGATATGAGTCAACAGTGTGCCCTTGTTGCCAAGAAGGCCAATGGCATTTTGGGATGTATAAGTAGGGGCATTGCCAGCAGATCGAGGGACATGATCGTTCCCCTCTATTCGACATTGTTGAGGCCTCATCTGGAGTACTGTGTCCAGTTTTGGGCCCCACTTTACAAGAAGGATGTGGAAAAATTGGAAAGAGTCCAGCGGAGGGCAACAAAAATGATTAGGGGACTGGAACATATGACTTAATGAGGAGAGGCTGAGGGAACTGGGATTGTTTAGTCTGCGGAAGAGAAGAATGAGGGGGGATTTGACAGCTGCTTTCAACTACCTGAAAGAGGGTTCCAAAGAGGATGGCTCTAGACTGTTCTCAGCGGTAGCAGATGACAGAACAAGGAGTAATGGTCTCGAGTTGCAGTGGGGGAGGTTTTTCACTCGGAGGGTGGTGAAGCACTGGAATGCGTTACCTAGGGAGGTGGTGGAAAATCCTTCCTTTGAGGTTTTTAAGGTCTGGCTTGACAAAGTCCTGGCTGGGATGATTTAGTTGGGGATTGGTCCTGCTTTGAGCAGGGGGTTGGACTAGATGACCTTCTGAGGTCCCTTCCAACCCGGATATTCTATGATTCTACAACAGTCAGGCTTTCAGCTGCTGTAGCAAAAGCTGCATTATCCATTATATTTGTTTCTCTTTTATTTAGCCTGTGTGGATATCCACCATTCAATGAACAAAATACTCAGCTATGTCTGAAAGATCAAATTACCCGTGGAGAATATACATTTATTCCAAGAGAATGGAAGCATGTGTCAGATATGGGTATGTTTACATTACAATGGCTGTAGAAGTATTTTGCTGACCCTCTAAAGTTTCTGCTGTGCCTTAATTGGTATCTTTGGGTGCGTCTACATTTCAGCTAGGAGGTGTGAATCCCAGTTCTCAGAGACACCTGCACTAGCTCTGCTTCAGCTAGTGCACTAAAAATAGTAGCATTGCTGAAGTAGCACCAGCATTGGCTTGGGCTTGTTGCCCAAGTATGTACCCAGGGATCTGCGCTTGCTGATCAATTAAGGTGGGTAGCCTTAATTGATAAGAGCCCACCTTAATTGATTAGTCTCGTAAGAGTTGGTATGGCAACACTCATTTTTTCTTGTTCTTTGTCTGTCTGTCTGTCTATCTTCCTACTGTATTTTCCACTGCATGCATCCGATGAAGTGGGTTTTAGCCCACGAAAGCTTATGCCCAAATAAATTTGTTAGTCTCTAAGGGTATGTCTACACTATGAAATTAGGTCAACTTTATAGAAGTTGGTTTTTTAGAAATCGTTTTTATATCGTTGATTGTGTGTGTCCCCACACAAAATGCTCTAAGTGCATTAAGTGCATTAACTCGGCAGAGTGCTTCCACAGTACCGAGGCTAGCGTCGACTTCCGGAGCATTGCACTGTGGGTAGCTATCCCACAGTTCCCGCAGTCTCTGCCGCCCATTGGAATTCTGGGTTGAGATCCCAATGCCTAATGGGGCGAAAACATTGTCATGGATGGTTCTGGGTACGTGTCGTCAGGCCCACCCTCCCTCCTGCCCTCTGTGAAAGCAATGGCAGACAATTGTTTCGCACCTTTTTTCCTGGGTTACCTGTGCAGACACCATACCACGGGAAACGTGGAGCCCACTCAGCTCACTGTCACCATACGTCTCCTGGGTATTGGCAGATGCGGTACTGCATTGCTATGCAACAGCAGCTCATTGCCTTGTGGCAGCAGACGGTGCAATAGGCCTGATAACCATCGTCGTCATGTCCTAGGTGCTCTTGGCCACCTCGGTGAGGTCGGTCAGGAGCGCCTGGGGAGACATGGGCACAGGGACCTAAATAGAAAGAGTCGACCAGGTCATTCTCTTTAGTCCTGCTGTCAGTCTATTATACCGTCTTCTGCTGAGCAGCCAGGAGATGGGGATGGCTAGCAGTCCTGCTGCACCGTCTACTGCCAGCCTAAGATGTAAAAAATAGATGGAGTGGATCAAAACAAGAAATAGACGAGATTTGTTTTGTATTAATTTGCTCCTCCCTCACTCCCTCCCTCCCTCCATGAAATCAACGACTGACAGTCGTTTCAGTGAGGTCTGTCGGGGCACCTTGAAAAGTTTAATGGAGATTCAGTCCTGCCTGGAGGGGGAGGGATAGCTCAGTGGGTTGAGCATTGGCATTTTGAGTTCAATCCTTGAGGGGGCCATTCTGTGTGACAGTTGTTTTTGTTTCTCCTTGATGTAAAGCCACCCCCTTTATTGATTTTAATTCCCTGTAAGCCAAACCTGTAAGCCATGTCATCAGTTTCCCCTCCCTCCGTCAGAGCAATGGCAGACAACTGTTCTGTGCCTTTTTTCCGTGCAGACGCCATACCACGGCAAGCATGGAGCCCGCTTAGATCACTTTGGCAGTTATGAGCACATTAAACACCACGTGCATTATTCAGCAGTATCTGTAGCACCAGAACCTGCCAAAGCGAAACCGGGCGAATAGGTGATGTCAGCGCAGTAACGAGAGTGATGAGGACATGGACACAGACTTCTGTCAAAGAACGGGCCTTGGCAATGTGGGCATCATGGTGCTAATGGGGCAGGTTCATGCCGTGGAACGCCGATTCTGGGCTTGGGAAACAAGCACAGACTGGTGGGACCGCATAGTGTTGCAGGTCTGGGACGATTCCCAGTGGCTGCGAAACTTTCGCATGCATAAGGGCACTTTCATGGAACTTTGTGACTTGCTTTCCCCTGCCCTGAAGCGCAAGAATACCAAGATGAGCGCAGCCCTCACAGTTGAGAAGCGAGTGGCAATAGCCCTGTGGAAGCTTGCAATGCCAGACAGCTACTGGTCAGTTGGGAATCAATTTGGAGTGGGCAAATCTACTGTGGAGGCTGCTGTGATGCAAGTAGCCAACACAATCAAAGATCTGCTGATATCAAGGGTAGTGAGTCTGGGAAATGTGCAGGTCATAGTGGATGACTTTGCTGCAATGGGATTCCCTAACTGTGGTGGGGCCATAGACGGAACCCATATCCCTATCTTGGCACCGGAGCACCAAGGCAGCGAGTACATAAACCGCAAGGGGTACTTTTCAGTGGTGCTGCAATCACTGGTGGATCACAAGGGACGTTTCACCAACATCAACGTGGGATGGCCGGGAAAGGTACATGACGCTCACATCTTCAGGAATTCTGGTCTGTTTCAAAAGCTGCAGGAAGGGAGTTTCTTCCCAGACCAGAAAATAACCGTTGGGGAGGTTGAAATGCCTATAGCTATCCTTGGGGACCCAGCCTACCCCTTAATGCCATGGCTCATGAAGTCATACACAGGCAGCCTGGACAGTAGTCAGGAGCTGTTCAACTATAGGCTGAGCAAGTGCAAAATGGTGGTAGAATGTGCATTTGAGTGTTTAAAAGCGCGCTGGCGCAGTTTACTGACTCGCTTAGACCTCAGCGAAACCAATGTTCCCACTGTTATTACTGCTTGCTGTGCGCTCCACAATATCTGTGAGAGCAAGGGGGAGATGTTTATGGCGGGGTGGGAGGTTGAGTCAAATTCCCTGGCCGCTGGTTACGCGCAGCCAGACACCAGGGCGGTTAGAAGAGCACAGGAGGGCGTGGTGCTCATCAGAGAAGCTTTGAAAACTATTTTCATGACTGGACAGGCTACAGTGTGAAAGTTCTGTTTGTTTCTCCTTGATGAAACACCTCCCCCCCACCCCTTGGTTCACTCTACTTCCCTGTAAGCTAAGTACCCTCCCCTCCCCCCTTCGATCACCGCTTGCAGAGGCAATAAAGTCATTGTTGCTTCACATTCATGCATTCTTTATTAATTCATCACACAAATAGGGGGATAACTGCCAAGGTAGCCCGAGAGGGGTGGGGGAGGAGGGAAGGACAAGGCCACACTGCACTTTAAAACTTAAAAGCTTAAAAAAATTAAAACATTGAATGCCAGCCTTCTGTTGCTTGGGCAATCCTCTGGGGTGGAGTGGCTGGGTGGCCAGAGGCTCCCCCGCTGCATTCTTGGGCATCTGGGTGAGGAGGCTATGGAACTTGGGAAGGAGGGCGGTTGGTTACACAGGGGCTGTAGCGGCGGTCTGTGCTCCTGCTGCCTTTCCTGCAGCTCAACCGTACGCTGGAGTATATTAGTTTGATCCTCCAGCAGCCTCAGCATTGAATCCTGTCTCCTCTCATCATGCTGCTGCCACCTATCATCTTCAGCCCGCCACCTCTCCTCGCGTTCATGTTGTGCTTCCTGCACTCTGACATTGTCTGCCTCCACTCATTGTGCTGTGCTCTGTCAGTGTGGGAGGACAGCATGAGGTCAGAGAACATTTAATCGCAACTGCGTCTTTTTCGCCTTCTAATCTTCGCTAGCCTCTGGGAAGGAGAAGATACAGTGATCCTTGAAACACATGCAGCTGGTGGAAGGAAAAAAAGGGACAGTGGTATTTAAAAAGACACATTTTATAGAACAATGGGTACACTCTTTCATGGTAAACCTTGCTGTTAACATTACATACATAGCACATATGCTTTCGTTACAAGGTTGCATTTTGCCTCCCCGCACTGCGTGGCTAACCCCTCCCCCCGCCACATGGCTAACAGTGGGGAACAACAGAGGAACGAGCACCTCTGAATGTCCCCTTAATAAAAGCACCCTATTTCAACCAGGTGACCATGAATGATATCACTCTCCTGAGGATTACACAGAGAGATAAAGAACGGATGTTGTTTGAATGCCAGCAAACATACTCTGCAATGCTTTTTTCTGCAATGATTCCCGATTACGTGCTACTTGCCTGGTGTGGTAAAGTGTCCTACCATGGTGGACGGAATAAGGCTGCCCTCCCCAGAAACCTTTTGCAAAGGCTTTGGGAGTACATCCAGGAGAGCTTTATGGAGATGTCAGTGGAGGATTTCCGCTCCATCCCCAGATACGTTAACAGACTTTTCCACTAGCTGTACTGGCCGTGAATGTTAGGGCAAATTAATCATTAAACACGCTTGCTTTTAAACCATGTATATTATTTAAAAAGGTACACTCACCAGAGGTCCCTTCTCCGCCTGGCGGGTCTGGGAGGCAGCTTTGGGTGGGTTTGGGGAGTACTGGGTCCAGGTCCAGGGTGAGAAACAGTTCCTGGCTGTCGGGAAAACCGGTTTCTCTGCTTGCTTGCTGTGAGCTATCTTCAGCCTCCTCCTCCTCATCTTCCTCATCCCCAAAACCTGCTTCCGTGTTGCCTCCCACTCCATTGACGGAGTCAAAGCACAGGGTTGGGGTAGTGGTGGCTGCACCCCCTAAAATGGCACGTAGGTAATCATAGAAGCGTCATGTTTGAGGCTCTGACCCGGAGCGGCTGTTTGCCTCTCCGGTTTTTTGGTAGGCTTGCCTCAGCTCCTTAAGTTTCATGCGGCACTGCTTCTCTTTCTGCAACTGTTATGGCCTCTGTCCTTCATGCCCTGGGAGATTTTTACAGATGTTTTGGCATTTCGAAAACTGGAATGGAGTTCTGATAGCACGGATTCGTCTCCCCCTACAGAGATCAGATCCCGTACCTCCTGTTCGGTCCATGCTGGAGCTCTTTTGCAATTCTGGGACTCCATCATTGTCACCTCGGTTGATGAGCTCCGCATGGCCACCTCTGCTGATGAGCTGTGCACTCACCTGCAGCTTACCATGCTGGCCAAACAGGAAATGAGATTCAAAAGTTCGCGGGCCTTTTCCTGTCTACCTGGCCAGTGTATCTGAGTTGAGAGTGCTGTCCAGAGTGGTCACAATGGAGCACTCTGGGATAGCTCCTGGAGGCCAATACCATCAAATTGCGTCCACAGTACCCCAAATTTGACCCGGCAAGGCCGATTTCAGCGCTAATCCCCTTGTTGGGGGTGGAGTAAAGAAATCGATTTTAAGGGCCCTTTACGTTAAAAAAAGGGCTTCATCGTGTGGACAGATGCAGGGTTAAATCGATTTAACGCTGCTAAATTTGACCTCAACTCCTATTGTGCCACAAGTACTCCTCGTTCTTTGTACTCAGAACAGTCTTTTAACAGTGAATGTGTGAAATAGCTTACAAAGCAGGAAGTGTTTACTTGTTAATGGAAGAAAACACTTTTGCTAACCCTGAACTTCCAGGCTCTAAAGTGAAATATTTGGATTTATTTTATTAATGTACATCACAATCCTTTGTACTGCCTTAAACACATTGGATAATTTATTTTAAAGTTATGGAGTCATTAGATTATTGGCGTTATGCCAATCACCTTATTTTATTGTTTTAGCTTTGGATCTTGTGAAGAAGCTGTTAGTAGTGGATCCAAATAAACGTCTTACAACGGAAAAAGCCTTAGAACATCCCTGGCTTCAGGTATGTGTTGAATCATGTATTTAAAGTACAGTACAGCAACGACATTCTGGGAGGGGTACTGCCTATTTGTTATTGTGTGACATATATAAGACTTCATTCACAAGGAACATTATGGCTAGTTAGACTAGCTGTATAAGGTGGCTTAGAACAGTCTCTCTCATGGCTTAAAAGCTCGCTCTTAATGAAAATGCAACAATTGTTCAGTGGTTTGACTTTTCAAGACATTACCAATGTCTGAAGAGGAGTGAGCCAGCAGTTGCCCAGCAGGAGAGTATGCTCGACCCCTCAGACCGTGGAGTGGGGCAGGGGAAGGGTAACTGCTAAGGTCATTAGAGGACCTGTGCAACATGTCAGATCCTTGCTTGAATGGAGCACACAGTGTGGAAGGGGTTCCTTTTGTGACTTCGTTGTCATAAGACCAACTATGGTGCTTGGAATTGGAATATTCCTACTCTGCATTCTTCTGGGTTCACTCACTATTCTGTACCTCGCAGTCCTGTCAATCTCCTGGAGTGGATTAACTGGGTACAGATTTACATTTTAGGTTTTAGTTCTGTGCAGTTTATTTAAACACTGCGTGGTGGGTTCTAAAAACCAGTGATGATGGACATAATGGAAAAGGAGGCAATAAATTACAAGGGATAAAAAATAAGTGGGAGTGGCATTATAGACGAGATGAGAATTTGAGACGTTTCAAAGTGTAGTCAATTGAATCTCTTAAAATTCTGGTTGTATTCCTCCTCTGGGGAGGGTTCTGATTGCCACACTGTAATTTTAGTGAGACTGACAGGCACACTGGTCAGAAAAGAGTTTATAAGAATATCACAGCTGAAAAATGGTGCTTTGGGTTAATGGTCATAATGGGACAGTGAATTCATACGCTATCTTTGCCAAGACACAAATACCAAGCCATTTTTTAATTGACAGATGTGGTCTGGGGTGTTGTCCTGGAAAAGCAATGTTTTGGCCAAAAGGAAATCTGACAAATTATTCAGCATTTAATGGACCATACACATTTGCATCACAGCAGATTTCTTTGGTGTTAACTTGGAAACAGAGTTTTGTATGCAGGATTTTAATCTTGGCTCACTTCACAACTAGCAGGGGAAAGCTGCTTTCATCTGACAAAAATATAGGGGGCAGGAATACTTTACTTTAAGATGGGACTGCTATGGTTTCTACCCTCCACCCACCGAAATCCAAATGTCAGTCAATCCCTATTTTTAGAAATATTTCCTTACATGGCTGGCTGCCATCTTATACGAGTTGTTTGCAGGTGATGTACCCCTGGCTGCTCTGAAGGCCAGCATCCCAAATGTTCAGTTCTAGATGTCAGGCCACTTGAACACCACCAGAGGAGCCACTTGAGCTCCTGTAACTGTGTGCAGTGAGGAGCTGATGGCCCTCCACTCTCTCTGCCATTGTCTGTAAGTATTGTTTTTAAAAACTAGCATAGAAGCAGCACGATGGATGCATGCATCAGATATACAGATGATGTCTATCAGGCCACAAGAGTTTGAAATGTCTTAGTATTTTTAGCTCCTTAGAGAAATGTTCAGCTATTAATAATAATTCAACCCCTCTGTCCAAATTTTCATTTCTGAACACTACATTTTTTAACCAGTAAGACCGCCAATTTAGGGTTGAAATATTTCTCCTGATGTTTAACCTAAAATTAACCGGTTTTTTTTGTTTGTTTGTTTTTTAAACTCCAGTGGTCTACTCAAGACATGGAGCAGAGAGAGCAGCATTCAAGATAGGTTTTATAGTGTCCACTGTTTTTACCTGGGCTCTATTAGGCTTTGTATTCTAGTTTCAAGAAACTAATATTAACAAAATGGATATTAAGCAAGAGATTTCCAAAAGTTCAAATGGCAGTTAGCTACTATTTGTGTCTCTGAAAATCTTACTCTAAAATGCACGGTGACCTATTCTGTATCAGTTTTTCGTGGGTGATCCAGGTTTGATATGAATAAGGCCCATATGCTCCACCATTTTACATGGTCAAAGCTGATTAAATGATGCTGCAGGCCCAGTTTTAGCTCAGCTAGTACTAGTTGAGTATTCTGTGATCCATTGAGGAATGAAAAGATGGGAGAATAGCAATAATATTTTGTTCTTACTTGTGATGCACACAGTAACCAGCTGACCAAAATTCACCATTCTGCTGGTACAGAGACCACAGGATTCTATGGAGGATTGTGCAGACAAATTCACTGAACAGTTACTGTTGCAGTCCTCACAGAATGTTGTCCTTAGAAATTTGTGTGTGTGCGTGTGCGTGCACTAGCCCACGTCTTCTTGGAAGTGATGGACACAAGTGTTGCCTAAGGAGTAAAGAGCTCCCAAAGGACTAGCCACATATTTGACCTAATATCTGGGTCTGCTCTGAGTATACTGTGTCTGTTATTTGCAAAGCTTATGTTGCATGGTTTCACCATCACATCCTACGGTTCCATTCAAGGTATAGTCCACACCTGTATTATCACTGGAGTAGTTTTTCTTGTAGCCCTGGACACTGCTGAACTCAGTGTGTGCCTGTCCTCCCCCACTGGTCATGAGATTTGTGTCTAATCCCACTTCCATCTGTTCGGATATAGATATTCAGGCCTGTCTGTAAAGGCCTATACTGTTAAGAATTTAGGTGTATTCTTATCACTTGGCCAGTTATAGAGGTATAAAAGAAAGAATCAAAATCACTGTCTGCCGGTGTAAGGTCGTTCTCTTACTGTGGCAGTCTGAGGCCCTGTTCTTAGGCTAAGGCCTTTGGCTAAGCAGGAGAGGCAGCCATAAGCTGGGAAGCGAACAGTCGCATCCTCACATTCCAAACTAGTCACATTGAAAGAAGGTGCTATTGGGCTGTTAGGAATACAATCCTGTCCTGATAATGCCTATTGCCTCCAGAGAAAGGGAAGTGCCTAGAAGATGTAAAAGGAAACTTAGTTTGATAGCATCCTGTCTGGCAAGAACTCACTTATCAATAGCTGGGATGTGAAATCCTCATTTCTGTGTTTGTTCTATCACTGGTTTCAGAGTAACAGCCAAGTTAGTCTGTATTTGCAAAAAGAAAAGGAGTACTTGTGGCACCTTAGAGACTAACCAATTTATTTGAGCATAAGCTTTCGTGATGCATCCGGTGAAGTGAGCTGTAGCTCACGAAAGCTTATGCTCAAATAAATTGGTTAGTCTCTAAGGTGCCACAAGTACTCCTTTTCTTTTTGTTCTGTCACTGTCTTCCCCATTTCCCTATTGTTTGTCTGTATAATGTCTGTCTGGTTCTGTGATTGTTTCTGTCTGCTGTATATTTAATTTTGCTGGGTATAAACTAATTAAGGTAGTTGGGATATAATTGGTTAAATAATCATGTTACAATATGTTAGGATTGGTTAGTTAAATTTCAGGAAAATGATTGGTTAAGGTATAGCTAAGCAGAACTCAAGTTTTACTATATAGTCTGCAGTCAATCAGGAAGTGTGTGGGTGGGTGGGGGGGAAATGGGGACAGGGAATGGGGGTGGGAAATTGGAATCATGTTTTGCTAAGGGGTGGGGAATGGGAACAGGGACACAGGTAAGGCTCTGTGGTGTCAGAGCTGGAAAGGGGGACACTAAGGAAAGAAACTGGAATCATGCTTGCTGGAAGTTCACCCCAATAAACATCGAATTGTTTGCGCCTTTGGACTTCGAGTATTGTTGCTCTCTGTTCATGCGAGAAGGACCAGGGAAGTAAGTGGGTGAAGGAATAAGCCCCCTAACACCATCCACAGAGTAATTCGTCTCATTATCGAAGATCTGCTTTTCAGATGCTTGTGGAGTTGTCTTGTAGTAGTTTGAGTCATAACTACAAGGTGGGAATTAAACCAGGGGTTCTCAAATTCATTTGTAGTCTGGATCATATGTTACTAGAGAGATTGCCTGGTTGGACACCACCCCTCACATTAATGACTGTGGACCACCTCTCTTTCCATTTGCCATTGCAAGGTATATCTATGCAGCTACAGCAATAGCTTCCCTGGCAAATAACACTTAGACATTACTTGATGTGTTTTTATTTTTTTAATGTGTGGAGTGCCCTGTCCTCTTTTGGGAAAAGTTAATCATGTTATTTGTGCTGCTTTTTTAAATATAATCTCCCATCAGTTCTGTTTCTTTCTCTCCTTCTGCTCGTACTGTATTTCCACTTGTGCAAGTCTCCCCATTTCCATTGCATGTGTTTCCCAGCCATTTGCTTCCTTTCTCTGTCTGTTGACTGGTTCCTCTTTCCTCCCCTCTTCCTCTTATGCAGCAAACCCTGGCCTAGTAGAAGCAGCAAGATTGGCTTCTTCTCCTTGCTTCCAGCCACTTTTACAGGCAGTGAGGAACCTGGATACCTGTAGCAGGAGCTGAGAACCAGGAGAACAGTATCCTGTGACTAATCAGCCTGTCCACAGACCACCACCATAAGCTTCGTGGTTCACAGTTTGGGAATTACCCTATGAGCAAATTGTGTCTCCAGTGGGGGATTGGGTAGGCAGAATCCTATACCCCGTATTACTTAATGTGTGTGTATATATATATGATGCATCGCGGCTAGATGGTTTCTAAATATAAGGCAGAGTGTCATAAGCAAGTTTCCTTTGTGGCTTGCTTGTTCAGGGGATTTGTTGGAAGCACTGAGTCAGGTTAAGAACTTTCTTAGCTCTTGACAACACTCTTTCCATGGCATCCCCCTGTGTCAGACATAGTACAAAACTGTATTTTCCCATTATGCTATGACCACCTTACAATGGCATCATGTGCCCTTTGTAGGTATGGGACTTGTTCACTGTAATTCCCTTTTAGCAAGCTGTTTTCCTCATCCTTTGCAGCTTGTTTAAAATGCAACAGTGTATTTGAGCTGCTGTGATCATATTGCATGTGCCTTGACTTTTGTATATTGGCTCTCTATAAAGTCATTGGCCTTGAGTTTTCAGTCTTGATTTTTAAAGCTTTTAATGGTGTAGGTTCATTAGCAGCTTCCATATCTTCATTCTGACTGACATCTCTGTCCAAACACCACATGCCTTTGCTGTAGTGGCCTCTAGGGTATGAACTTTGCCTCTCAACCCCTCTTTCCCAACTTCTAAATGACACTTTAAAAAAAAAATCCCTAAAAATGCATGGTCACTCCTTGTTAACCCCCCACCCTTTTTTTAACCTTCCTTCTCTTTGTTCATTCATCACTGACTCTGCTTACTCCATTCCCTTTGTTCTTAAAGTCTTAGGCAGCTTTCAGAGTGTCTGATTTTATTGTTCTTTGGTGCCCCAGTCACTTCTGTGTGGTGTATGATGAATCAGTAAATATGTTATAGCAGAAACATATAAATAATTACAGGTTTCAGAGTAGCAGCTGTGTTAGTCTGTATTCGCAAAAAGAAAAGGAGGACTTGTGGCACCTTAGAGACTAACACATTTTTTTGAGCATAAGCTTTCCTGAGCTACAGTTCACTTCATCGGATGCATTCTGATGAAGTGAGCTGTAACTCACGAAAGCTTATGCTCAAATAAATTTGTTAGTCTCTAAGGTGCCACAAATACTCTTTTTCTTTTTATATAAATAATTGTAAGACTTGGTATATTTTCCTGCACCCTTCATAAAGAATGTTACTTTTGAAAGCGCCCTTCAAAGTGAAGCTTTTAATTCCCTCTCCCACCATCACAGGCTGAAGAGGGTTGAATGGAGTCTCTCAATACCTTTCCTAACTAACTTTTGTAGGAATTACTACTAAGTGTGCAGCCTCTTCAGCATTCCCAGCCCCAGCGAGACTGGTCCTGGGAACCTAATTTGAGGAACACATGGTAGTGCAATGCCCTAACCACAGGACTCACCTAACCAGCCATATCTTAGACTTTTTTTCCCCAAACATTCCATGTAACTAAATGTTTATAATTCTTCACAGGATGAAAATATGAAGAGCACATTTCAAGAGCTACTCTCACAAACAAGAGTCTCTATGCATCCACCACAGACATCAAGACTGGTATGTTTTTTGCTTTGTTGTTTTTTAGTTTGCATTTAAAACACGCTGAGTAGGTGTTACCTGAGTAGGTCACAGCTGAGAGTGCCAGATTCAGGACAAACTACTGAAAAATAGGGCAGACTCACCACAAACTGGTGGTTATTATATCATTAGATTATACCAAGCCAGTAGCAAAAATAAACTTCTGTCTCACTGCACTGGTTAACAAGAAGTCAAAAATGCAGTCTCCTTAAGCATTCAGGCCTTTGTCTCACCACCCAGACACTGGACTCTGACAAGTGGTTACTGAAAACCAATTTAATCAAACATAGGGTCTTTCCAGTCTCAAGAAATTGGGTCAATATATAACTCAGATCTTACCCAATAATCACGCCGCTGCTAATCCTTTAACTAAAATCTAAAGGTTTATTAAGAAAAGCCGAGAGTTAAAATGGTTAATAGATCATATGCATACAATAATTGCAGTGTTCTTATATCAGGTTTGTAGAAGTGATGTTATAGACGGGGGCGGCCAAATTTACTGAATGCCGGAGCCGCATACGACAATCTTCAGAAGTTGGAGAGCTGGGGCACGCTTGCTGGGGCTCAGGTCTTCAGCCACGCGGGAGGTACCTGCTGGAACTCGGGGCTTCAGCCCTGCTCCAGCTGAAGCCCCAAGCCTTGGCAGGCACCCCGCCACCTCCTCCCCTCCCACCGATTTTTGCCAAGGTTTGCTGGCCCTGCTAGGTCACCTGGTGCTGCCAGGTCCCCTTCCTGCATGGCAGCTACTGGCGCTGGCAAGCTGGGAGCTGTGGCATGGGAAGAGGGAGTGGCCACAGCTGGGAGCTACAGGGAGAGCCACTGTTTTGGTGATGCATCTCCCTGAGGAGCTAAAGCAGTGGAAGCTCCCTGCAGCTGTTTGCTGCTGTCTCTCCATGTGGAGCTAACACCTGGGAGCTACAGGGAGGGGCCGCTGAGGGTAAGAGGGGGTGGGTGTCTGGGGGGCATGACTCAAGCTGTTGGGGAGGGGGAGTGAGAATCTTTAAACTGTACCCCCCCACTCTCAGCGGGCACCAGTCATCTCTGGCAGAAGCTCCTAGCCCCACCACCCTGCCTCAGGGTAGAAGCCCCGAGTCTCCCTCCCTCTCCCCCTAGTCTGGTAGGTGGAGAATGGGGGTGTGTGGGGGCTCCGTGAACCTCACTTCAACTGTAAAAGAGCTGCATGTGGCTCGCAAGCTGGCTTGAAAAGTCTCTCTGGTAACTTCCAAAAAATTGGAAGATCCTCAGTCCATCGTTCAATATCTTCCTTTTAGTTGTAAAACCACAGTCCAGAGAATCAGAGCAGAAAAGAGGCAAAATGGAGTCATCTCAGGGATCTTTTCTACCCTTTGCCATGTGCCTGGAAATTTTCTGTTTAAAACAAAGCTCACAGCTCAGTTTGTGGAAAGTTACTGGCACAAAATGGAGTCCAGGATCATATGAGCATATCATCTGTTGTTACATGGCTTGATGACTCTCAGGGGCAGCCATTGCTCATATCCGTGCTGAGGTGTCCACAGGAAGATCTTCCTGGGTATAATGAGTTTCTTCTGTGGCCCATTATGAGAGCTAAGTGTATTTAATGGGCCACCAAACTTGAATAGTCCATTCACAATGTGCTGGCTAAACTGGATGTAAACTACCTTGTGGGTGTTACCCCAGGAACAAACACATTTGAGATACAGATATATAGCCTATGTCCATAGCTTCAGATACAGTGAATACATGGATTTAAACAGATAACTTTATTTGGAAAATCATAACTTTTCCATTGACTCCTTACAAGATATACTTCGTACAAAATCTGTTGCAATTGTCTAACAGTGGCAATAAATATCATTGATATAAATGGTCATATTTCAATCATGCAGCATCACAGTAGGAATAAAATGAAATTTTATAAGCAGAGAAATTGAGATTAGAAAGAAATCCATTTATAGTAGTAAAAATTGATTTTGAATATTTATCCTGCAGAAACTTATAATTTCAAGCTAGTGTGGCAGGGAGGGATAGCTCAGTGGTTTAAGCATTGGCCTGCTAAACCCGGGGTTGTGAGTTCAATCCTTGAGGGGGCCATTTAGGGATTTGGGGCAAAAATTGGGGGTTGGACTAGATGATCTCCAGAGGTCCCTTCCAACCCTGATGTTCTATGATTACACCCCTGCCTCTGCTCTGTGCTGGTTAGCTCTGTCAGTTACTATACCTTTTACCAGTAGAATCAGTAGGTATCATCAAAGCACTTAAGTATGTGGTTAATTCTAAGTGCATAAATTGTCCCAGTAGACTTCAATAGGACTATTCTTGTGCTTAAAATGAACCATATGCTTGAGTATATTTGATCATCATAGCTTTAAAGACCCAGATACTTAATATCCTAGGAAGAACTGATATTAACTGAAGGCTGGAGATTGTGTGTAGGGTTGTCACTGTAAGATAGTAAGAAGGAAAGATAAGAGTAAGATTGGGGAGCTGGGTGCTTCCTTGTATTTTATTTTACTTTTTTGAGGGGAAAGAATGGAGAGAGAGAAGGGATTAAGAGCAGCTGTCTGATGTTAGGTTTCAGAGTAGCAGCCGTGTTAGTCTGTATCCGCAAAAAGAAAAGGAGTACTTGTGGCACCTTAGAGACTAACCAATTTATTTGAGCATAAGCTTTCGTGAGCTACAGCTCACTTCATCGGATGCGTCCACATGCATCCAATGAAGTGAGCTGTAGCTCACGAAAGCTTATGCTCAAATAAATTGGTTAGTCTCTAAGGTGCCACAAGTACTTTTTGTCTGATGTTAGAGGATCATATATGCTTGCTGATTGGGGAGGCCATTGCCAGTTCCCACTGTCTTGCGGATAACGTAAGGATCATCCCGTCCTTAAAACAGGTAGCTATTTCTGCATCATTGCTGTAAATAAATCCAGCTCAGATGCCTTGTTTGTAATCAGAACTTTTAATATGTTCTTAAATTGTTTATCACATTTAGTTTAAGTCTGAAAGAAATTATTTGTTGCGGTTCCTTGATCAGATTTTTTGTGCATCATCCCTCAGAGTGTTCATCTGGTTGGTGTCAGTCCAGGAAAAATTGACACATGAGGGGGCTTTGATGTAACCAGGACAAATAAAACTGACAACAAATGTGAGTTTACTAAATGACAGATGATCAAGAAAGAGAGAGAACTAGTCATATTAATTTTATGGAGTGACAGGCAACCTGATAAATGGTTTTAAGGATTGGTAATGGTGAGAGTGCAGATGATGATGACTGAATCTTTTTCCATGGTTGATTGTGTTTTTGCTCTCAGTTGTCATATGGGAGGCAGCAAAGAGAGTTTTCTTAAACATCTTGAACTCACAGTAGGCATGATAGTTGGGCTCTGCCTCCATTCTGAACATATATTAAAATTAAAGGTGTTAGGTATTTGTGTTTGACTTGCATAGACATGCTCCTGCCTCTTTCTTTTAGCCAACCACAACCAGAAAACGTCCCCATGAAAAGGAAGAGGAATCTGGCTCTTCTAAGCATGCTGTTCCTTCGACATCATTTCAGGAAAAAAAGTGAAGGAAAGTAAACTTACTTGAATTGCTGTTTTTGTCTATCGATTATACAGATTTTTATAAGAAATGTTTTTCTCTTAATAGTGGAATAATTGTTCTGTACTAATAATTGATAAATAAAAATAACTTTGTAAGAATGGAGTGACTCACTGAATTGGACAACAGCTTGTGGGGATTCCCATACATACAAGGTAAAATACCAAGCAAACTACCACCTGCCCTCAAACTTCTTTCTGGGGCAAAGTTATCAAGAGGGTGATGGCAGGCCAACTCCATAAGCAATGGGACCCTCCCTGGTAGTTTGGACCTCTGTCATTCTGGTTTCATAGTGCTGGAATGGCACAGAGATGGTATTCACAACACTAATGGATTACCTCAGGGCTCAGAAGTGAAATATACTTGCTAATGTTGCTGGACTTTCTCAACCATTGACACCGTTTCATCATAAGGAAATGCCCTATGGGAACCCATAACAGGAATTTGCTTCAAGGTGATTCAGTCATTCAAATGATTCCAGAGCATGTGATGAACAGCTGATCCTCTTCCTCCACAGGCCATTACCTGAAATGTACCACAGGTATCAAACTTTATTTTGCACTTATATGAAGCTACTGGTAGAGACTGAGATGGTATGGGCTTCAGAAACAATTAGATGGTAAATTCTGGGTGACAGAGTCCATGGCTTTCTGTTTCTGTAAACTGCCTAGTATGCTTTCAGCTGCTGTAAAAACAAATGATGCCATCAATATATGGTTGGCATCTAGTTCTGTCTCCTTCTCAACAAATGTTTACATTATTTACCTTAGAAAGGGGATGAATAAGAAGGGACATTATAAGAGTATATAAAATATTTAATATCTAGAGAAGTAGGTAATGAGAAGTTCTTTGAGTGCTTGCTCATGTCCATTCCACGTTAGATGTGCATGTGCTGCATGCACCATCACCAGAGATTTTTTCCTTCAGTGGTATCCGTGAGGCTGGCTCTCGCACCCTCTGGTGCTGTACGCTCAGGCACCAGTATAAGGGGCCCGGCTGGTCCCGCACCCCCTTGGCTCCTTCTCACCACCCAGGACGGTTGATGAAACAACTTATCTTGCTTTGGCAAGGTGATCATTCAGTGGTTTTTCCTGTTGTTCTCTAGTTTAGTTACATTCAGTTTTAATTTCTAGTAGTAGTGTACGTAGTGTAGATATTTTTAATTTATATAACTAGACCCCCTCTCTTAGCTTAGAGGGGTTCCTTTCACCCTTGGGGCAGGACATACCCCAGTCTCTGGACTTCAAACCTTGTGCCTCCTGTGTCAAGCCTATGCTGCTGAGAGACCCATACTCCAGCTGTCCGAAGTGCCCGGGAGAAGCTCATGTATAAGAACGTTACCAAATCTTCGGCAACTACAAGCCCTTGTACAAAAAAGGACAGGGAGGCTAGACTAAGAGCTGTCCTAATGGAAGCTGCTCTTAGGTCGGCATCAGAGTCAAGCCGGTCGGACTCAGCACTGAGCACCTCCGCTTTGGTGCGAATCTCCCCTCAGGCACTGTGTTTCTTGGTACTGGAGAGGGGGAACAGTACGAAGAAAGAAACACAAGAAATAAGGGTCAGAGAGGGGGCACTCCCCAGTACCAAGGAAGGACAAACAAGGGGAATACAGCAGAGTACAACCTGTGTTGGGCCACTCCTCCATTCCTGTTCTGCTAGTGCCACCTTTGACTCCTCCCTGCTTGCAGGTGCTGATAAGTCCACTGCAGGACCATCCTCCAACTCTGGGAAGACATCATGGAACGAGTAGGATCGCATTGCCTTCCACCCTGGAGGCCTTTGCAGCTGCCAGGGACCTGATGACATTCCTGGTTCCTCCGACCCAATGGGACAACTACTGGCTCGCATGAGCAGAAGGGAGCACATTGCCTCAAGCTGATACCCAGCACTGGGCCCTTCGGTGCTGACTAGAGGAAAAACAGCCCTTCTGTCATCAGTGAAATCTTCACAGCTCTTCACCAGGGTCTCCTTAAGAGGACTAGTCCTCGGAGTTGGACCCCACCACACAACCAAGGGGTCATCGCCAATACCCACCCTATGTTCCACTAGATCTTGGTGTGGGCCCTCCCCCTGGCACCTGGCCCAGAGGTAAGTGGCCGATGCAGGTCCAGTGGCCAATCAAATTTCCATGGGGTTTTACTCCGGTACTGGAACCACCACCCAGCTGTTTCTACTAGGTGGTGTCCGAGAGGAGGGCTCCTCCACTGCACCGTCTGGCTGAACCAGTAGCAAGCCTGGTACTGACATGCAGGACTTAGGCCTAGGTGATATCTTTGGGGCTGAAGAAGAAGAGGAAGGCCCCCCCGCACTGGTACAGGCCTCTTCCTCCTCCTACCCGGATGAAGCTGTCTCGGGACCAAGCAGCTTGGTGCCTCAGGACAACTTTAGAGCTCATCAGGAGCTATTCAAAAGGGTAGCTTCTAACCTGGGGCTAGAGGTGGAGGTTCTTAGAGTCCTCACGTAGCCTTATTGACATTTTGGCTACGGTGGTCCTGTCAAAGGTGGCCCTACCCCTCAATGAGGCCATTATGGGTCCAGTCAGGTCTCTATGGCAGACCCTATTCTCTCTCCCTCCCTCCCACCTCAAGGGCAGAGAAAAACTACTATGTGTCTGCCAAGGGGTATGAATACCTGTACTTCCACCCTCCTCTCAGATCTCTTATAGTCACAGTGGCCAATGAGAGGGACAGGCATGGAGAGCTAGGTGTGACCCTGAAGCAAAAGGACTTAAAGAAGCTAGACCTGTTCTGTAGGAAGATTGGGTTATAGCTTTGCATTTCCAACCAAGAAGCTTTGCTTGGGAGGTATGATTACAACATTTGGGACTTCATGGCAAAGTTTAAAGACTTACTGCCATAAGACTCCAGGTAAGAGTTTTCTGCCCTAATGGAGGAAGGGAAGACCATAGCCTGAGCCTCCCTCCAAGTGGCCCAGGATGCAGCTGATGTGGCAGCCAGAACAATGGCTTTGGCCATGGTTATGAGTAAATGCTCCTGGCTCCAATCCTTGGGGTTGCCACCTGAGGTCCAGCAGTTCATCCATGATTTTTCCTTTGAGGGTACCACCTCCTCCTTGGAGCAGATGGACTTGAAGCTCCATGGTCTGAAGGACTTCAGAGCTACCCTCACATCCCTGGAACCTTTGAGGAAGCATATCAGGCCTCAACAGCCAACCCACTTCTTGGCTCCTCTGCCCTGCCAGGAGCTGTTTAAAAAACAGAGCAGGGGTTACAAGCACAGGCAACCGCTCCCCTCCACTTCAACCTCACTACTGGGTTCACACAGGTATCTGGGAGGCCCCAAACAAAATGTTTGAAGGTACGCCCGAGAGCATTATCAATTCCTGCACTGGATCCTGCCCCGTTTTTGTTTTCAGACCATCTCTCCTACTTCAGCCCAGTGTGGTCCCTCATCACCTCGGACTGCTGGATGCTCAGTACAGCAGAGGAAGGTTACACCCTTCAGGTTTCTTCCTCCCACCTGCCACCCTGTCCCTTGTCAGGGACCTTTCTCACAAGCAACTTCTAGTCCACGAGGCACAAGCCCTCCTTCATGTAGGGACTGTGGAGGTGATGCCCCAGAATGGGAAAAGAGAAGAGATTTTACTCTCATTATTTCCTAATCCCGAAAGCCAGAGGGGCTCTCTGACCCATCCTAGACCTGCACTGCCTCAACAATTATCTCAGGAAACTGAGGTTCTGCATGGTTTCCCTGGTCTCTGCTATTTTCTCTCTGGATACAGGAGACTGGTACACCACCCTTGACTTCAAAAATCCCTATTTCCACATCTCCATCTTCCAGGGCCACAGAAGGTTCCTCAGATTTATCATAAACCAGCCTCATTACCAGTTCACTGTCCTGCCCTTGGACTGTCAGCAGCCCCTTGGGTTTTCACAAAATGCATGGACTCTGTGCTCATAGTTCTCGCTCCCCTTGACTGGTGGAGGGATTCCTGAGTGGTGGCTGCAGGTGTTCCCTTTGTCACCTCCAAGCCTTCAGTATCCCAAATTTCAGATGCACCTGATCTAGGCTGGGGGACTCACCTTGGAATGCTGGGCCTGTTGGAATGCTTTCCTTGCACATAAACTTCAGCCCCAGATGGCAGGGCTCGGACTATCAGCCCTGCGTGGTGTATGTGGGCTATCAGCCCTCTGTGGTTTATGTATTGCCCAGGTCCTGGCTGTGACTTTTGCTAAAACTACCTGTGCTAAAATCTTAGCCTTGATTATGATAGATAGCATCACACTAGGACTTCTGTTGTGTTAGTTATGGGAGTCAAAACCCAAACCTGATAACTGGATGTACAAAGAGGAATATCTAGTAAGATGGAGGTGATACTAGTGTATATGATGGTGAGGAAGCACTGCTGTGTTCATGCCTCACAAATGATATTGAAAAACGTGGAAAGAGAATCTACAAAAAGGACTTGTCATCTGGACACTACTTCCCCTGAGAGACTAACGCCTGGATGAGACCAGGAAATTAGGTCACTATAACTACATTGCTCAAAAATCCACACCCCTGAGTGACATGGTTAAATCAGCCTAACCCCTGCTGTAGACAGTGCTGGGCTGATGGGAGAATTCTCAGCTCCTGCATCTCGGGTAGGTGGAGTAGCTAGGCCAACATGAGATCCCCTCCCCTTGGCACAGGCCAATTGGCGCCAATTTACTGAGGCGCTGGAGCAGCCTCGCTGCGGCGGTGCCAACTGTAGCAGTTTACAGGTAGATCAGCCCTAAGTCTTGCATAGCCCTGTTGGTCCGAAGCTATGAGAGAGACGGTGGTTGAGGTAATGTCTCTGGGTGAGAGAGAGAGAGAAGCTTTCAAGCTATGCACAGTTCTTCTTGAGGCCTGAGGTCCTCAGAGCACCCTTCTCCGAGCCGAGGAAGAGTTCCCTGTAGCTGGAAAGCTTCTCTCTCTCACCAACAGAAGTTCGTCCAAAAAGGATATTACCTCAACCACCTTCTCTCTCCTGGGCGAGGTAGTTTAAGGGGGTTTAGGGAAGAGGTGACCGACGCAGTGCCTGTAAGTACCGTCCAAGAAAGAAGACAAGTCCTAAATCTTTGAAAGAGCAGCCGCTATCCCCACAAACTACAAGGGCTGAGAAACCATCCGTCAACTTCAGCGTCGAGGATACAATTTTTGTCTGGCATCCGTGTGTCATTCACCCCAGGACCAGCTCCAGGGCCGTAGTAAATGTCCCCTCGCTTGGCATCTTTGAGCCGAGTCGCCCCCAAACTATGCTCTTGTTCACCCGCACATGGGGCGAGAGGCGCTGGCCGCGGCCGGTCCTGCTGCCTGACGAGTCTCTCAGCGGCACCGGCCGCGGCCAGCGGCGCCGGGCGGGAGTTCGCCCAACCGGCGCCCGAGTTCGGGACGCGGCGCCGCCTGCCCCGCGGCCGAGCCCCGCAGCATGGCGCTGGTGCCGCGATGCCCTCGGGGGGTCGCGGTCGAGCGTGTGGAAGGGGCGGAGCGAGGCCGGGGTCCGGCGCGAGCCCAGCCCTGGGGGCGGGGCTGGGGCAGCGCGGGTCCCACAGCAGCCGGAGCCCGGATCATGGCGCCGGGGGCTGGGGAGCCGGAGTGGGAGCAGCCCGGCCCGGAGTGCGGGGCGGCGGCGGCCCCCTGAGGAGGAGGAGGAGCTGGAGCTCGAGCTCCATGGAGCAACAGGCGCCGCCGCCTGCCCCGCTGGGGGCCGCAACTGGGGGCTGGACTCGTAAGCGGCAGCAACGGCGGGACCTGGAGCCTCCCCGAGTAAGTTGTAGGCGGGCCGGGGCCGGGGCCGTGTGGCGGGGGTCCCGTGTTGGGAAGTGGAGGGCCCCGGCCAAGAGCAACTTCTCTGTCTCCTCAGCAGGCGGGAGCGGATCCCCCTGCCCCAGCCGCGCGCTCCTTTTCCCCCTTACCGGCCGCCCCCGCCCCTCCCAGTCGCGCGCTCCTTTTCCCCCTCACCGGCCGGGAGCGACCCCCCCCCCCCGGTCGCGCGCTCCTTTCCCCCTCACCGGCCGGGAGCAACCCCCCCCCCCGGTCGCGCGCTCCTTTCCCCCTCACCGGCCGGGAGCGACCCCCCCCCGGTCGCGCGCTCCTTTCCCCCTCACCGGCCGGGAGCGACCCCCCCCCGGTCGCGCGCTCCTTTCCCCCTCACCGGCCGGGAGCGACCCCCCCCCGGTCGCGCGCTCCTTTTCCCCCTCACCGGCCGCCCCCGCCCCCTCCCCCTCCAGTCGCGCGCTCCTTTTCCTCCTCACCGGCCGCCCCCGCCCCCTCCAGTCGCGCGCTCCTTTTCCCCTTCACCGGCCGGGAGCGACCCCCCCCTCCCCGGTCGCGCGCTCCTTTTCCCCCTCACCGGCCGCCCCCGCCCCCTCCAGTCGCGCACTCCTTTTCCCCTTCACCGGCCGGGAGCGACCTCCCCCCCCTCCGTCGCGCGCTCCTTTCCCTCTTACCGGCCGCCCCCGCCCCCTCCAGTCGCGCGCTCCTTTTCCCCCTCACCGGCCGCCCCCGCCCGTCCCCGCCCGCGTCGCGCGCTCCTTTTCCCCCTCACCGGCCGGGAGCGACCCCCCTTCTTATCTCCCTGGTTGGTCAGCCCTGGTTCCCTGAAGCCCAGAGCTGGGCCTGGGGAGGGTGGAACTTGGGGGAACAGAGGTGGGGAGGGGGTTGCAGAGTGATGGGTGCAGTTGTGGGTCTCCCCTTGTGGGCAGCGTGATAATAGGGGGTTTACTGTTCTTGCCCCATAACAGTTGTGTAGCAGGGAAATGGCTCATTTCCAGCTCTGCAGGCATACACAGTTACTGCTCTGGCTACAGATGTCGTTTTTATGCCCTTAGCAGGGTATTAGGTATGATGAAAAATACCTTGGACAGGTCTTGTCTACACTAGAAGTTCGAGCATATGGGTAGAGCATGTTTACACTCAGCCACTTGTGCTGGGGTATTGTGTCCACACAGAATCAAGTACAGTTGCATTGGCAAAAAATGTCTCAGTGTTCTCCATGCTGCTTTGAGGCACATGATCTTGTGGGAAAGTGCCACTGTGTATTGTGGGGCAGTCACTGAGTGTTGTGGGATACCCACACCTGTCTTTGGGAATTGTGGGCACTTGGGTCAGGTCTGCATATCAACCTACAGCTGGGATTCATACTCTCAGATTGAGCCACCAGCGGTTGATTTAGTGGGTCTAGTAAAGACCTGCCAAACTGACAGCAGATTGCTTTACAGTCAACCCCTGTACTCTACCCCTGACCAGAAGAGTAAGGTAAGTCGATTTTCTCCTGTCAACCTTCTGTGGTGTAGGCCCTGCAGTAACTCGATGTCGACTCCAGCTACGTTATTCACATAGCTGGAGTTTTGTAGCATAGGTTTACTTACTGTGGTAGTGTAGACATAGCCTTGGAGTAAAATAATAATCCTTACTTCTTACCTCGTGCTTTTCATGACTAGATCTCAAAGCAGACTGTCCAATTGTCCTTAACATGTTTTCTGTAGCAGTCGTGATTCTTGGTGTTCCCACCTAGCCTTTATTTCCCTGGCAAGCTGGACAGAAGCATGGAAAGGTTTAACTATCACCTAAGTAGTTGCCAAATTAACATGGGGTGGCCTTCAGAGACTGAAGGGCAGATACATATGTCCCATGACAAGGCTCAATCTCAGCAAGGAAAATGTTCTCAAAGTTAGTGCTCTGTGCTGTGCAGTGCATAATATCTGTGAGATCATGTTGCCAGGATGGGTATGTGAGGAGTACAGGAGGCTGTCTGCTGAATTCAAATAGCTTGAAAGTAGTCTGGTTAACGGTGTCACTGTCAATACAGTTTGCGTGAGAGAAGCTTTGTAAACTTACTTGGACAGTGGGCAATAATGTGACTATTTCTATGGGATCATTAGTACAGTAACCTGTGTTTCAATAGGCTTGGATTAATAAATTTTAAGGGATATTGTATTGAAATATGTAAAATAGTGTATGTATGTGAGCAACAGTAAAATAACTGCTGATGTATTTCCAGATTGAGCAAGGCGATTGCTTCTGTAGTATACATGGACTGCTGACTATATAAATACTCAGTTTTTTAAATTGAGGTGGGGAAAGTCTTTCTGGCTATATGAATTACTCTCTAGCATTGCAGACAGTTCTGTAATGCTGGAAAGCACAATAAAAATGCACCAACTTTCACACAGCATTTACTTCATGAACACAGTATGTCCAGCATCACAATAAAGAGGCAGTAACTTATAAAAAACTTAGACTACACTCGCTATGGTATGCAGTTACTTATACAAAGTGCCATGTGCACACTGGATGCCAATGCATCCCAGTTAACAAACAGGACATGTAATGAAAGCAGTTCCCTTTGTTCCCTGAGCTTTTGTCCATTGGAGTAGGGTACAGAGGGAACTAATGTAATAGGGGATGTATGATCCTTGTGAATAACCTCTAAGGGTTATACTTTGGTGTAGGGTGAATGCTGAAGTTGTCCTTGGTGTCTCCTAGTCAACACTTGGTTCAAGAGCTGGGTCTGCTGCTTCAGTAGCTGCAGCGTGGCTGTCTGTACTTCTCTGTCCTTTCTGAACTCCTCTAGCAGCTGTTCATGCCGGTCCCTTGCATTTCTCTTGGAGTCCTCCACATTCTTGGAGAACATGTCCTTTTTGTACTTCCATTTGGCCCTAGTAGTGCTCAAGTTTTAGTGAGGCTCTCCTCAAGATTCTTCCCATTAAGGTTGTTGATAAATGCATGGATGTGCTGTTGAGTAATGGCAGATGATTTCATATGTATTGGAAGAAAGGATAGATAGATGGATGCCTCCTATCATCTTTTCCTAGCCAATGTAAAAACACAGGCATGCATTTACTAAGAGTTACAGGAGCATATCAACCTACATTATGATTAGGGCCTTACCAAATTCATGGTTCACTTTGGTCAATTTCACTGCCACAGGGTCTTAAAATTGGTCAATTTCACGATTTCAGATGTTTACATCTGAAATTTCATGGTGGTGTAACCCTGGGGGTCCTGATCTAAAAGGGGATTGGGAGTGGGGCCCAAAGCTACTGTTTCAGGATTGCCATACTCACTTCTGCGCTGTGGAGTTTCCTGCAGCTGGAAGAGGCTCTCGGAGGTGGAGACAGGTCCGATCTTCCCAGCCTGGCTCCTAGCTGCTAGTCAGGGCCAGTTGTGGATTAACACATGGGCCCGTGCCCAGGGGCCCTGGACAATTTGAAAAATGGGTGCTCAAGCCTTGGCAAGAGCCATGGGGTGGAAGCCCCGAGCCCCAGCAGGCGCTGCGGGGACTGAAGCCCCAAGCCCAGACAGGATCCAGGAAGGGGGGCAGAAGCCCCGAGCCTGGGCGGCCCAGAGCCCACACAGGAGCCGTGGGGGTGGGGGCAACAGCCCTGAGCCCAGGCAGGAGCCCCGGGGGGAAGAGGAGGCGGAAGCCTGGAGCTCAGGCATGAGCGGTGGAAGGCAAAAGCTCCAAGTCTCAGCTGGAGTCACAGGGGGTGGTAGTCCCCAGCCCAGGTCCCTGAGATGGGTCAGGAGCCGAGTGGTGGGGGCAGGAGCCCCGAGCCCGGGCAGGAACCACGAGGTGGCATCCCTGAGCCTGGCAAGAGCTGCTGGAGCTGGGAGGGTGGGGGGGAGGGTCCTGGCTGGAGCCCAGGTGCCCCCAGCCCTGGCAAGAACCACTGGTGGGAGATGGGGGCAGTAGCCCAGAGCCTGGGCAGGTGCCACAGGGGCTTGGGGGGAGGGAGCAGCAGCTGGCAGGAGCCATGGGGGGGCGGCGGCCCCCCCCGCTCCCTCCCCCCAAGCCCTGGCAAGAGCCACAGGGGGTGGAAACCCGGAGCCCAGCTCTGGGGCTGCTGCAGTGCAGAAACCCTCACTTCTTTGCTGCCTGGGGAGGTGGGTCTATTCTCCCTCTGATAACAGCCCTGCAGGAGAAGGACAAATCCTGTCTCTTCCCCCCACCCCCAGCCCCGGCTGATTTGGGGGAGATCAGATTTCACGGGGAAGGGCTTATTTCACAGTCTGTGACATGTTTTTTACGGCCGTGAAATTGGTAGGCCGCTAATTATGATTTATTATTGGAGCTCTAATCATCACTTGCATCTATCAATCTCCCTTCTCTAAGGATGAAACATGTCAGAGCGAGACACTCAGAGTGTGTCTGGGGGGTCTTGCAAGATATCTATCTGTTCCTTGTTTACAGCCATCTCACTGTATTTTGCCTTGTCATCCCCTTCCTGACCCATGAAGAGCTCCTTCTTCTTGTCTGCCCTCCCAGGGGGCCTTTCTCCTCCATTTACAGGACACCATGTCCAAGGTGGCTACAGGTGTGATGGTCCCTGATGAATATTATAAAAGACATAGGTCATGCAGGCAGCTCCACAAGTCATGTTTTTCTCCTTCACCTTTCAGTAGCCCTGCTTCATCTCCTTTTTCTTGGAATGGCACTGGGATTCTTTTCTTGAATATCTGAGTTTTGCCATCTGCTTGGCAAAGTCACTATAAATATTCTTTTTCCTACTACAGCTGTTCCTTCACTTGCTCCTCTTCCCATAGTGCATGGAAACCAAGTACCTTTTTCCTGGACCAGGTTGGTAGCATGAGACCAAGAGCAGGGACCATAGAGTTGCCAATCCTCCAGGATTGTCCTGGAGTCTCCAGGAGTTAAAGATGAATCTTTAATTAAAGACTGTCATGTTTTGAAACCTCCAGGAATACATCCAAACCAAACTGACAACCCTCTCAAGGAACCACACTTTCAGTGAAAAGGCAGCGGGTAATGGGACAGATGTAGCTATGAACACTGTGCTAGACATTTAAAAGTGAGATGGCCCTCTAGTCATTTTGGCCCCTGGGCAGAAGAGTTCAAAAGTGCTGGCAGGCAGGTCATTCCTGAAGGGAGTGTTGTATTGTGGAATTACGGTTGGAATACTTATGCCAATACAGGTATGTATTCACCCACATTCGGCCTTGATGGAAATATACTGGCAGAGAGCTTATGTTGTTCAGAAAATGGAGATGATGATGCCAGGAAAAGTGGAGGGTTTTGTCAGTAGGAGGCAAAATGCAGCATCAGGCTATGTTGAAAAAAGGAATGTTTTGTCAGCACAGCTTTCTAGTGTAGACCAATCTTCAGACTGAATTATTGAGTCATCCACCAATGTGTGACATGCTTGTCTGCCTGTCTTTGGCACATTGTTTAGATGCCATGTTTATATCTCAGCCCATGTACCATAATTAAATTCAGGACTTCATATTCCTTCCAGTCCACATGGACTCTCCCACTGATGTCCGTGAGAGGTTTGCATGGATACAAAGGGGATAATATAGCCTTCTGGTAATAACTAAACTTGTATTTATTAATTATTTATCCCATGCCTTATTGTCACATTCACTGTTGTTCAGTGACAAAATCCTTTTCTGCCTTTTGTTTCTCATCCTTCCCAGTCTTCCTTTCTACATATCTCAGTCTTCTCTGTTTATTCCTACCTTTTTTATTCCCATCGTATTTCCTTCTCTGAAGTAACCTTCAGTCCCCACATTTGAAGGGCTTTAGTCTCAGTCCCTTTCCTGCTCCATCTGCTAAAATGATCAGCTGTGGAATAGTTAATGAGGACACTGAATTGATGACACTTACGCTGACACTGAATTGAGATTTAAAGATTTAGAGTTGATTAACTGTTTACCAATGGCATATCAGAGTTGATCTATCTTAGGGCTTGGCTATGTGTTGGGGTTTTGGGCTCTTCAGGGTCTGATTTCTAAAATTCATTAACATGTTGCACATTAATTGGTCCATGTAAACCCTGCTGGTGCTCACTAAGCATTTCCTAGTTTGTTTTCACGCAGTGCAGTTTTGTCTTTTATGTTCTGGCTCATAAATGTTTACACATTAACTCTGTTTTAAGCACTAAACAAATAGTTTTATATAAATTACTATTATTTTGACAAGTTTGTGCATGAGACAGTGGATCTAACCAAAATGCATTTCTAAATCAGAAATCTGATGCATTGAAAGCTGTGCAGTTACCAAATGTATATTCTTCTTCGAGTGATTGCTCATGTGTATTCCACAATAGGTGTGCGTGCTTGCCATGTGCACTGGTGCTGGAAGTTTTTCCCCAAGTAGTACTCCTGGGGGGGAGCGCCCCCCATGATCCCTGGAGTGGCGCCTGCCTGGCGCGGTATAAGGGGAGCTGCACGCTCCTCCCACCCTCAGTTCCTTCTTGCCGCCAGTGAAGGTGCATTGGAACTGCTCTGCTCCAGCTTTGCTGTAGCTCGTCTCCAGAACTGTTCATTCGTTCAGTGTTAGTACCCGTAGTTAGTTAGCTGTTTAGTTAATTTAGTTAGTCAGTGAGCCCGGGCTGGGACATGCCCCGCGCCCTGGGTTTTAAGTCATGTGACTCTTGTAGGCGTTCTATGCCAAGAAGTGACCCGCACACAGGCTGTTTGGGAGAAACCCATATCAGCGAAAGGTGCAAGATTTGCAAGTCGTTTAAGCCTCAGACCAAAAGAGAAAGGGATATTAAGTTCCTGGCCACCCCGACTCTGGCACGCCGCTCCGAACCGGCACCGCGGTGTCGGTATGCTGCGACCCTCTGGTGCCATCAACCAGTCGGCACCACTCCCCATCCACTGGGCACGCCAAGAGGGCCAGGAAGACTCCCTCTTCACAGCAGCACTGAGAGAAGTCTGGGACGGAGGCTAGGCCCATGTCGGGCACTCCTCGATCCCCACCGGGCACCAGGCCTCTGACTCACATTGAGTGGAGTAGCCTGGCCCCTTTGGAACAGGCCTGTCTGGATGCTACCCACGCCTGAAGCCCTCCAGGTGGCCTGGGACGTTATGTCCATGCTGGTGCCCGGAGCGCCGCTTATGTCAACCCCGTGCTCCAGAGGCAAGCTGCCGCTGGGATCTCTGCAGTCACCTCCTGCCCAGTACCGGTCTCAGTCAAGGGAACATTCCCGACACCGTTCACCACCCAGCGACCACTCGGGGCAGAGTCCATGTAGATCACCCTCAACGCTGACCAGACTGTCCGGCTGGGTTTGGTCCGGCCGGGACTCTCAGCACCGCTCATCCTCAAGGAGCAAATATTGATGGGACCGTGGTGGGCATTGCCAACAGTCCTTGTCTCGGAGAGGGTACCGCAGTCGGTCACAGCATGGTCATCGATGCCGTTCCCTCTCAGACTCCCACTCCAAGTCTCCGCCAAGACATCGCAGCCCTGGGCATCGATTGCTGGCACCTTGCAGTTCCGCCTGTTGAGGCTGTTCGCGGAGCAGCGGTTACCGTCGGCACCAGTCCTGCACGTCGAGATTGCGGCACCGCCGCTCCTCCTGGTCCAGAGACAGCAGCAGCTCTTACGCCAGCCCGGTCTCCGTTCGTAGCCGTCCTTCGATGGGCCAGGCCAGCCAACCCGAACAGCTGGCGCCACAGCAGGTGCAGTGGCACCAAGCATCGTGGCCGGCCCAATGGTACCAGTGGGCACTGTGGCCTCCGGCACAGCCCCTGGTGGAAGCTTGCTTGGTGGCTGGAACTTCGGAAGCACCGTTGGCCTCCCTCTCCAGACCCCCAAGAAAGTAGTCGGTGGGACGTACGTCCTCGGCACAGTGCCCAGAGTCCGACCAGGTGGTGGACCCTCCGGTGCCTGCCGACACCCAGAGCACTGCACCGGCCTCCTCTCCCCGCCAGGAGGAGACGATTGCGGCCCCGCTCCCCTCCGCCCTGCAGGAGGACTTCAGGGCCCACCAAGAACTCTTAAAGAGCATGGCAGCAAGCCTCCATCTCCAAGCAGAGGAGATGGAGGAGCCCTCAGGCTCCCTGTTTAACGTGTTGTCCCCATCGGCACTGGGTAGGGTGACCTTGCCTCTCCATGAAGGGGTGGCTAAGATTTCAAATGCACTGTGGCAAACACTGGCCTTGTTGGTCCCCATCTCTAAAAAGGCGGAACACAAGTACTTTGCACCCACTAAGGGGCATGAGGACTTGTATATCTACCCGGTGCCCAACTCCTTGGTGGTCGAGTCGGTCAACCGCAGGGAACCTCTGGGTCAGCCAGCCCCAACCCCAAAGAACAAAGACTCTGAGACTGGACTCCCTGCCCTAGTTTGAGGACTCTCTCCAGGAGCGCGATGGCAAGGAGTTCAAGGCGCTAGTGGAGGAAGGGGCAGCGGCTGCTAGGGGGTCCCAGCAGAGAGATGGGTATCATGGCTCCTGCTCTCTGGGCTGTCCAGCAAGGCGCAGTCTTCCATGCAGGATCTCCCGTTTGACGGGAAAGCTCTGTTTGCAGAGGAAACAGGTACAAGGCTGCATGGCATGAAAGACTCCCACACGACCCTCCAGACTCTGGGCCTCTATGTCCTGGCTCCGGCAAAACCTAAGTTCAAGCCATAGCAGACTCCCGCCCAGGCCACCTTCCCGAAGTATGAGGCCGCCTACGAGAAGCAGCAGGACTATAAGAGATGCCCTCAGAGGCAGTATCTGCCTGCCCCCAGGCTGGGTCCTCCAAGGGCAAGCAGATGGGGAAAAGGCATTTTTGACGGGACGCTTGGGGGCACCCCGCCAGTCCTCACCAAGGATCTACCCCCAATAAAGCTCCCCTTCTCCCAATGGTTGTGTGCTTTCCTCCCGGAATGGTCGCAGCTAACCTCGGACAAATGGGTCCTCAACACCATCTTCTGGGGTTACATCCTCCAGTTTACTTCCTCCCCGTCCTTCTTGGGGGACGCCTCGCACTAAGCTCTGCTCAAGCAAGAGGTGGGGTGGCTCCTAGGACTAGGAGATAGAGGCGGTGTCCGAGGAGTTCGTGGGCAAGGGGTATTACTCCCATTATTTCCTTATCTCGAAGGCCAAAGGGGGGCTCAGGCCCATCTTGGACCTGCAAGTTCTGAACCAGTACATGGTGAAACTCAAGTTCCGCATGGTCTCCCTGGCCTCCTCCATCCCCTCCCTGGATTCCAGGGACTGGTACGCTGCCCTCGATCTACAGGACGCATACTTCCACATGTACATATTCGAGGGGCACAGGCGCTTCCTCCGTTTCGTGGTGGGACAGAATAATTACCAATTCATGGTCCTTCTGTTTGGTCTGTCCACTGCCCCCAGGGTGGTTACAAAATGCATGTCGGTAGTAGTGGCCTACCTTAGACGGTGGGGGGTCCAGATATTTCCCTATCTGGCCAATTCGCTTGCCAAGGGCACCTCCCGGTCGCAGGTGAGGGATCATGTGGCCCTCCTCCTGTCCACGTGCACCGCCTTGGGCCTGTTGGTAAACAACACCAAGTCCACGATAGTTCTGGTCCAACGCATAGAGTTTATTGGGACACTCCTGGACGCAGTGTCGGCCAGGGCCTCTCTCCCACCAGACAGATTCGAGACTCTGAAAGGTCTCATCGACTCAGTCACAAGGATCCTGGTCACAACAGCCAGGGTTTGCCTGCAACTCTTGGGTCACATGTCTGTGTGCATGTATGTGGTCCATCACGCCAGACTCAGGATGAGGCCTCTCCAGCTCTGGTTGTTCTCAAAGTTCTTCCAGGCCACGGACAGGATGGACAAGGTCCTCACCAAGCAGGACTCTGTGATCACCTCCCTACGGTGGTGGTCTGCCCCAAACAACATGCTCCAAGGGGTTCCGTTCAGGGTCAGAGCCCTGTCGTTGGAGCTGGTGTCCGATGCGTTGGACCTGGGTTGGTGGGCCCATGTGGGGAACTTTCAGACCTCAAGATCTGACCCTACATATACATGTCAAGGAGCTCAGGGCGGTGCGGCTGGCATGTATGGCCTTCCACTCGCACCTGGAGGGAAAGGTAGTCAGGGTCCTCACGGACAACACGGCCTCGATGTTCTATATCAACAGGTAAGGCAGGGCCCAATTCTCTGTCCTCTGCCACAAAGCCCTCAGGCTGTGGGACTTCTGTATAGCCCATGACATCCACCTGAAGGCCTTCCACCTACTGGGTGCCTGGAACGAGAGGGCGGATCGCTTGAGCAGGGACTTTTCCTTGCAACATGAGTGGTCCCTCCACCCGGAAGTGGCCCGCCTGCTCTTCCAAAGGTGGGGAATTCCCCAGGTGGACCTATTTGCGACTCGGCAGAACCGGCGATGCCCCTGGTTCTGCTCCGGGGGGGGCCTGGAGAGGGGCGCTATCTCTAATGCCTTTCTCCTGTCCTGGTCAGGCCGGCTTCTCTACGCTTTTCCCCGGTTCCCTCTAATCAGCAGGGTCCTGAAGAAGATAAAGATGGACAAAGGCCTGGCGTGACCCAGGTAGGATTGGTATGGGACCCTCACGGGCCTGGCGGTAGCTCCGCTGTGGCCGTTGCTGCTCCACCCAGATCTGCGCTCTCAGGACCAGGGCCGCCTCCTGCATCCCAACCTAGCGGTGCTTCACCTCATGGCGTGGCTGTTCAGTGGTTAGGCAGAGAGGAAAGGACATGCTCAGAACAGGTTCAGTGTGTCCTCCTTGAAAGTAGATGGCCCTCCACTCGCCACGCTTATTTGGCGAAGTGGTCCTGGTTTTCTAGGTGGGTAGCAAACCAGGGTGTCTCCCCGGTGGCTGCCCTGATCCAGCTTATCCTTGATTACCTCCTCCATCTGAGGGCCCAGGGCCTGGCGCCTTAATCAGTCACGGTGCACCTGGCAGCCATATCAGCCTTCCATTCACCAGTGCAAGGACACACGGTATTTTCCCATGCTATGACTGGCCGGTTCCTTAAGGGTTTGGACCGTCTTTTTCCCTGTTCTAGACCCCCGGTCCCACAGTGGGACCTAAACCTGGTGTTGGCCCATCTCAAGGGGCCCCCGTTTGAACTGTTGGCCGTGTGCTCCTGGTCTCACCTCTCGTGGAAGGTGGCCTCAATCACATCGGCCAGGCAAATCTTGGAGTTCAGGGCTCTGACCTCTGAGCCGCCGTACATGATCTTTCATAAGGACAAGGTCCAGCTCCGCCCACACCCCGCGTTCCTCCCAAAGGTGGTCTCCGCCTACCACATGGGTCAGGACATTTTTCTACTGGTGCTCTGCCCCAAGCTTCACGCGTCCAGTGAGGAGCGCTGTCTCCACGTGCTCGATGTGCGGTGGTCTCTGGCTTTCTTTCTCAAGCGGACCAAGCCATTCAGAAAATCCTTGCAACTGTTCATCACCTCGGCTGAGAACGTGAGGAGCCAGCTGATTTCCACTCAGTGGCTTTCCAATCGGATCACTTTGTGCATCCGTTCCTGTTATGAGCTGGCGGGTGTCCCACCGCCACCCATTGTGAGGGCACACTTGATTCGGGCGCAGGCCTCATTGGCTGCCTTCGTGGCCCACATCCCCATCCAGGACATTTGTAGGGCAGCCACTCAGTTCACACATTCACCTCGCACTATGCGGTCATCCCCCAAACCAGGGATTATACTGGGTTCGGCAGGGCTGTCCTCCGTCCTGGGAACTTGTGAACTCCTACCCACCTCCAACAGATATAACTTGGAATTTCCTATTGTGGAATACACATGAGCAGTCACTCGAAGAAGAAAAGCCAGTTACCTTTTCCATAACTGGTGTTCTTCGAGATGTGTTGCTCATGTCTATTCCACATCCCACCCTCCTTCCCCTCTGTCGGAGTTGTGTGGCAAGAAGGAACTGAGGGTGGGGGGAGCGCGCAGCTCCCCTTATACCGCGCCAGGCACTCCAGGGGTCACGGGGGGTGCTCCCCGCTATGGGTACTGTTAGGGGAAAAACTTCTGGCACTGGTGCCTGTGGCGAGCACGCACACCTATTGTGGAATAGACATGAGCAACACATCTTGAAGAACACCAGTTAGGGAACAGGTAGCTGTCTTTTAGTAGCTAAAGTAAGGTTCTTCTCTCACCCTAGTGTTTGCATCTTATTAAAAATAAATCTCTGTAGAAAATGAAATGAAAAGAACCCTTCCAGCCCCCACTGCAGCCTGAGCCCAGACGTCTACATAGCAGTGAAACTGCCTCGGTGCCTGAGTTGGATGATATGGACCAGCTGCGGATTTTTCTTTCCTGTGTAGACATATCCTTAGTGTGTGGCAGGCCAGTGTGAGATAGATTTACATTCCTACTTGCTGCAAACTGTATTTGTGTAGACAAGCCTTAAGAGTAAAGGTTTTCCCATAACTTACTTCACATTGCTCAAGCCTATCAATTATTTTCAGTAATTAAATTTGACACTAAATATATTAACAATCAGGCATTACTTATGTGGCCTAAGTTGTGTTTTTGAATATAGCTGAATTAAAAGAAGATTATTGTCTGAAAAGAGATGGTAAAAATGACTCCGAACTCAAGTCTTGCTCCCTGTATGTGATGAGTTATAGTTGCTCACTTTAGTATTAAAAGTAGGATTTTACTGTTTTTTGTTTTTTGTTTTTTTTTTTACTGATGATTGTTGTTGCACAGGAATAACTAGATAGAGGGACTGCACAGATGTTACTAAGTGTAGAATTTGGTCGGCATAACCTTTATTTTTCATGATGCATCAGCCAGAAAAAAACTCCACTTGAGCCTTGCAGGCTGTTGCTGGAGTTTTAAACATCATATTATTTAACCTTATTCAGAGTGTGTCTAATTGACATGGTACTTACAGAAACAGGTTTAAGGTTTTGGCCCATCTACACTAGAACTCCCAGCATAATTAACACAAGTGGAACTGAACTGATGCAGATAAAGACTTAGCGGCGTTGATTTGTTGCATGTGTTTGACTTGTATCTTGTGATTTATATGTTTGCACTCTGTTCTTTAGGAATTAAATTTGAATTCTCTATTTCCAGAGCTGGAAGTTCAGTACTACTTACCATTTTGATGTAGCTACTTAGATGCTTCTATTATCTCTGTATTAGAGCCGGTCAAAAATCAGAAATTCCATCCCACAGGATATTCCAATCCTGCAACAATTTTTTGTCCTGGATTGCCCTGAAAGGCTGACACTTTTTGTATAATAGAATGTTCCAAAACTGCATTTTTTTGGAAATGTTTGAGAGTTTCCTTTTGATGCTTCTGATTAAAATAAAACATTTTGACATCCCTGAATCAAAACATTCTATTTTGATATGTTGGCTCCTGAGCCAGAACAAAGGCTCATCTACACTGGGAACTTATATCAGCATAGCTATATCTCTCAGGAGTATGAAAAATCCACATCTGAGAGATGTAGCTATGTTGACTTAACTCCTCGTGTTCATAGTGCTAGGTCAATGGAAAAAAATTTCTGTCACCCTAGCTACCACTTCTCAGGCAGGTGGATTACCTACTCCAGTGGGAGAACCCCTTCTGTTGGCATAGGTACTGTCTATGCTGAACCACTGCAGTGGTGCAGCTGCAGCAGTTCAAGTGTAGACATACCCTAAGGCTATATCTACACTACGAAATTAGGTCGAATTTATAGAAGTGGTTTTGTAGAAAGCATTTTTATACAGTTGATTGTGTGTCCCCCCACACAAATGCTCTAAGTGCATTTAGTCGGCATTTAGTTGGCGAACTGCGTCCACAGTACTGAGGCAACCGTCGACTTCCGGAGCGTTGCACTGTGGGTAGCTATCCCACAGTTCCTGCAGTCTCCGCCACCCATTTGAATTCTGGGTAGAAATCCTAATGCCTGATGGGGCAAAAATATTGTCATGGGTGGTTCTGGGTACATATCGTCAGGCAACCCCTTCGCTCCCTCTGTGAAAGCAACGGCAGACAATCGTTTCACGCCTTTTTTCCTGGGTTACCCGTGCAGACGCCATACCACGGCAAGCATGGAGCCCGCTCAGCTAACCGTCACTGTATGTCTCCTGGTTGCTGGCAGATGTGGTACTGCATTGCTACACAGCAGCAGCTCATTGCCTTTTGGCAGCAGACAGTGCAGTATGACTGGTAGCCATCATCGCTGTACTCCAGGGTGCTCTTTTATCCAACCTTGGTGAGGTCGGTCAAGGGCGTCTGGGCAAACATGGGAGTGACTCAGCCAGGTCATTTCCCTTTTAAGTTTCATCTCATGGCAATTCAGTCTTGCCGGCAGTCCTAATGCACTGTCTTCTAATGAGCAGCCAGGAGATGATGATGGCCAGCAGTCGTACTGCACCGTCTGCTGCCAGAAAGATGTATAAAGATAGATGAAGTGGATCAAAACAAGAAATAGACCAGATTTGTTTTGTATTCATTTTCTCCTCCCTTCCTCCCTCCCGCCATGAAATCAACGGCCTGCTTAAACCCAGGGTTTTGAGTTCTATCCTTGAGGGGGCCATTCTGTTTCTCCTTGATGCAAAGCCACCCCCTTTGTTAATTTTAATTCCCTGTAAGCCAACCCTGTAAACCATGTTGTCTGTCGCCCCCTCCCTCTGTCAGAGCAATGGCAGACAATCGTTTCACACCTTTTTTCAGCGCAGATGCCATAGCACTGGGAACATGGAGCCCGCTCAGATCACCGTGGCAATTATGAGCACTATAAACACCACATGCATTATCCAGCAGAATATGCAGAATCATAACCTCTAATAAAGCAAAACCAGGAGAGAAGGAGGCGACTGCAGTGTGGTGATGAGAGTGATGAGGACATGGACATAGACTTTTCACAAAGTACAGGCCCCTGCAGTGTGCACATCATGGTGTCAACTGGGCAGGTTCATGGTGTGGAACGCCAATTCTGGGCCCAGGAAACAAGCACAGACTGGTGGGACCGCATAGTGTTGCAGGTCTGGGACGATTCCCAGTGGCTTCGAAACTTTCGCGTGTGTAAGGGCACTTTCATGGAACTTTGTGACTTGCTTTCCCCTGCCCTGAGGCACAAGAATACCAAGATGAGAGCAGCCCTCAGTTAAGAAGCGAGTGGCAATAGCCCTGTGGAAGCTTGCAATGTCACATAGCTACTGGTCAGTCGGAAATTAATTTGGAGTGGGCAAATCTACTGTTGGGGCTGCTGTGATGCAAGTAGCCAACACAATCAAAGACCTGCTGATATCAAGGGTAGTGAGTCTGGGAAATGTGCAGGTCATAGTGGATGGTTTTGCTGCAATGGGATTCCCTAACTGTGGTGGGGCCATAGACGGAACCCATATCCCTATCTTGGCACCGGAGCACCAAGGCGGCGAGTACATAAACTGCAAGGGGTACATTTCAATGGTGCTGTAAGAATTGCTGGATCATAAGGGACGTTTCACCATCATCAACGTGGGATGGCCGGGAAAGGTACATGACGCTCGCATCTTCAGGAACTCTGGTCTGTTTCAACAGCTGCAGCAAGGACTTACTTCCCAGACTAGAAAATAACGTTGGGGAGGTTGAAATGCCTGTAGTTATCCTTGGGGACTCAGCCTACCCCTTAATACTATGGCTCATGAAGCCATACACAGGCACCCTGGACAGTAGTCAGGAGCTGTTCAACTATAGGCTGAGCAAGTGCAGAATGGTGGTAGAATGTGAATTTGGGTGTTTAAAAGCGTGCTGGCGCAGTTTACTGACTTGCGTAGACCTCAGCAAAACCAATATTCCTATTGTTATTACTGCTTGCTGTGCGCTCCACAATATCTGTGAGAGTAAGGGGGAGATGTTTATGGTGGGGTGGGAGGTTGAGGCAAATCGCCTGGCCACTGCTTACGGGCAGCCAGACACCAGGACGGTTAGAAGAGGACAGGAGGGCACCGTGCTTATCAGAGGATCTTTGAAAACCAGTTTCAGGAATGGCCAGGCTATGGTGTGAAAGTTCTGTTTGTTTCTTTTTGATGGGGAAACCCTCCAAGTGATTTCACTCTACTTCCCTGTAAGCTAAGCACCTTCCCCTCCCCCTTTGATCACCACTTGCAGAGGCAATAAAGTCATTGTTGCTTCACATTCATGCATTCTTTATTAATTCATCACACAAATAGGGGGATAACTGCCAAGGTAGCCCAGAAGGGGTGGTGGAGGAGGAAAGTACAAGGCCACACAACACTTTAAAACTTATTGAATGCCAGCCTTCTATTGCTTGGGCAATCCTCTGGGGTGGAGTGGCTGGGTGCCTGGAGGCCCCCCCACCACGTTCTTGGGCGTCTGGGTGAGGAGGCTATGGAACTTGGGAAGGAGGGTGGTTGGTTACACAGGGACTGTAGAGGCGGTCTGTGCTCCTGCTGCCTTTCCTGCAGCTCAACCATACGCTGGAGCATATGAGTTTCATCCTCCAGCAGCCTGAGCATTGGCTCCTGCCTCCTTTCAGCAAGCTGATGCCATCTACCATCTTCAGCCTACCACCTCTCCTCACGGTCATATTGTGTTTTCCTGCACTCTGAGATTGTCTGCCTCCACGCAATTCTCTGGGATGATGGCTTCACCCCTCCCCCCTCCACGTGGCTAACAGCAGGAAACATTTCTGTTCAGCCACAGGCAAACAGCCCAGCAGGAATGGGCACCTCTGAATGTCCACTTACTAAAACCACCCTATTTGAACCAGGTAACCATGAATGATATCACTCTCCGGAGGGTAACACAGAGAGATAAAGAACAGATGTTTGAATGCCAGCAAACACCGGCACCATACGCTGCAATGCTTTGTTCTGCCGTGATTCCCGATTACATGCTATTGACCTGGCATGGTAAAGTGTCCTACCATGGAGGACGGAATAAGGTTGCCCTCCCCAGAAACCTTTTGCAAAGGCTTTGGGAGTACATCCAGCAGAGCTTTATGGAGATGTCCCTGGAGGATTTCCCCTCCATCCCCAGACACGTTAACAGACTTTTCCAGTAGCTGTACTGGCCGCGAATGCCAGGGCAAATTAATCATTAAACACGCTTGCTTTTAAACAATGTATAATATTTACAAAGGTACACTCGCCAGAGGTCTCTTCTCCGCCTGGCGGGTCCGGGAACCCGCCTTGGGTGGGCTTGGGGGGTACCTGGTCCAGGTCCAGTGTGAGAAACAGATCCTGGCTGTTGGGGAAACTGGTTTTTCTGCTTCCTTGGTGTGAGCTATCTACAACCTCCTTCTCATCATCATTTTCCTCGCCCCCAAAACCCGCTTCTGTGTTGCATCCCGCTCCTTGGACGGAGTCAAGCACAGGGTTGGGATAGTGGTGGCTGCATCCCCTAGAATGGCATGCAGCTCATCATAGAAGTGGCATGTCTGAGACTGTGAACTGGAGTGGCCGTTTGCCTCTCTGGTTTTTTGGTAGGCTTGCCTGAGCTCCTTAATTTTCACGCGGCACTGCTTCGGGTCCCTGTTATGGTCTCTGTCCTTCATGCCATTGGAGATTTTTTTTCAAATATTTTGGGATTTCGTATTTTCGAACGGAGTTCTGCCAGCATGGATTTATCTCCCCATAGAGCGATCAGATCCCGTACCTCCCGTTCGGTCCATGCTGGAGCTCTTCGGCGATTCTGGGACTGCATGGTCTCCTGATGATGATGAGCTCTGCATGGTGACCTGTGCAGGTGAGCTCACCACACTGGCCAAACAGGAAATGAGATTCAAAAGTTCGCGGGCCTTTTCCTGTCTACCTGGCCAGTGCATCCAAGTTGAGAGTGCTGTCCAGAGCGGTCACAACTGAGCACTCTGGGATAGCTCCCGGAGGCCAATACCGTTGAATTGCGTCCACAGTACCCCAAATTTGACCCGGCAAGGCCGATTTCAGCGCTAATCCCCTTGTTGGGGGTGGAGTAAAGAAATCGATTTTAAGAGCCCTTTAAGTCTGGAAAAAAAGGGCTTCGTCGTGTGGATGGGTGCAGGGTTAAATCAAGATAATACTGCTAAATTCGACCTAAACTTATAGTGTAGACCAGGCCTAAACCTTACGGGATGTACGGTGGTCATGTGACTGCCCTGTTGCGTCACAGCTGCTCAATCAGAGGAGACACCTCAAGAGATACAATGCAGCCAGAGAGTTTGGCCCGAAGAGGATACTGCGGGGCATGAGGCCCTTTGGCAGCTCAGGCAAACAAAGATTAATAATAAACTGACTTGAAATTAGACATTAGATTCAGTTCAACAGACCAAAAACATTTCAAGTCAGCCTGACATGAAACAAAATGTCACTTTGATTTTTGCAGAAACTGGATTTTCTGTCTCCAAAATATGGTGACAGAAGATTCCCACTCTACTCTAGTATGTGCCCTCCCATAAAAGCTAAATTTTGTTGGTTCTGATTTTTAATCCATTAGGGAAGAAGTTACATTTACAAATGAGCTTCCCAATCTGAAAATCCAGTTTCAAAATGTTTTTTTCTTTCAAAGCAGTACAGGCCTGTAATTTATGGGTAGGGCTTTCTGTTTTAGGTATTTCTTCTGATTTAAGGTATTTCTATTTTTAGGTAAATCACAGTTTATATTTTTAGGTGTAGAAATAGATTTTCATGAGCATCAAAAAATCCCTCATTGAACTTGTATGTATAAAAAAGCACTGCTTCCAATACCTTATGCATTTTGGGAACGAGCTTGAAGTGAGTATGTGGTGTCTTTAAGATCTGGTGGGTCCTATTCTCAAGACAGAAAAAGGGTAACTTTCGGGTATTTTGGTATATATTTTATTAAAAGCTGTCCTGTTCGCTTATGAAAACCTACCTGTTTTGGAGATATGGTGACATGCTGTCTGTATAATATTTTATAATAATTTTCTAAGAAGAAATCCAGATTAAAGCAATTGCTGTTCTTCATTTGAGCAGATGCCACAGTGGGCTGGGAAATAGAGCTAGGATTTCATATTGTTAAACATACAGTTTCAATGGCTTGTCACCTCTTGCTACGCTATTCCTGTAAAAACTCATACTCTGATTGGGTGAAGGATGTGTGTGGCTTGGCAAGATTTGATATCTGCTCAGAAGTGGAGAACTGGCTGTAGAAAATGTATTGGCTCTAAGGCCTATGGAAGTTATTGGGAGGGACTCCAGATTCTTTGTTTGTTCTTGGACTTTTGTCCCAGGCACTTTCTTTTAAAAAACAATTACCCTCCAGAGTTTGGAATAGGAAAACACAAGACTTTTTATAAAAGCAGACCTTTCCAATTTAGGCGAAGAAATGAAAACGTTAGATAAATCTAGTAATAATGTTGGAGAGGAAACTGTACAGTATGATATATTGCAGAGTTATTCTTCAGAGAGTGCAACTTTCAATTATATATTTGAGTTGTTTTTGGTAACATATATTTAGAGTGAGTAAATGTCACTGTACTGTTTTTCAGTGTCCTGTAATGCTAGTTTTCCCTGTTTTGCCTTTTTCCTTTCATGTCATGTTTTTTCTGATATTTTAATGAGTATCTTAGGAAGTATTTCAGTAGATGTAAAATATGCAACCCCCCTACATGGCATTCTTAAGGTATTAAGATCTTTTTTGTGGAAGTGAAGAGGTTAAAGAAAGGGTTTTGACAGTCTTTCAGTTATAATTATGGACTTGCCAGCAAAATTTGATCTATAGAGGGGGTATTTGTTTAAACTACTGTATTATAGTTGCATTTGAGGTGGCTTATGGACAAAAGGTTCAGTTCTCAGGTATGTGATTCAAAGTTCTTAGAGAAATTGAACATTCTGTCTATGCAGTGTTTCCAGATTCCTGTATCATGTCTGTTTCTTGTGATCCTCTGCTTTTTGTTTAATTGGATTTGCTATATTATCTCTTGTCATTTGTGTTGCTGGATTTCCAGGGGAACCTGCTCCCTGGTAGGAATTTTTCTAAGGCTGCCTTCTCCTCTGAAAGTCGAACCTTTCTGCCTTTAAACACACTCTTACTTTAGTATATCTTCCACTTTGTTAAATATTCTGTATACATAAAATCCTACTTTGAGTACTTGACTTTAGAAGCTAAACATTCTTCTAACATAGTTTTGTGTGCTTGTAATTCCTAGGTTTTTTTCTCTTTTTTTTTTTTTAAAAAGTATGAGCAAATTGTGCAAAAGTAACAATTCCTTCCCCCATCCTGAATCATTAGCAATGTTTGACCCTGCATTTCAGCATAGATGACTCCTACTACTTAAGCTCAGGACTAACATTAGCTGGTGGCAGGAGAAGGCTGTTTTCCCAGAGGTGGGAATGGGTTGCTGGGTCGATGTTTCGGTGGAAGTTGGGGAAGCTCCTGCCCCATGTGTTCCATCTAGAGGGGGAATTGCCTGCTGGCCCCATGTGTTGGATTCACGGGGTGGTGGTGGTGAGCCTGGGCCATCTCTCTCCTCCTCCTCCTCCTCCTGCCCACAGCCCTGGAGTTTGGGGAGCTCCAGCTCTTTGCTATGCCTTATTCTGACTCTTTTCTCTACCTCAACCTCTGCTCTGACAGTTCCCAGTTGTTCCCAATACACTCTGCTGGTGGTGTTGCTGAAGCTTTGGCACTGGCATGTGCCTGACCTTGGAAGCTCATTGATTTTTTTTTTTTTCCCCTTATTGCCACACTTTTTCTGAGTAATGCAAGTGAGAGAAGGGAAATAGAATTTAACAGTTTCTGTTTTAGCTAGATTTGAATAGAAAAGCATTTCTGTAGACAATGGAGAAGTGAGAATTTCTCAAGGTTGCAAGAATCCTTTTAATAGAAAGTATTGGGTGGCATAAATATAGGGATTGCTACCAGCTCCCCCATAGTGACTGTAAAGAACGCTATGTGCAAATAGTAAAAAGGAATGGTTTTGTAATGAATACTTGCGTGTTGTTGCAGTACCTCTGATGGTTGTAATAATGCCCTCTTATTCATGGTTTGGGTATCAGAACTACTCAGCTTTCCTCTGTGATTCTCTCATGCACCTGATGACATTCTGCTGCCATCCGTAGTTCACCTGACAGCAGGGATTAAATTTTAACATGTACCAGAGTCTATCATAATAGTTTCCTTTATCATGAATCTAATTTTTTTTCTTATGATTATTCAGCTTTACAGTATATTAAATACAGAACCTATGATATATGGACTGGAAATCAGGATGCCTGGATTCTCTTTCTTGTTGTGTTACTGACTCACTTTTGTGATCTTGGGAAAAAGTAGGCATCTCTGTGCCTCGCTTTTTTCTGTTGTCAGACGCCACCACTGTGGTGCTCTGCTCTATCCAATGCTGATAACAGTCAGCTTTGTGCTTGTGTTCCCTCTGTGTGCTGCCCTGGCTCTGCGCAGATAGTTGACACAGCAGACCCTGAGAGAACCCCCAATGACTACAGACTCCAGTAAAGTACAAAGGCACCTGGACAGGTTTATTGTCAAATGAAACAGTAGCTTCCTTGATCAGATGTCTACAGTTCTGCTCATACATATGTGCTCCCTGACAATGGACACAGCTCAGTCAGTGTCGGGACACTCTATTGCCCCCTAGGCCAGACAAAGACACCGCTCCAGGGATGCATCTTATCCACAGGTACAAACAAGTTACACATCACTCCTAACGTATTGATGTGCAACCCCTCTACACAGTAAGGTGCGGCCTCTCACCTTGAACATGTTGGTTCGAACAAAACAACTCTTATCCATCATATTACCCTTTTGCCCCTGTCTTTGGGGTGGGTCAGCTTGTTCCTTGTTATGTATGTGAATGTCCAAGTATTGGAGTGTTCTGATATCTCTAGTGTCCAGTACCTTTTGGCTCACAGCTTAACTTTGCTTTATGTTAGCAAAGTCTTGACCATTACTTTAGTTCAGGCCTTAGGCCTCATATCAGCCTCTGATAATAAGGAAAGGAGTACTTGTAGCACCTTAGAGACTAACCAATTTATTTGAGCATGAGCTTTCGTGAGCTACAGCTCACTTCATCAGATGTATCCCGTGGAAACTGCAGCAGACTTTATATATACACAGAGAATATGAAACAATACCTCCTCCCACCCCACTGTCCTGCTGGTAATAGCTTATCTAAAGTGATCATCAGGTGGGCCATTTCCAGCACAAATCCAGGTTTTCTCACCCTCCACCCCCCCCCACAAATTCACTCTCCTGCTGGTGCTAGCCCATCCAAAGTGACAACTCTTTACATAATCAAGTCGGGCTATTTCCTGCATAAATCCAGGTTTTTTCACATCCCCCCCACCCCCATACAAACACAAACTCACTCTCCTGCTGGTAATAGCTCATCTAAACTGACCACTCTCCAAGTTTAAATCCAAGTTAAACCAGACCATGGGGGGGGGGGGTAGGAAAAAACAAGAGGAAACAGGCTACCTTGCATAATGACTTAGCCACTCCCAGTCTCTATTTAAGCCTAAATCAATAGTATCCAATTTGCAAATGAATTCCAATTCAGCAGTTTCTCGCTGGAGTCTGGATTTGAAGTTTTTTTTGTTTTAAGATAGCGACCTTCATGTCTGTGATTGTGTGACCAGAGAGATTGAAGTGTTCTCCGACTGGTTTATGAATGTTATAATTCTTGACATCTGATTTGTGTCCATTTATTCTTTTACGTAGAGACTGTCCAGTTTGACCAATGTACATGGCAGAGGGGCATTGCTGGCACATGATGGCATATATCACATTGGTGGATGTGCAGGTGAACGAGCCTCTGATAGTGTGGCTGATGTTATTAGGCCCTGTGTTATTAGGCTATTAGCCACACTATCAGAGGCTCGTTCACCTGCACATCCACCAGTGTGATATATGCCATCATGTGCCAGCAATGCCCCTCTGCCATGTACATTGGTCAAACTGGACAGTCTCTACGTAAAAGAATAAATGGACACAAATCAGATGTCAAGAATTATAACATTCATAAACCAGTCGGAGAACACTTCAATCTCTCTGGTCACACAATCACAGACATGAAGGTCGCTATCTTAAAACAAAAAAACTTCAAATCCAGACTCCAGCGAGAAACTGCTGAATTGGAATTCATTTGCAAATTGGATACTATTAATTTAGGCTTAAATAGAGACTGGGAGTGGCTAAGTCATTATGCAAGGTAGCCTGTTTCCTCTTGTTTTTTCCTACCCCCCCCCCCCCCCCATGGTCTGGTTTAACTTGGATTTAAACTTGGAGAGTGGTCAGTTTAGATGAGCTATTACCAGCAGGAGAGTGAGTTTGTGTGTGTATGGTGGTGGGGGGGGATGTGAGAGAACCTGGATTTATGCAGGAAATAGCCCGACTTGATTATGTAAAGAGTTGTCACTTTGGATGGGCTAGCACCAGCAGGAGAGTGAATTTGTGGGGGGGGGGTGGAGGGTGAGAAAACCTGGATTTGTGCTGGAAATGGCCCACCTGATGATCACTTTAGATAAGCTATTACCAGCAGGACAGTGGGGTGGGAGGAGGTATTGTTTCATATTCTCTGTGTATATATAAAGTCTGCTGCAGTTTCCACGGGATACATCTGATGAAGTGAGCTGTAGCTCACGAAAGCTCATGCTCAAATAAATTGGTTAGTCTCTAAGGTGCTACAAGTACTCCTTTTCTTTTTGCGAATACAGACTAACACGGCTGTTACTCTGAAACCTGATAATAAGGGTTTATGTTTCAGGGTCTCATCTTACTACATGAGTCTAATGATATTTGCCTCGCTAACAGGATGATTGTTGTCCATAATGTTTTAATAGTTTGTTGAGGTACTTTGGATGAAAGGTTGCTCTGTAAATGCAAAACATTGTTAATTAAGATTAATTTCTTTTGGGTGTGTCTGAGATTTCTCTACTTTCTCTAGAGGGAAGGACAGAATTAAATGGTTGCTGAAATCTGTGATCAAAACCAAGGTTTCAATTTGAGTTGCTGTGGCATACCTAATGATAAATAATGGTTACTGATCTGTAGGTACAATTTGTATTTTGCTTTTTGAATGCCTTAAACTTCCTGAGGTTCAGCCTGATGAAGTCTGCAGTGCCTGATTTCCTGTGCTGGAGGAATACTGAGCAACTTTGTAATAGGTTAACAAGGATGCTCCGAAGCAGATAGTCCTCTGATACTAAATGCATCTGTCCTCCTTGTTGTGGTTGGATGGAGGTGATGAGAATGAAAGTGGTATATGCTGTGAATTATGCAGAGCTGAAGATGGCTTCTTCAGAGTAATCCTATTAAGCTTTGAATGAAATCTAGTTGTCATTTCACAGCTGGCCATAGTTCTCTGCTGAAAACAGTTTTAACACTTATAATTGGGAACTTGCTAAAATACAGCTGTTATAAATGTCTTGGCAGGTGTGTGGGGCTTTATTTTTTTTTAATTGAACACTATTTTAGTTGAAGAGGAATTCTGGAACTCCCAATCTGTTACCACTTAAGGTCAAATGATCACAGATGTGGAATTTCACTGACCTACGTTGTTTCATCACCTCTCTCCCCACCTTTTTCTGTAACAAACCAGAGAATGACACTTCTTATTTAAGAGAACACTGTTAAAGAGACAATTGAGAAATAGATGTAGCTTGTCTGAAATCTTGTGTCCTTTGAGATTGTTTGTATTATGACCAGAGTTAGAGTGAAGCAGGGCCCACCATGGCTAAGTCTCAGTACTGCTTCACATTTAGTCAGGTTAAACAGAGTGAGGGCCCTCCTCCCCTCTTCATTCAAGCAGCTGATTTGCTTTCTTGATGATGTATGCTGTAGGCTTAATGATGGAATCGGGCCTGAAGAATACACCCAGGCTTTCTGCTGATAAACCCAAATCCTGTGTTTTTTACTCTAAGGAGTGTCTCCCTGTTTATTGCCTGTGACTAGTGGATAAGATGTTATGGATTCTCTTTCAAACTACACTGCGCGCTCGCTCTCTCTCTCTCTCTCTCTCACCCCCCACCACATGTGATAAGAATCCACAGTATTTAGCAAGATAGAATGGATTCAGTTCCTTAGAGGGGAAGGTCAGTGCAAAAGATTGTCTGTGATATTACAGTTGCAATGGATTAGTTAAAGAAAGCTAGTTTTGTAGTTCTTCAAAACCAGAAACCCTGCTGTATGCATTTGCTGTACTACAGTAGATCTGTTTTATCTGAACAAACAAGAAAAAAACTAATCTTTTTCTGGTCAGAGAGAATGAATGTAGTATAACAAATGTCAAGGTGAAGGGAAATATGCAGTGGGTGTCTGGGAGGTGCCAAAAAAAACCAGCCCCTTTTCTGCATAGTATGTGGAAAATCTTGGACAGCAGGTTTGTTTCGGGTTGTAGACCCAGACAGTCTTAGCAGGTCTGACTCCTTCCTGCTGAGGAAATTTCTTTTGTTTTGCAGACAGGATTTCAGGTTAAGGATAAGCTCTCTGCTTCCCTGGTGGCAGAACATGGTCTTGAGGGAATAAGGGCCTCGTCTTGTATGCTAGAGTTTCAGGCAGTGATTCTCACTGAGGTAATGCAAATGGTGAGAGAGCTTTTGGATCTGTTTCCTTCTTGGTGGAGGCCAGTGTGGAATATTGGGTCCCTTGTTTGCCCCTCAATAAGGGCAGGCTGCCTCTTGTTTAGGAAGAAGAATTAGTGCATGCTTTGTTCAAGCAGTCATCACTTGACACTTAAGAATGTAGTTAATTATTGACCAGTCTCACACTGTCCATTCATTGTAAGATTTTGGAGAAGGCTGTGGTAAGACCATGCTCACAGCCTCCTGAATGCCTTTGATCTCCTTGATCTTTATTAGTGGGTATAGGCCGGGCTTTGGCAGAGAGAGACTGCAGTAGTCAGTCTCCTCTGGGTGATGGATGAAGGTCAGGTGTCCATGCTGGTGATACTAGATCTGACAGCTGTCTATGAAACCACTGATCATGAGGTGTTGCTGACTTGCCAGTGGACCCTGGTAGGTGTGGAGAAGGCTTCCGTTTTATTACTTTGCTCTTTTTTTTCAGAGAGGTAGAGCAGCAGATAGTCATGAGCAATTGCTCTTCTTTGCAAAGGGCTGTCAATTGTGCAGTCCCACAGGGTGACATTCTGTTACCTCTCCTGTTCAAGGTGTAGATGGGGCTGTTAGGAGTGATAGAAAGGAGGCATGGAATGCAGTGTTGTCTGTATCCTGACAACCATCTGTGTGTCTTTGTCTCATTCGACTTGGATAATCCATTTTAGAGCCTCAGCCAGAATCTGGCTGAAATTGGGACATGGATAAGAGTGAGCTGGCTGCAGTGCAACCCAGACAAAAATGACGTGATGATGTGGATTGGGGAAGCAGCTGGAGGAAATGGTAGAGGTAACATCAGTCCCTTTGAGGGAGTATGTCCGCTTTTAGTAGGTTTTTTTCATGGGGGGCTTTAGCGGCCCCCTCCCAGCTGCTGTATGATGATCACATTGCAACTATGGCCCAGTCAGCCTTTTACCACCTCTGTCTGGCTAGGAAGTCATGACCCTTCCTTTTGAATGCAGACCTTGCCACTATCTGGAAAGGCCACAGTGACTCATTTGGTTTTTGGAAAAGAAACCACCTATAAAAAAATTTAAATTAATCTGAAAACAGGTGTATAAACTGAAAAATACAGATCAGTTTTTGGGCCTTCAATCATTTCTCCAGGACTTTTAGTCTGCTTATTCCATGTATTTAGTAACATTAATAAAGTTGTCATCAGTACTATTGGACTTGCTTCCTTTTTCCAGAGCTGCTGTATGTGATGTTTTCTAATGGTAAATTGCAGCCCCTCTGTTCAGCTGGTAGCAATTATCCCAGTCAAAGTTCTCTGCATTCACTGTGGATTTCAGTGGGAGGGTTCCTTGTGTTTGGAACTGCAGGCTATGGGAAGTGAACATTGCTTAATGCACTTAGGAAGGAGCTGCCGGTGCGTATTTTAGACAGAAGTTGTTCTGGAGTATCAAGTAATCTTTCATGTTAAGACATCAGTGTTTTTAAGGGAATGCTTGACCTGTCTTTGGGGTTGATGGTAGCCTCTGCTGGAGTGATGAATGTTGGTCCTGGGTCGTTTTTGTGATATGGCAAAGAGGCTATAGTAAGCAGTAGTCAGTGGCTAGATGAACTGGGGGATTCTCTCCCTTGTGCTTATTGAGGTTAACAATGTCTTAGTGAAGAGGCATTTCTCTGGCTGTTGCAGATCTGGCAGATGAATGTGTCATGTTCTGTGGATGATAAAAGAGGTAATTGCTGGGTTTGGGGACTATTAACTGCTTAATTCCAATCTCTGGGACAAGGGTTACCTTCATGGACATGTTGGTAGTGTTCCACTGGTTTTGAATTGTGAACCTCCCTCCCCTTACAGCATCCTTAGGTGCATCAGACCTACAAGATAATGTGGTTTATTGTGAGAGCACTCAGAAGTTCTGATGGATTTCAGTTTGGTGTGAGGACATCCTTGCTCTGCTCTTAAACAGGTGAAGGGTAATTGTTTGTCTTCAGAATACATGCAACTTGGCCATATTTTTGTCTTAAAATTAAGCAGCGTGTTCCTCTTTTCTCCTTGTAATTGGTTTTTAGTTAATGGGGAATATTTCCAGAAAAATACAATTTATTTGAATTATGTTCAAAAATTTTCTCTTGATTATGTCTAACCGAGGAAGTCACTTGTCCAGTGACACCTCCATATATCCAAACCCTCACTTAAAGAAGTGTCTGATTTTTCCCAAAGGTTTATATAAAGATGATCAATGAGAACAGTTCAGATACCGACACTTCATTTTGTCCTGTGCAGAGCAACACTTCATGCTGAACTGTGAATTGTTGATGGGAAGGGGAGACCCCAGCTTATAAATTGGGAAACAAGGAAGAGAATGTATTAATGTTTTCTTGAACTTGCAGTTTGGGTATGTCTCCATGGCAGCAGCCCCAGGCAGCCAGTACATTGATTAAATGTAGCTAATGTTACCATACAAAAAACAATCTATCTATGATTCATGTTGGAATTTGTTAATACAGGGTTAATCCCATCCACCAAAGCCTGAAAAACAGTTCCCTTCAGTCTTTAATGTTGAGATTTGACACTAGCCCAGAGGCAAATAATGTGATTTTCCTTCGAGTGATTGTGTGCATATATGTACTGCTGCAGTTACTGCACCAGATTGACTGTGGCTCTGGTAACGGATGCACCTACCAAAGGCTGGGGGCCCCATCTTGTTCAACTGCAGGTCAACTCTTTGGTCACCACAAGAAGTTATACTCCATATTAATGTGATAGAGCTTTGATGTGTGTGTCAGGCCTGTGACACCCCCAGTTTTATGTGCAAGGTAGCTTTCCATCAGAACCAAACTATTGATCTTCTAGTCGTCTTCTTGAAACCCCATTCTTTCAAAGCTGAAGAAAGACTTCATAGCTTAGATGTTCATGGAGATTTGACCGCCTTTTTCGACTGCACTAGATTCTTTGGAGGCTCTCCCAGGCTTTTTGTAGCCTGTGCTGAGACTGTTAGAGGTCAATCAGTGTCAGCTCAGAGAATTTCACATTGGGATTTTTTGAGTACATTAAGCTATGCTAAAGTCTCTCCTCTACTGAGAAAAATGGCTCACTTCACCAGGGCTCAGTCCACTTTCATCAGCTTTTCTGAGCAATATTCTGATAGCAGATACTGCAAAGTAGTAACATGGTCACGTGTACATATCTTTTCCACACATTATGCCATCACTCATGCCTCTTGTGATGATGCCAGCTTTGGCAAGTCAGTGTTACAGTCTCTGTTCAGATGACCAGAAGCCCCTCCACCTGTAAGGGAACTGCTGATGAATCACCTGCAGTGGAATATATGTGTGCACAATTACTCAAAGGAGAAAAAAGTGGTTACTTATCCAGATTCATAGATTCCAAGGTCAGAAGGGGCTATTGTGATCTAGTTTGACATCCTATATAACCACAGGCCATAGAATTGCCCCAAAATAATTCCTAGAGCAGATCTTTTAGAAAAAACATCCAATCTTGATTTAATAATTGTCAGTGATGGAGACTCCACTCCCTGTACAGCACACATTGTTCTTAGAGATGTGTTGTGCACATAAACGTTCCATGACCCTCCCCCTTCCTTACTACTTCAGACATTATGTACAGTGGTGCAAAGGAAAGGAGAGGGAGGCAGCAGACTCATCCCTTTTATGCCATCATCTGAGAGTGCATGAGCCCCTGCTCTCCTCCTCCTATCTACTGGAACTGCTGGTAAATATCTGACTTGGGTGTGCATACACCTGCTGTGGAATGTATATGTGCTGTGACAGGGTTGGGCCAGATAGCTACAGGAGAGTGATTGTGTGTGTGTGTGTGTGTGTGTGTGTGTGTGTGTGTGTTAAAAAGCATTGAGTTTTTTATTAATCCATTTTAAATAGGTTTTAAGACAGTCCTCAGTTGGGAAGATATTTTAGCCCCAGGTTAAGCAGGGCCCTTTTCCCTGGGTAAGGTAATAAGGGCAGTTCCAGAACAATCAGGAACTTGCTGGAACCAATTAAGGCAGACAGGCTAATTAGGACACCTGGAGCTGATTAAGAAGCTGCTAGAATCAATTAAGGCAGGCTAATCAGGGCACCTGGTTTAAAAAGGACCTCACTTCAGTCAGTGAGGGGCACGCAAGGAGCTGAGAGTGAGAGGGTGTGCTGCTGGAGGACTGAGGAGTACAAACGCTGTCTGGCATCAGGAGGAAGGTCTTGTGGTCAGGATACAGAAGGTGTTGGGAGGAGGCCATGGGGAAGTAGTCAAGGGAGTTGTAGCTGTCACACAGGTGTTACATGAAACACTGTAGACATCAGTGATCCACAGGGCCCTGGGCTGGAACCTGGAGTAGAGGGTGGGCCCTGGGTTCACCCCATCCCCCCAACTCCCTATTGGATACAGGAGGAGTTGACCTGGACTGTGGGTCCCACCAGAGGGGAAGGTCCCTGGCCTGCCCCTCGACCCATTAGGTGGACTGGCAGAGACTGTGGGGATTGTTCTCCTTCCTTTTCCCTATGCTGACCAGTGATGAGGTTAGCTGAGTGAACAGCAGGTTTGAGCCACTAGCAAAAGTGGCCAAACTGAGATCTCTGAGGCAAGCAAATCTGCCAATAAGCGCAGGACCCACCAAGGCAGAGGAGGAACTTTGTCACAGTGCACAACAGATCTCTAAGAACAATGCTTACTGTACAGGTAAGTAACTGTTTTCCCTAGGTGGACTGCTTTGAAATAGGGTCATTCAACACTTTGTTTTACAGCTTTTGAGTCAGTGTTGAGACAGAACTATATGAAAATAATGCAAATAAAAACAATGAGGAAGGTTTGTCTGTTCACAGAATAATGGGTGGTGTTAGTTCATGTTCTGGATGATGACTTTCAAAATGTCTGTTAAAAAACAAAGTTGTTGAGTTTGTCTCTGTTCTCAAGGCACCTCTGACCCCTTTGTGGCCTTCTTGAAGGCACTTACATCTCAATTCCACAATACTTTCCGTAGAGTGGGGATTTAGGCTGCATTTCACTGTGATTATCTGAGCAGGTCTGAGTTTAGTTCAACACCTGCAGCTTTGCTCTTTCTCAGGAATCATCACAGGGTTAACCAGTGACCAGCCAGCATTCATAAAGTATTCAGAACAAAAGCAGAGAAAATATATCTTGAAAAACAATAAACAGCTCACATGAATGTCTTAGTTTACCAGGCAGTCATCCATCTTTTTGGCAAGGATTTTGGCGAGTTTCAAAGTCCTTCAGGCCCTTTCTGCTGGGCCTATTCCTCTTGGTCACAGCATCATGACAATCTTGTATCATGTGAGAGTGATGTCCTTTTCTGTATCAGCCTGGTCAGTTTATACAGTTTTCCTTTCTTTGGTTGTCGGTTTCTTGAGCTTGGTTAAATGAGCAGATGAAGTTTTTCCTGTGGGGATGAGGCTTCTCCATTGAGATTTGCATTGGTTACGCCCCCCTCCACTCTCACGCCCAGTGACTTCAGTTCCTGCAGGCAATTCCTATAACTCCCCCTTAGAATACCTCTCCCATACAGATACATATAACATTTATACAATTGATACAATAGTCTCTGAATATTCCATGTGTGCATAATGTCTGTTACAAAGTTATCAACACATAAAATAGCCTTTCGAATGAGAAACTACTGCTTGCTTTGCATCCTTATAGGCTTATAATTGAAAGACGCTAAACAGTGTAATTGCAGACTTTTACTTCTGTGCTTTCCGATACTGTCAGACCTTTGTGAGAGCAGGGAGTCTACAGCACTAGCGAACAAGTCAACAGGATGATTCTTTAGGGTGTGTCCGCAATAAATCCTGGTCCACCCTCACTCTCAAACTTCTCTTGACATGGTGCGGACCCTTCATAGGCATTAACTTGTGTACATCTGCTCGCTAACCTCTCTGTACGAGTATGCCCACATATTCACACTTGCTTAATGACATCTCAACATATCTTCACACACATACTTGTGTTTGTTGACCCATCTGCCAAACCCATTGATTTACCAAACTCTCCCAATCTGCAAACCACTCCTCTTCCACTCTAACCAGGGAATATGCTTGAAATGATAGTCAAGTAGGACAGCTGTATTTAAACTAGTCTTATATCTGGAGGAGGTAGTCGTCTTTCTAGGAGATCATGAAGACATTGTTTGCTGATCATGCTTCATGGGAACGTTTTTTGTTACCTCTGGTACAAAAAATGTACAAAATGACCAATAAATAACAAATTTAAAAATTGGAAGAAGTTCTCATTCCCTGTCCCAAATTTTAAATTGCTAAAATGTTAATGGTTTTATCTTCTATTATACTGTTTCTTCTACTTTTAAAATCTTTAATAAAACAATATGAAAGTGAAAGTAATCAGTACTTTTGGTTAATAACTTTTTCTGTCTGTAGATTCCTCTCTTTGGATCAAAATCTTTTGGAGGAAGAAGCCCCGACGGCCCCATGTTGAGCAAGGTTGAGTTTGTTGAGAAAGTTCGTCAGAGTAACCAGGCCTGTCATGATGGTGATTTTCATACAGCTATTATGCTGTACAATGAAGCCCTGGGAGTTGACCCTCAGAATTGCATCCTGTACAGTAACCGATCTGCAGCGTACATGAAAATCCAGAAGTACGACAAGGCACTGGATGATGCAATCAAAGCACGACTCCTAAATCCTAAATGGCCAAAGGTAGGAAAGCCCATTTCCCTTCTGGTGAGAGACTTTCTATGGGAGTTGCAGCTCCTGCAGTATTATTAAGGCTGTAATTATTTTGTTATAATTGAGATGGACATAAATCATTCTTTACTTACAGTTCACTTTGGTGGGGGCTCTGGAGAATAGAAATCTTTCTGTGTTAAAAGCTACTTGACTTATTTGAGTTTCCTGTTAAGAGTTAAACTATTTTCTGTGTAAACAGACGTTGGCCTATTTTTCCTCAGCTTGCCTGGCAAGGATTCTTTTTTGCTGATCATTGTGAAGATTTTGGATTCAGCCTTTTAAACAAATGTCATTCATGGTGTGTGAAGATCAGACATCTCTCTTAACATTTACACTAATAAACATTCAGCAGCAGCCAGAAGTATCTTGCTCTGAAAGCCTCAGGAGAACAGTGTGCAGAATGGAACATACTGCATAGAGATTGTTGGTAACAGGGTATTAGAGTAGAAAACGAAGGACTTCAGCTTAAGTCACCACCTCCTGCCTTTCTTAAAATTTAGTTTTTGTAGAGCTGTTCTGTTTGGTGTATGTTCTTTATAATTTTTTAAGAAATTCCATATGTCCCAATGTCCTCAGTAAGACCTGACAAGCAATGGAAAGGTATGACTGTACATGTTGATCTGTCATAGAAAGGGTAAATAGATGCCCTTCTATAAAATAGGGACTCCCAGAGATAGCACTGCCTTTATTTAATGGTGTTGCCTGACAGTGGGTTTCTGTTGTGTTCCATTGAGAGAAAGCATTATGTTCTATTTTTCATAGATCAATCTAGTGTTGACTTTCCTGAATCTCACCCTTCAGCATTCCTTCTGTTTTTACAATGTGTGGTGTGATATTTTGGCTGCTTTTCTTCATGTTCAGGTCCGGGGATCTTCAAGTTGGGTTTCCAGTCTCCAGGGAGATTGGGGGCAGACGCTGACTTGGCTGAGTGCTAAGCTGCACTAAGTGGCCAGTTCTGCCTTCACAGCTGCACAGGAAGATTCCTGTCCCTGATATCTTTGAAGCACTCGGTTCCAATGCCTTTCCATTCAAAAATATTCTTTCTGAAGCTGGAAATTTCTCCTATTAAAGTACTTTTCTTCAGTTAATCCTGTCCATGTGTTGGTGCAGAACTGAGTTTTCTGAGCCTTTGCAGGAGTTGATCTCCATGCTGCAGGCTCAATTTAAAATAAACATGACATATACCTAAAAAGGGGAAGCAAAGCTCCTCTCTGACAAGAGCTTTGCCTTTTCCGCACCCCAGGGATGAGAGTTCACACCAGGCTGAAAGCAGGATGTTGCTCTTAGAGGTAAGGATGGGCCTTCTGCAAGTGGTCCTGGATTAGTTGCTGTGAAGCTCCTGCTGCTTCGAAAACTCCTTAGACATCCTACTGCTAACTGATGCACTCATCTGCTTGTCCTAGGTCTTGAGGAATGGCAGGGGCTGCAACTTCTAGGTGACTTCGGGGATGGGGGAACTGGGCTCAGCAGGTCAGTTCTCACAGATGCAGCCTGCATAGTAATGTCATTCATGCATCACTCTTCAGTCAATGTGCACTCCATAACATCATTTTGAGGGGGTGGGTTAGCCTGCCTTTCTTGTGGGACCCCTTCCCCACATCTGTTTCCCATAATTGGGAATGGATCCCCAGCTGTTGAAAATTGAAGGCTTGTGTCTAAGACAAGATAACCTTGTTTTCTGCCTTGGGCAACTCAAGTTGCCCTTTTACTTTGGTCATTAATTCACCTCCTCTCTGAACCCCTTGTAGGGCAAATGCCTAAAGCCTCAGCTGGGCCAGTGCACTCCCTCTCCATGGAGGAAAGGTTTCTAGTACAGCCAGACTAAGAGGCAGGTTTGGTAAAACATTAGTGGAGATATTCTCCTAAGATCTGCCCACGCATGATGCCAAAAGGAAAGAACACTTTCAGTAGACCTGATGAAGATGATGAGGATGGTATAGGTCAACGTTTCTCAAATGTGGCCACCGTGGCCGAATGCGGCCAACAGGGGGTTTTCATGCGGCCACAACAGCCTCCTAGGTGGTGATGGGTGGGGCATAGCATTGGCCCTTCCCCTTCCTTCTTTTTGCTCCTGGATGCGCCACCCTGCACCACTTCTGGAGCGAGGTGGGGTGCAACACTGCAGGAGCCAGGTGAGTTCTTGACCCACGTTGAGGAGAGGGGGTTTGTGCAACAGGCTCCAGGGGCAGGACTTCAGGAGCCTGGCCGTGCAGCCCTGGCCTCCGACCACAGGGCTGTGGGTATTGACCCTCGTCCTCTCCCTCTGGCTCTGGCTATGCAGCCATAGCCTCCAGCTGTGGGGCTTCAGCCTCTGTTCCCTGGTTCCAGCTGTGTGGCAGCAGGCGCTGGCTCCTGTCTGCAGTCCCGGGCTCCAGCCACGCAGTGTCAGGCAATAGCCACAGGCACCAAACCCCAGCTGCAGGGCAACAGGCTCAAACCAGGTGCCAACCCCTGGCTCTGGCCGCAGGGCAGCAAGTTCTGACCCCCAGCTCCGGTCATAGAGCTTCAGTTGGCCTCTGGCCCCCAGTTCTGGCCGTGTGGTGGCGGGCGCTGGCCTCAGGCTCCAGCAACGCGACCCTAGCCCATGGTGCTGATCCCCTGCCCCAGCTGCATGGCAGCAGGTGCTGACTCACTGCTCTGTTCTCAGGCTCCGGCCATATGGTGGCAGGAGCTGACTCACATGGCCAACCCCTGGCTTCTGGCTCCAACCATGGAGTGGTGGGTGCTGGCTTCAGCCACACACTCCTCTGCTCTGGCATCCAGCTCCTTGCTCTGGCTGTGCAGCAGTAGGCACTAGCTCTGGGTGTTGCCCGCAGCTCCGGCTGTGTGGCAGGAGACTCCGATCCCTGGCTCCAGCCATGCAGTTCCTGTCCCCAGCTCCGGGTTCTGGCCACTGGCACTGAGCCCCGGCCCTGGCCACATGGCAGCAGACACCAGGCCTTGGCTCTGGCCATGCCACAGTGGGGCTCATCACCCACCCCCATCGCCCCCGGCCCCCGCTGTCTTCCTGGCCTCGAATCCATCCCACCATCACTTCTAGCCCCTGCTGCCTCTCCCTTTTGTCCCCCCCATCCAGTGTTTATTGGGTCCTGGGGCTTGCTGCGAAAAGTGGTATTAACAAACATGCAAGTATCACTTTTCACAGCAGACTTACTAGCTATCTGTGAAAGGTGATACTTGTTTGTATGTTAATATCACTTACCACTTCTCATAGCCTCCCAGGTAGCAATTAAGTGTGCTGTGATATTAACAAATATACAAATATCACTTTTCACAGCAAGTCCCAGGACCCACTAAACTCTGGATGGGTGGGCCGAAGGAGGAGACAGCATTATTTTTATTGAGTCTGCCAAAGACCCCTAAAAATATACATTACAATGATTTGGATGTGAATCTGTGCATATTTAATTGATTCTATGGGGGTCGGACTACATGACCTCCTGAGGTCTCTTCCAACCCTAATCTTCTATGATTCTATGATTGTAGTTATGACAGCCTTCCAACCTGGGGGTCCTGCTGTCTGGAGTAGCTTGCCTGAATCACTCCACTTTGTTAATTTTCAATATCATTCTAGATCTTATCTCAAAACACCTTTTCTCCCCTGCCTCTTCCTCTGTTATTTTTACTGGAATATAATTCACCATATTATTTGCACCACTTGGTTCTGTAATTTATACCATGTACCACATCCTGCATTAGTAAGGAGAATTCTGCTTTGACAGGGAGATGGACTAGAAATTCATAGGTCTCTTCCATTACTAACTTCTGTCTTGTATTAATGAATACTATAAAACATTTTGGACAGTTTCAGGCACTATGTAAAATAAAGTTGTAAGTGATCTCCAAGTTTCCAGTTCGTTCAATTGTATAAATGCTCGGAGGCACGGAGTATAAAAGCCAGTACATTTTTGGATAGTTTTGTTTTTTGTTACTGAGAAATCTGGTAACGATTTACAGTGGAGCCCACTTAAATGAATAGTTATGGAAGGACCTCATAAAAGAATATTTTTCACATGCCAATCACAGACAGAAATACAGTGAGACCTTTGAAATGAGTCTCTGGTAAAGGAATAGACCTGTGCATCAAAGGGAAAATAAACTAAAAGGGAATAGGAAATTCACTAGCTTAAAAGATTAGCTCTGTTACCTGAAGGCATCTTTCTGCGTTATCAAATCAGAGTCTATTAAATGCAAAGAAATCCCTATATTAATGCAGTGTTAAAGTTGCATAGTTAAACAAAAATAAAAAATGTAGGCAGTAACAGGAGGCAATGTGTCACAGTAGATATGGCATTGGACTGGAACTTGGGAGACTTTTCTGTTCTAATCCCAGCTCTCCCACTCTGTGACCTTGGGCAAGCCATTCCTATTTTCTGTGGCTCCAGTTATCACCTTTTTGCAGGTGGAAAATGGTGCTTACCTCCTTTGTTAAGTGACTTGAGATCTACATGTGAAAAAAACTATATAAGAGCTAGATGTGGGTACTATTACTATGTTGTTTGTTCCTGCCATTTTGGATAAATTTGAAAAGAACCCTCTTGTTTATATTATAAAATGTACACTTGCTTGCAAAGCCCAACAGATCTTTGTTGAGATAAGAAATGAAACAGTCAGAGGAACTTCTCCAGGCTTTCCTGCACAAAGTTGGTCCTTTTCCTGAACCCCCACTTACTCTTATTCTTCCCAGAGTGGTAGCCACTATGAGCAGCATCCCCCAGTGGTCTAGTTTGGAACTATATTTGGTTTAACTTTCCTCTTGACAAAGCACTCAGTTTTACAGTGGATTAAATTTGCTTCTATGCGTCTTGTCAATTCTCGTGATTTTTTTCATGAGTGATGGAATTTTGGCCAGGGCTGGAGCCAATTTTGCAGTGATGAGAAGCTCCAGCCTTCTAGGAAATTTCAGCCCTAGAAAGAAAATCCCCTCTGGTTGGTTGTACCACTTTCCCACCTCGTGGTGTAGAGCAGCCAAGAAGCAGGCAGAGCTCTCTTCCCATTCCCTCTGCAACCCAACATCATTCTCACAGAAGAGGAAGAGGGAACAAAAAGATCCCAGCAGCTCAGAATGGCTCTATTCTCCCCACCCCCTTTGATCAGGGACAGCTCCTCTGTGCTACCCCCAGCCCACCCTCAATGTGCAAAGGGAAGTGAAGAACCTCTGGTGCTGCCCCCCTTCCCTTAAAGCTGGAAGGGGAAGAACGGGACACTGCTGCAGCTCCTGGCCAGGTTGGTAGAGGCTCATGAAGAACCCCAGGTGGAGCAGATGTGAGGCTCTGGGGCTAGAACTGATGAGAGGCTAGGGTGGGGGGGACAGGACTGATTTTGGAGGTTGGGGGAACAGAATTAATTGCTGGGCAGGGGATGGACGTATATGGGGATGAGAGCTCCTGCAGCAGGGGCCAAAATCACCTTCCCAAAAAATTTAGGAGGTTGGTCAATGTTAATTGTCTCTCTCACATACTGTGGATGGGTAGGAGGAATTAAAAATCAAAACAGACCAAAAAACACAGTATAACATATTCTTTAAAAATCTCATGATTTTTGGATTAATTTCATTATTTCTCTGGGCTTCATTCATGATTTTTGAACCTTTTAGAGTTGGCAGTACTGCTTGTAGGATATGACTATCACGCTATAAATAAAGACTAATACGAAAAAGGCCTCATTCTTCTGTGGCCCTACCTTGGCAGCATGTTAATTGTGCTGTTTTCCTGTAAACAGTCTCAATCAACTCAAGATACAAACCAAATTTAAAGACATTCCTAGCTGTTCATTCTGAACTGTAGTTTATACTGGAGAGTTTATAGTTCAATCAGAAGCATTTCTCTTTTAGAGACAGAATCCTGGTATGCTAGTGGTCTGGTAGGAAAGCACACTTTTTCTCACAAAAAAACAAAAAACAAACTTTTTCCTGTTTTGGTGAATTGTTTCAGTGGAAATTTTCTGACCAACTTTAATGCTTCCCTCCCACTCTAATTTGCAATTAGCACAGATTTCCATATCAAACGTGCCTCTGTCATAACCTCCTCCTGTGCTAGTCCTGAAGCAACATGTCTCAGGTAACTTGCGGAATGACTCTTCCACCTCCTCCTTCCATCCCTACGCTACCTAGGGTGAGCCTGTGCAGTCAGCCATTCTCATGGTAGAGAGCTAATGAATGACCCCTGTCTCCAGCTGATCCTGAACTCAGCCTGTCCCATGTTATAAAGCCTTGAAATAACTACCTTCTCATTGGCTGTTTGTGTGGATTTGAACCTTCTTGCTTTGGAGCACTATGGAATTATCTGTCCCATGTTAGAGCCACAGAATAACCCCTTTGCAAATGACTGCAGGCTTTGAAGCCAAGAATTGAGGAAGATTCAAAGAAGGATTGGCTATTTCTCTGGAAAAAAGGAATATCTTAGAATTGTAGTTTACTGCTAACAAATTTTGGAAGGGAGATAAAATTTACGCTTACGCTTCAGGGCCTAAGCCAGAGGTGGGCAAACTACAGCCCGCAGGCCACATCCGGCCCGCGGGATCCTCCTGCCCGGCCCCTGAGCTCCTGGCCTCGGAGGCTAGCCCCGGCCCCTCCCCCACTGTTCCCCCTTCCCCCGCAGCCTCAGCTCACTGGGCCGCTGGCGCAGTGCTCTGGGCGGGGGCTGCAGAGCCCGGCCTGACCCGTTGCTCTGTTCTGCACGGTGGTGTGGCTGTAGCACCGCCAGCCACCTGCGCGGCAGGGAGCAGGGGGTGTTGGATAGAGAGCAGGTGAGTTTGAGGGGGTGGATAGGAGTCGGGGTGGTCAGAGGGTGGGAAATGGGGGTTGAATGGAGGCATGGGTCCCGGAAGGGCAGTCAGGAAGGAGAGGGGGTTTCGATGGGGCGGTGGGGGTTAGTCAGGGGCATGGGTTCCTGGGATGGTCGGGACAGGGAGCAGGGGTGGTTGGATGGGGCAGAGGTCCTGGGGGGCAGTCAGGAATGAGAGGGGGGGTTGGATGGGGAGGTGGGGGGCAGTCGGGTGGGGGGTCAGTGGACAGGGAGCAGGGGGTGGTGGATGGGGCAGAAGTCCCCTGGGGGCCGTTAGGGGACAGGGAACGGGGGGGTCGTGTGGGGTAGGAATCCCGGGGGGGGGGGCTGTCGGGGGCCAATCCGATAGGGATCGGGGGTTGGGCCATGCCTGGCTGTTTGGGGAGGCACAGCCTCCCCTAACCGGCCCCCCCATACAATTTTGGACGCCCGATGTAGCCCTCAGGCCAAAAAGTTTGCCCGCCCCTGGCCTAAGCCACCCTCTAACTATTAGAGACCAGAATGAGACCTAATATGGGGGGGCAAATTGTCCCGTATCAACCTACTGCAGCGTTTCTTAAGCCTTCCTCTAAAGTATCTGGTGCTGGCCTCAGTTGGAAACTGTATTGGAATAAATGGATAACGGGTCTGAGCCAGTATGGCAATTGTTCCTCTGTTTCTGTATGCAAGGATTTAAGATTTTCAGTGTTCACTTGACATAGTGCGCAGTGCATAAAAGAATATGAAATAAACACATTCACAGTGGAATTCTATTTGCTGACTAGACAGCTCGATCAACAAAGTAAACACAGTGGCTGTTTTAAGCCATGATTATCCTGGATGGAGATCTGATGAAAATGTCTCAGCAGGACAATTTCCTTGTCTTTTAAAAAAGCTGCCGTCATGTAACACAGTAATTGAGATAATGAAAATCCCCAGTTGAATTTTTTTTTTCACCCTCTGCATTATGTTTTGCTGCTGGCTATGTATTTTTCTCATTCTCCTGCACAGGAATCTCTTTGGCCTAAATTGTTGGTCCAGTAGAAATTGTTTCAGATTAGATTGGCTTTAGATGATTTTGCGAGTATTGCCAAACTCTGCTTTGTCCATGTTTGGCTGCTGGACAATGACAGTTTTGAGTGTTGGCTTATAAAACATATTTGTACCTACGAAACTGATGTGATGTCCAAGAGCTGCCTAAGGCATCTTCCTTTGTTGTTTGTGTCTGTTCTGTGTCTTGAATCTTTGTCAGTTTTGCTGAGGTGAAGCAGTCACTATGGATGCTGAATCTGACTATGGAAGTATTTACCTGCAGAAATACCTTGTTTTAGCACCACAGTAATCTCTAGACATTTCTGCTTTGCAGTTATTCCTCAATTCTGTATTTGATCATTCCTCTGTACATGCCCTACTTCATGTCCTTATTTCTTCTCCGTTTTCTCCAGTTTATTACTGTTTTAATTTGATCATCCAAAACATTTTATTTCTTTGCACAACTCCTGCCATTTCTATTTGGCTTGTTAAGTAATGGGGCTCTTCCCCTATGTGTTTGGGGTTGGAGCAAATTTATCAGTTGTCCAAGACCATAGTCATATTCATGTCTGTTTTAGAATACAAAAAGAAACAAAATCTGACTTTCCGTTATTTTTAATCTAGAAGCTTGTCCAAAGTTTTGTTCTTTATTCCTGACAAAGTCTCCGTACCTTTCTCTTTAGTAGAACATTCCCCACAAAGGCATGTTTATCATTGTACAGGTCTGACAAAAACAGGCACCAATATGACTGTATTCAAAATGTCAATTAAAAATATACAGTCTAATAAAAATGGAACTTAAAATGTAAAATCTTTACGAAACCAGTTATTTTCATTTCGTAGACAGAAAAGTCTGTCTCATGTTACACTTCTTAAAATTAGTGGTTATTAATTCTATTATCTGTGAACTACCAGCGTAAGCAAGGATAGGGGCTAGTGTCCCCTTAAAAGTGAGTCTGTCCACATCTAAAATATGTTGACCAAGTTTTGCTCACTTCTGATACTACAGTGCTGAAGCTAGCTATTTTCAGTGGTCTAGCAAGAGCAGCAGTCTTAGCCTCATTAACATAGGTCATGGCATAAAATAAACACTAATTATCTGTAATGACTTTAGTACTGACAGTAGAATACTTACTTAAGCGTATTTAATATGCTGTGCTCTGAGAGTCTCTGGGCTGAGCTGTACTTTGTGTATTTCCTCTCTGGAGTTTCCCTGAAATGGTGGGTGAAATCTACACTGAAGGAAAGGGATTTTGTTGTTTGCAGTGACTGGGGCTCTTGGGTCTTTTTCTCCTCCTTTATGGAGGAAGTACAGAGGAGCCTTTGTTATTTATTTGAAAGGCAAACACACAAGTGAATTTTCTCATTACCCCATCTTGCTGACAGCTATTCTCCAGGCCAAGGATGAAGTGAGACTCCCACCAGGTCAGCAAGGTTTTGTTCTCTTTGTTTTATCTTTCACTTATTTTTTTCTAGAAAAATATTCCCCAAAAATGTTGGTCTGAGTGATATCAGTGTGTGTTTCGTTGGGAACTGGAGGACTGCTAGGTGGAATTAGCGTACTTTCTCAATTACATCTGATTGCTTATGAGGGATATGAATCTGAAAGAAATTATTTGTAAACCATAGTTTGGGGACTACTTAACTAGTTCTGTATTCTGAGAACGCCGTAAATTTCAGAATGGATTTTACAATTTAATATAATCTAGAAAAAGCACAGTATGTCTCACTGTTTTCTTGTTAGTGTAAACAAGATTCTGATAAGCTGTCCCTGATCATATACTGTACTGATTACAATCATCTTGCTTTGTTGTGAGATTCATTTTCAATGTGGTATCAGTCTGATAATAAGATGATGGGCACCATGAAAAACCTAATATATATGTTGTATATGGCACAATATAAAATATAGTGTTATATCCCATGTCACCATTCTTTTCTTTAAATCTTTGCTCAATTCACCAGTGTATAGGAGTGGAATTTTTCCTTGTGTTCAGTGGCAGAACACACACATCCTTTAGGGAAATTAGAAGCTTAGGTTTTCTTTAAAGTCAAAGCAATTCCATTAATTAGCCAGTACGGGGAGCTTTATGAGTTGTAGAGGTAGTATTGTGTTTTTTAGGAACTGAGGGGTTTTTTTACCTACACAGTATTCAGTTTCCATGTATCTGGGGAGCACAAATCCAAATAGCGTTCAAATCCAAGTTTTTCTGATACATTCTTTACCACAAGCATCTAAAACAGTTGCAGAGAATACAGAAAAATGCTTTGACCTGAGTAGTGTTTGATATCTCTCCCTATCCCCTTCAGGAACTGATTAAAATGAAGCTTGGAGGTAAGTAAAGCTGTTTTTTTATATGTAATTATTTGCTATTTTAAAGTTTTCTTGTAGATTGTTTCTAGTTTGGGATCTTGAGTTGATTTTAAAATGATTTTTTAGAGTTTTCCTGTGAGAGCATTAGTATGAGCCCTTTATCCAAAGCTTGTAAAATTTGAGCAGAGCTCCATTAGAGTAACATTTTGTCACTTTTCTTTCCTTTCTTTACTGGGATTACTGGAGATGACTATATTCTCCAAATGAGTTCTTGTTTGGCTGTGTACATGTCGATCCAAGTCGTTTTTTGAAAGTTACAAAAAGGCTCCACTGATTCCTAGGATTATTAACAAAAACCCAACAGCCTCTTTAGTGGTGGAAATTTGAGGCTGAGGACTTCGCAGAGTGGTCCAAAGACGTGAATTCCCTTTCTGTTTTCAGCATGACTTTCTTGTAAATTCCTGCTTTAACAGAGACTCTTCATTCTTCACTGACATGGAATAAAGTGCTGCACAAACTTGCACTTCAATAACTGGAAGAGAGTTGAAAGTCAATATAGGCCAATTAATGTTACAGATTGGTATAATTCACCTTGAAATACTCCAGGTCTTGAGCAATTATTATGGGAGTACACAGTATATCATACCAATACGTAGTACTTGTTATAATTCGAGTCTCCGAGGTTGAGTTTTAGTCCCTGCTATTTTTTTGTTTAAATATTTATTGTTGGGATGCTAATCAGAAATACAAGGACAATAAAAGTACAACAGAGAGCATAGTATTAGGGGAACTAAGCTGTATTTTGGGAATTCCCTTAAGGAAGATTGGAACAAGAGTAAGAGTTTGATTTTAATTTCCTTTCCTCTATATTTGATTTACAGTTTGTCCAATTCTCTAGAAACTATTAGTTCCTGAGTCCTGTGTTGCCTTTCAACCCCAAGACAGGGTGCTTTAAACCCTCTGAATGTAAATAAAGGGAGTATTCAACTGGTGATTGGCAGCTAAACAGTCTCCTTTCTCAGTTCCTGGTAGTAATTCTTAATTCTCAAATTGAATAGAAGTTACTCTCTAGTGCAGTCATGCTTAATTTTGCACAATTTAAATTTTGATCTTAGGCCTGGTCTACACCCAAAACTTAGGTCGACCTAGCTATATCACTTAGGGCAGTAAAAAATTTCACTCCCTGTACAATGTAATTAGGTCAACCTAACCCCCACAGTAGGTACACCTAGGCTGATTTATGAATTCTTCTGTCAACCTAGCTAGTGTCTCTGGGGGTCCACCTTCCATTGTTGTTGTCTGCGCTGCAGTGGCATAGCTTCAGCTGTAGTGTTTGTAGTGTAGACATTTGGATCTAAAACACAGATCAGGAACTAATTGTCAAGCCATAATAGATTAACATAACTCTGTAAAACTACCATAAATATAATAAACGCTTGAAAAAAAGTTATTTTTTCACTAATCCAAAGGAAAATTATTCATGAGGACTGTGTAGTGACCCTGAGAGGTGTGTGCATTAGAGCTTAGCCTCTCTAGATCTCCCGCAGTAATCTATATTGCAGGAATAAAACCTCTTGGTGACAGTAAGATTGACTTGATAGTGTGTCTAGCAGAGAAGTTAAACTATGAATTTGACCCATTTGAGAGAGGACATTTCCAGAAATATTGTGTGTAATCATGTACAATTATAATGTATTACTCAGTGGGACCCTGGTTGCTCAGCAGATTCACATTGTGCAACTTCGGAAGATAATATAGAAAACTAGTAAAGAGCATTTTTTGTGTGTGTTTTTAAGCTAGCATTTGGCACTTAAGACTATCTAGGCATATCTAAATTTAGTTACAGATATGGGCGAACTATTGGTTAGATTTTTAACCATAAGTTTTTGGAGTGTGACTCTAGAAATATGAGGGTAATAAAAGTACAACAGGTAAACTTTGTATTTATGTAGTTAGCATTGCATATTCACGTTCTACAGAATCAAACTTTTTTTTGTTTACAAAAAGTTTATATCCCTGATTTTAAAATTAAGTTTTCAAATGTGAAGCCACCATAAATCAAAGCAGGTTTGTCTTCCAGAGTTTGCAGACAGCCTGTAACAATGGCTTTGGCAAGGTATGGACTCCTCTGGCTCATTAATCTCATAGAGATGTTAAATCCAAAGCCTAACAATGACACCATATGTCATTGACTATTTTATTACTGAGCATTCTATCAGATGGCCTTGGGAATGGGGTGTAAGTGATGGTCCATGGTACAGGAGAATTGTGAGTTGCTCCAGGGAAGGAAATGCAGAGGGAAGAAAAGCAGTAAGAGAAACGGGAAGGAAGAGAGAAACAAATATCAGAAATGGCAGTGGTCCTAAAAGTGAAAATACTTCATCTCCTGAGCCAGGCTGAATGTGACTTAACAAGGTGGATGGATCCAGCATCCTTATCCCCAGACTCTTCACCTCAGAGCTTGGTTTTTGGATGGGCATCTTCACTAGAGCAAGAATGTTCATCAGCAGTACAAGACATCTTCTTGAGTAGCAGAAAAGAGTTCACAAGGCGATCCTATGGGGTCAAGTGGAAGTGGTTCAGTTCAGGGGCCCAAGAGAGGGGTCTTGACCTTGAAGATGTGGACAGTCTCTTCTTTTGGACTATCTCCTCTCCCTGAAGATGTCAGGCTTCGCTCTCAACTCCATCAAGGTGCACATATTTGCTATCACTGTCTTCCACCCTCGAGTGGAAGGGCACTCTGTCTTTACTCACCCCTTGACTACCAGGTTATGGAAAGGCCTCCTACGAATTTATCCTCCCATTCAATCGATTGCTTCCAAATGGGACCTCCACCATGTCCTCATGATGTTGATGAAGTCACCCTTTGAGCCTCTGGCCTTACACTCCCTGTCTGTCCTCTCCTTGCAGGTTGCCTTTCTGGTAGCTATTACTTCCATGAGAAGGATAAGTGAAGTGGGCACCATGATGGCAGATCCCCCATTTACCACATTCCATAAGAACAAAGTTACCCTGCGCTTGCACCCCAAGTTCCTAGCAAAGATGGTATCACATTTTCATCTCAAGCAACCCATAAACTTAGCTGCTTTCTTTCCAAAGCCTTGTGCCTCAGCGGAGGAACAGCGCTTTCACTCCCTCAGCATCCACAGGGTCTTGGCCTTCTACCTGCAGAGAATGAGACCATTCAGGAAGTCTCCCAGCCTGTTTATTGCTATAGCTGAAAGGATTAAAGGGCAAGCTATTTTCACTCAGAGGATTTCTAAGTGGGTTTCAGGATGCATTACATTTTATCAGTTATCTGGGCTGTCTCCACCCCATGGGATATGAGCAGTGATGAGCTGCCAAAATCTTAACAACCGGTTCCCTCCTCACCCCATGAGGGGGTCGTTGCCTACCCCCACCCCCCAGGATCCCTGCCCCATCCAACCCCCTCCCCTGTTCCCTGACTGCCCACAGAACTGGGCAGGAGGGTCTCGTGGGCTACCGTAGTGGGTGCCCATCCCACCCCTAAGAGCCAGAGGCATCTTCCGGGGGGCGAGGTGGGGAGTCCTGGAGGTGCTTACCTGGAGCAACTCCCAAGAAGTATCTGGCAGGTCCCTCTGGCTCCTAGGGGCGGGGGAATGGCCGCTCCCCCACTGATCACATCAAAAGTGGCGCCTTAGGCACCGACTCCCTGGGTGCTTCGGGGCTGGAGCATCCACAGGGAAAATTTGGTGGGTGCAGAGCACCCACCGGCAGCTCCCCATCCCGCACCTGGACCCAGATCACCTCACCTCTGCTCCGCCTCCTTCGCTGAACGCACTGCCCCGCTCTGCTTCTCCGCCCCCTCCACAGCTTCCCGCGAATCAGCTGTTCGGTGGGAAGCTGGGGCAGGCTGAGAAGCAGGTGGCGGCTTCCCGCTCAGGCCGAGGGTGGCAGAGGTGAGCTGGGGCGGGGAGCGGTTCTCCTGTGGGGGGGGCCCCCCCGGGTTACCTGCTGCAGCACGGGTGGCCCTCCTCGTGCCCCTATCCCAGCTCACCTCCAGGGCCTGGGCGGGAAGCCGCTGCCTGCTTCTCAGCCTGCCCCAGCTGAGGGGGCGGAGAAGCAGAGCGGGGCGGAGCAGAGCGGAGGTGAGCTGGGGCCAGGGGTGGGGTGGGGAGCTGCCAGTGGGTGCTCTACACCCACCAAATTTTCCCCTTGGGTGCTCCAGGCCTGGAGCACCCATGGAGTTGGCACCTAAGGCACCACTTTTGGCTGGTTAAATTTAGAAGCCCTTTTGGAAGCGGTTGTCCCTCGCAGAACAACTGGTTCTAAAAGGGCTTCTAAATTTAACAACCAGTTCTAGCTAACTGGTGTGAACTGGCTCCAGCTCACCACTGGATATGAGCCCACTCAACAAGAGCTTAAGCGTCAAATATGGATGTGCTTTTTACGGACATATGTAAGGCGGACATAGAATCATAGAATCATAGAATATAAGGGTTGGAAGGGACCCCAGAAGGTCATCTAGTCCAACCCCCTGCTCAAAGCAGGACCAATTCCCAGTTAAATCATCCCAGCCAGGGCTTTGTCAAGCCTGACCTTAAAAACCTCTAAGGAAGGAGATTCTACCACCTCCCTAGGTAACGCATTCCAGTGTTTCACCACCCTCATAGTGAAAAAGTTTTTCCTAATATCCAATCTAAACCTCCCCCACTGCAGCTTGAGACCATTACTCCTCGTTCTGTCATCTGATACCATTGAGAACAGTCTAGAGCCATCCTCTTTGGAACCCCCTTTCAGGTAGTTGAAAACAGCTATCAAATCCCCCCTCATTCTTCTCTTCTGCAGGCTAAACAATCCCAGCTCCCTCAGCCTCTCCTCATAACTCATGTGTTCCAGACCCCTAATCATTTTTGTTGCCCTTCGCTGGACTCTCTCCAATTTATCCACATCCTTCTTGAAGTGTGGGGCCCAAAACTGGACACAGTACTCCAGATGAGGCCTCACCAATGTCGAATAGAGGGGAACGATCATGTCCCTCGATCTGCTCGCTATGCCCCTACTTATACATCCCAAAATGCCATTGGCCTTCTTGGCAACAAGGGCACACTGCTGACTCATATCCAGCTTCTCGTCCACTGTCACCCCTAGGTCCTTTTCCGCAGAACTGCTGCCTAGACATTCGGTCCCTAGTCTGTAGCTGTGCATTGGGTTCTTCCGTCCTAAGTGCAGGACCCTGCACTTATCCTTATTGAACCTCATCAGATTTCTTTTGGCCCAATCCTCCAATTTGTCTAGGTCCTTCTGTATCCTATCCCTCCCCTCCAGTGTATCTACCACTCCTCCCAGTTTAGTATCATCCGCAAATTTGCTGAGAGTGCAATCCACACCATCCTCCAGATCATTTATGAAGATATTGAACAAAACCGGCCCCAGGACCGACCCTTGGGGCACTCCACTTGATACCGGCTGCCAACTAGACATGGAGCCATTGATCACTACCCGTTGAGCCCGACAATCTAGCCAGCCTTCTACCCACCTTGTAGTGCATTCATCCAGCCCATACTTCCTTAACTTGCTGACAAGAATACTGTGGGAGACCGTGTCAAAAGCTTTGCTAAAGTCAAGAAACAATACATCCACTGCTTTCCCTTCATCCACAGAACCAGTAATCTCATCATAGAAGGCGATTAGATTAGTCAGGCATGACCTTCCCTTGGTGAATCCATGCTGGCTGTTCCTGATCACATTCCTCTCATGCAAGTGCTTCAGGATTGATTCTTTGAGGACCTGCTCCATGATTTTTCCAGGGACTGAAGTGAGGCTGACTGGCCTGTAGTTCCCAGGATCCTCCTTCTTCCCTTTTTTAAAGATTGGCACTACATTAGCCTTTTTCCAGTCATCCGGGACTTCCCCGGTTCGCCACGAGTTTTCAAAGATAATGGCCAATGGCTCTGCAATCACAGCCGCCAGTTCCTTCAGCACTCTCGGATGCAACTCGTCCGGCCCCATGGACTTGTGTACGTCCAGCTTTTCTAAAAAGTCCCTAACCACCTCTATCTCCACAGAGGGCTGGCCATCTCTTCCCCATTTTGTGATGCCCAGCGTAGCAGTCTGGGAGCTGACCTTGTTAGTGAAAACAGAGGCAAAAAAAGCATTGAATACATTAGCTTTTTCCACATCCTCTGTCACTAGTTTGCCTCCCTCATTCAGTAAGGGGCCCACACATTCCTTGGCTTTCTTCTTGTTGCCAACATACCTGAAGAAACCCTTCTTGTTACTCTTGACATCTCTGGCTAGCTGCAGCTCCAGGTGCGATTTGGCCCTCCTGATAACATTCCTACATGCCCTAGCAATATTTTTATACTCTTCCCTGGTCATATGTCCAACCTTCCACTTCTTGTAAGCTTCTTTTTTATGTTTAAGATCCGCTAAGATTTCACCATTAAGCCAAGCTGGTCGCCTGCCATATTTACTATTCTTTCGACTCATCGGGATGGTTTGTCCCTGTAACCTCAACAGGGATTCCTTGAAATACAGCCAGCTCTCCTGGACTCCTTTCCCCTTCAAGTTAGTCCCCCAGGGGATCCTGGCCATCCGTTCCCTGAGGGAGTCGAAGTCTGCTTTCCTGAAGTCCAGGGTCCGTATCGTGCTGCTTACCTTTCTTCCCTGTGTCAGGATCCTGAACTCAACCAACTCATGGTCACTGCCTCCCAGATTCCCATCCACTTTTGCTTCCCCCACTAATTCTACCCGGTTTGTGAGCAGCAGGTCAAGAAAAGCGCCCCCCCAGTTGGCTCCTCGAGCACTTGCGCCAGGAAATTGTCCCCTACGCTTTCCAAAAACTTCCTGGATTGTCTATGCACCGCTGTATTGCTCTCCCAGCAGATATCAGGAAAATTAAAGTCACCCATGAGAATCAGGGCATGCGATCCAGTAGCTTCCGTGAGCTGCCGGAAGAAAGCCTCATCTACCTCATCCCCCTGGTCCGGTGGTCTATAGCAGACTCCCACCACTACATCACTCTTGTTGCACACACTTCTAAACTTAATCCAGAGACACTCAGGTTTTTCTGCAGTTTCGTACCGGAGCTCTGAGCAGTCATACTGCTCCCTTACATACAGTGCTACATACATGTGACAATCGGTACATACCTTCTCTTTCTATTGAGCCTTGGTGCGAGACTCTGTGACAGATGCCTCATTCGGTGTGGTTGTTCTCTGCTCCACAGTTCCATCATCTTCCTCACACCCTCCTCTTACCTAGGTACTACTTGTTAATCACCCTCAGTGGAATACAGTAGTAGGAACCATCACTTGAAGAGGCGGAGGTTACTTACCTGTAACTGGAGGTTCTTTGAGATGTGTGATCCCTATCTCTATTCCAGTCCCGCCCTCCTTCCCCTCTGCTGCAGCTGAGAAGGAACTGAGGATGTGGTTGGTCTGCCCTTTATTGCCTCAGACAAAACCCTGAGGAGGAGCAAAGGCGCATGCACGGACCAACGGGCACTACTGCTTTCAAAATCTCCAGCTCCGGATGCATGGCACATGATGAGACTTTCAAGGACACAGTAGAGAAGTCCCACCCTCAGGCTGACAGCTTCTGCACTGTTGAGGAGGATGAACATTTTGGGGAATGAGTACATGAAGTTGGAGTGGAGGGAAATGACCACATTGTTGGGACCCTTCTTCTAGTTGATGTCATAGTATCCTCTCGCACTGAGGTTCTCTCTCCGGGGGTGGGATCCCTGTTGTTAGGAAGAGCCAGGTAGTAGTTATAGGGGATTCAATTATTAGAAACATAGGTAGTTGGGTTTGTAATGACTGGGAGAAGTGCATGGTGAATTGCCTGCTGGGTGCGAAGGCTGCAGACCTCTCAAGACATCTAGACAGACTTGCATGCAGTGCTAGGATGAAGACAATGGTTGTGGTACATATATGTACCAATGAGGCAGGGAAAGGTAGAAGAGAGGTCCTGGAAATAAAACTTAGGCTGCTAGGTAAGAAATTAAATGCCCGCAATCTTTTTTGCAATCATACATGCTGCGTTCAGTGCAATAAACTGGATAGTAATAAGTATACAGTTATGCTTCAGGACATCAACCCATCTCTAACTAATAGAGGTCCAAAAGAGATTTTCTCTATGGGCAGTTTAATTCATAACTGCTTACTGCAAGGTATTTTGCACCTCCCTCTGAAATATCTGATAAAAGCTACTGTTAGAGACAGCATACTGATCTTGGTTGTCCATTAATCTCATCCGGCATGGCAATTCCAATGTTCATTCACATTTTAACAAAAAGAAAAGGAGTACTTGTGGCACCTTAGAGACTAACCAATTTATTTGAGCATGAGCTTTCGTGAGCTACAGCTCACAAGCTCATGCTCAAATAAATTGGTTAGTCTCTAAGGTGCCACAAGTCCTCCTTTTCTTTTTGCGAATACAGACTAACACGGCTGTTACTCTGAAACCACATTTTAACATGCATTGGGATGAAGGCATAAACTATTTGTAAGATGATCAGACACAATACTTTTGCTATTTTAAACATTACTTTGCAATTCAGAGTAGCTGAAATTCACCCAGATACAGACACTTCAGTGTGTGTTGGGACCATTGTTCATAGCTCGCTCGCTCTCTTTTTTTGGGTGGTGGTGGTGTGTTTTTGAGCAGGAGGTGTATTTTATCTCTTCAGGAAGAAATCTTCCTTTGACCTCAAAGGGCTGCTGAAGGCACGTGACTGGGTTGCTGTTCTTGTGAAATCTGCTAAATGCGTATGAATAATTTGCAAATTAATTATAAAAAAGTTTAACTGGACAGACTAGTTTATGCTTCCCATGCCAAAATGACAGGTTTCAGAGTAACAGCCATGTTAGTCTGTATTCGCAAAAAGAAAAGGAGGACTTGTGGCACCTTAGAGACTAACCAATTTATTTGAACATAAGCTTTCGTGAGCTACAGCTCACTTCATCGGAACACAGTATGCATCCGATGAAGTGAGCTGTAGCTCACGAAAGCTTATGCTCAAATAAATTGGTTAGTCTCTAAGGTGCCACAAGTACTCCTTTTCTCCATGCCAAAATGTATCTTGCTTGTTGTGATGCACAGAATCTTCATGGCATTAGCACGCCCTCTTCTGTTCGTATTGGTGATTGCGCTGTAACCAATGGCTAATTCTAATGGCTGTGCATATTGGTTTGTGTGGCAATATTATTCTTGAGATTATACCATTTTGAAGGCAGGTTCCAGTCCCACATCTTGTACACAGGTACAGTACCTGGCTTGTACCTAAATAGAGGTCTGCCAAATGTGCTGCTTACCTAAATTCTCTGAATCCTTCTGCAGAAATAAAAATAGAAACCTCCTGATTACTGACTTGAGCAGTCGTCTGGCCCATATGGGAGCTGTTCTGGTACCTTACAACTTCCAGAATTTGTCACAGTAACTTCCCTGATTTTTTGGATGTCAGCAACGAGTATTTGCTGCGGCAGAATCTGCCAATAGTTCTGTGTATGTAGTGGTGGTCTGGCATTTCCAGCTTGAAGGGGGGGCCCTATGAAAGGGGTTAAGTTTGTAAGAGGAATACATTCAAAATGATGATTGTGAGTGGTGCGTGTGATGTAAGTAGCAGCCCACACCTAGCAGGTGACTGTCGGACAGACACTTAAAATGACAACATTGTAGTTTTTAAAAAAAAAAATCTTGTTAATGTGTAGGGATTATTTTAAGACACTTAAGATTTCAGGGAAGCATATTTTTAATGCACACAAAGAAACATAGTACAGGAGCTACAAAAAGATGATACAGGAGACTGACCTAAATGTAGTTGTCATGGTTTCTTGTTAATATACATTTTAAAATTCCTCAGGAGATCTAGAAGTGAGAGGTCAGACTAAGCCTGTTGTCTGGATAGTCTGTGCTTTCCAGGTTCCTGAATGTACACAAGGGGCAGAGGATGCTGGCACCAAAAGAACTGGTAGTATATTATTCATTTTGCACTTTTATTGACCGTTATATACACAAGGTGCTAGCAGAAAATGCTATTCCAGCCATGATCAAGCAAAATCTCCCAGCCACACAGGTGTCTTCTACCCTTGATATGTACCAGTGCAAAAAATCTTTTCAAAAAGCTTTTAATGGAGAAGCAACAGCCCTGGGTATATATGGATAATAGAGAAAGTGGCTCTAGCTGTGGGTAACAGCCCAGGGGGCTTAGAGGTGTCTGTTGTTGGCTGTGTGTGTGTATTCTCTCTGTGTGCTCTCCCAGTTCTGCTCAGATAGCTGACACAACAGATATTGAATGGCCCAAGAAGACCACAGACTTGGTTCAGTGGCAGAGCTGCTCCGCCAGGTTTATTGGCAACAAAGTAAGGTCCTAGCATCCTATATGTGTTCGTTACAATGGACTTGGCTCAGTGAACAGTGGGACTTCCTGTTCCTCTCCCAAGGCTGCACAAAGACACCCACTCTGTGGCTCCTCTTTTATACTCTGATGCAAACAAATTACGTATTGCCCTTCTGACGTGGTTAGTTACCACTCTTTACCTTATACCTGTTGGTACAGTCAAAACATCTCTCCCCATCACCCTGTCATCCTGACCTTATCTTTAAGAGGAGTCAGTGTGTCCATGTGTCATCTTCAGGGTGTGTGTTTACACCATAACCTTCTGGTGTTCTGGTGCCACCCTTTTGGAATGTGTTTACCTGAATACTTAGGAGTATTCTAGGATTCTAGTAATACTAGGAGTGCCTAGGAGTGCTTGTGTTTTTGCAGTGCCAGCCCTGTTCTTGTCAAGTTCATGTATCAGATAGCGAACCTGCAAGCAGACATCTGCTTTGTAATAGGGCCTGACTTTTTGCTCATAGCTTGACTCTTGCTAATTTGGATTTGTCTCAGCATGGGGTGACTTTAGTTCAGGCCTTAGGCCTTACACCAGGCCCCTTTTACCAGGCTTCATGTCTCAGGCTCTCTCTTTCTACTACAAGAGATAAGGGAATATTAGTGTAAAGGGTATGTTTTGATATTTCGTGAGCCTCTTCCTAAAAAGATTTTTTTAAAATAAAGGTCACTGCATGTTTCCATCACTGCATGGTTCTAAGGACACTAGCATATAATTAAGTACATGCAGCACAGTGAGAATAGACACTACTACTGATGTATACTATGGTACATAATTAGATCAGTTGGGGGAGACTTGCACATGTATCTCTGGAGGAAAAATGTAGCCTTTGGTCTTTTGGTTTCCACCATCATTTTATCATCCACCATTCTTGTTGCCTCAGTCTGAGTGATATTTAGCTGGATTATAGCTGGGCTGAAGTGTGTGGGGAAGTGAGGTGTTTTAGTGTGATGGATCCTTTTGAAGAATATGGAGTCTTTTAGTTTTTAATGCAGTTACTCAGATTTTACAGAGAAGTTCATTTTAAAATGCCAGTTCTGTTCCTTCAAAGGGTAATTTGTGAGTTTCTTGATGCTGAAAAGTTAATCAGTATCTAAGTGCCTGGGAAGTTATAGTGCTTATAGTTTATCTCTGGAGATACTTAACTGTCATTAATGTTCAGTAATGATTCTTAAAACCTCACTGGGATTTTTTGAAATACTTTTAATATTCAAGTGAAACCACCCTGCTAAATTTGCATATAGAACTATAAACCCTACTGTGATTACTAGGGCCTTCAGAGGTAGTATTTTATATTGGTCTTGGTGCTGAGGAGCCTATTATTCCTGACCTTAGCACAGTGTTTTGTGACATTTGGTGTTCTAGGTAGAAGAAAAGAATTTCCCTCACCTCCACTGGCACTGGAGAAATAGGGATATCTGTGTTGATTTACTGAGGGGTATTTGCTGTAGGAAAGTACACAACACCATTTCAGCAGAGGATATGGAGGCACTTAAGGAAGTTGAAGGGAAACTACTTGGTCTTTCAGTCAAGGTATTTACATCTCCCATTTTGAAGTAGGGAGAATAATAATGAATGGAGAGATTTAATCCAGAGCCAGAACACTGAAATGAAAAAGTGAAAAACAGAAGGCCACTTCCTTCTCTGGACCCTTTAATTTCAATGGAACTCATAGACTCATAGAACTGTACCAACTTCCCCCAGCCGAGGGTCTGGCTCATAGTTTCTGCAGCTTTCTCATTACTGTGTGTGAGTATGAACCCTGCCAGCAACCTAGCAAATGGATTGGCCCCTGTTTGCTCAGAGAGGGAGGAAAGGAGGGTGTGAAAGTCTTCCTGAATAATCTGTTTAGAAGAAGCCTCTCACTCTTTCCAGTGATCTTCCTTACACACAGAGGGTATGTTCATGCTGCAGTGTGAGCCCAGGCTAAGTAGAACTTGAGTTAGCAGACCATGGGTTTGTTAACCTAGGGCTTGAGCATTTACACTCATTTGTAACCCTGGGTTAGGAATTGTTGAACCCTGAGTCCAACATCTATACTGCATTGTGCGAGCCCAAGTCCAACCACCCATATCCCAGACTTCCTAGCACTTTCCCAAAAGACGGCTGCTCTAGTCCTTTGTTCATGTGCAGTGTGAGAAAACTTGACTGTCCACCAAACTTGACTGTCCAAAGGACAAAGAAAGGGGGCTCTTGGGATTGTGAAATACTTCAGGTGGACTCCCAGAGCACAACTCCAGCAGGGCTACATCTATACTACAAAGTAATAGGGCTTGCACTCTTGGTCCCATCTTGACTCAGGCTGTATCTTTCCTTAGAAATCTCACATTGGTACTTTTTTTTTGCGTTTTGTCAAATCTGCTGTGAAAGTGTTCTTAAAATGAACATGTGCTGGGTCATCATCCGAGAGTGCTATAACATGAAATATATGGCAGAATGTGGGTAAAACAGAAAGGAGACATACAATTCTCCCCCAAGGAGTTTAGTCACAAATTTAATTTAAAAAATGTGTTAATGAGCATCATCTGCATGGAAGCATGTCCACTGGCATGGTGGCCGAAGCATGAAGAGGCATATGAATGTTTAGCATATCTGGCATGTAAATACCTTGCAACACCGGCTACAAAATTGCCATGTGAAACCCTGTTCTCACTTGCAGATGACATTGTAAATAAGAAGCAGTCAGCCGTATCTCCCATAAATGTAAACAAACTTGTTTGTCTTAGCAGTTGGCTGAACAAGAAGTTGGACTGAATAGACTTGTAGGCTCTAAAGTTTTACATTGTTGTGTCTTGGAGTGCAGTTATGTAACAAAAAAAATCTACATTTGTAAGTTACACTTTCACAATAGAGATTGCGATACTGTGCTTGTATTAGGTGAACTGAAAAATACTATATTATTTTTACAGTGCAGATATTTGTAATAAAAAATAAAAAAAAAATAATATAAAGTGAGAAACTTTGTATTCTGTGTTGTAATAGAAATCAATATATTTGAAAATGTAGGAAAACATCCAAAATATTTAATACGTTTCTGTTGGTATTCTATTGTTTAACAGTGCAGTTAATCACAATTAATTTTTTTAATCACCATTAACTCACACGATTAACTCAAAAAAATTAACTGCAATGAATTGACAGCCCTAGCAGAAAGTATTAGTACTGATCTCTGTTCTCTAATGTCAATAATGTGTCCACCCATCCTTTGAGCTCCCATCTTTTGAGAATATAATTTGATCCTGCAAGCATCAAAGCTCCCAATGTAAACATCAAAGCTCCCAAGTTCCTTCACTCTTTTCCCTCCTCCAGCTGAGGTTGTTACAACACAGAGAATGCTGAGCTGATGATGGGGTGGTGATCTCTCTTGATCTGAGAGGCAGCACTTCAAACTACATGGGATATAGGAATTAAGTGTGGCTACAGTAATAGCAAAAAGAAAAGGAGTACTTGTGGCACCTTAGAGACTAACCAATTTATTTGAGCATGAGCTTTCGTGAGCCACAGCTCACTTCATCAGATGATGAACACAGACACATCTGATGAAGTGAGCTGTGGCTCACGAAAGCTCATGCTCAAATAAATTGGTTAGTCTCTAAGGTGCCACAAGTACTCCTTTTCTTTTTGCGAATACAGACTAACACGGCTGTTCCTCTGAAACCTACAGTAATAGGTATCTCAAACACATGCATCTGATATATGCCATATCCAAAATGCTTAAGGAAAGGGAGAGCCGTGTCTGGATAAATTGGAGAGAGCAGAAAGATAATGCTTAACTTTCTGTCTGAAAAATGCATTTGTTTCATTGCTACTAACAATACCTGGCAACACCTGACAATCACGTTCCCTGGAGTGAACCAGCTGTTGTGCTTGGCAGCGTTTTAAGTCAACATGTTTGTCTTCGGGCAGGTAATTTAACCCATCAGTTTCTTCATCTGTAAAATGGTCAATATCTGATTGTGAATGCCCTAGGTTGTCTTCCCTTAATTGAGTGGACTAATACTAAGCACCTGTAGCTTCTTACCCTGTGGGGATACAATTCGTAAGTGAGAGCTCCTGATATTGGTGTGCATCCCCAACGAAAAGCATCATGTACTCACAAAAACAGTTCAGGGCAACTGCACCTGTATTCTCCCTCTGTGATCCAGCAAGGGCACCCATTCGAGGCTTCTGGCTCCCCAGCCATTGCCTCTCTTGGGTGGAGATTTTTCTCTCTCTCTCTCTCCTGACTGGACTATTTCCAGGTGGCCCAGCTTCCTGACTGTAGTGTGAATGCACCAGCATCTGCCCTTTGCTTTCTCTTTCAGAGGAAGCAAATTTTATTTTTAAGATGAAAACAGTACAGAGAGAACTTTGATGAGACTTTCCGGGACACAGTAGAATGGTCCCATCCCCAGTCTGACAGCCGCTATGCTGTTGAGGAGGATGAAAGTCTCAGGGAAGGAGAACATCCAACTGAAGCAGAGGGGAATGATCCTATAGTTGGGACCTTCCTTCCAGATGATGTTGCGGTATCCTCTCGCACTGAGGATACCTCTCCAGGGGAGGGATCTCCAGTTACTAGGAAGAGACAGGTATTAGCAATGGGCAAGTCGACCATTAGAAACATAGATAGCTAGGTTTGCGATGACCGGGAGAACTGGATGGTGACTTGCCTGCCTGATGTGAAGGTAGCGGATCTCTCGAGACAACTTGATAGACTTATGTGTAGTGCTGGGGAGGAGCCGACGGTTGTGGTACATGTAGGTACCAATGACATACGGAAGGATAGGCGAGAGGTCCAGAAGGCCAAATTTAGGCTGCTAGGCAAGAGATTGAAGTCCAGGACCTCTATGGTAGAATTCTCTGAAATGCTTCCAGTTTCATGTGCAGGGCCAGTTAGACAGGCAGAACTGCAGGGTCTCAATATGTGGATGAGATGATCGTGTTGGGAGGAGGGGTTTAGATTTATTAGGAACTGGGGAAACTTTTGGGAAAGGGGGAGCCTATACAGGAAGGATGGGCCTCACCTAAACCAGAGTGGAACCAGGTTGCTTGCATTTAAAATTACAAAGATTGTAGAGGTTTCAGAGTAGCAGCCGTGTTAGTCTGTATCCGCAAAAAGAAAAGGAGTACTTGTGGCACCTTAGAGACTATTTTGTTGGTCTCTAAGGTGCCACAAGTATTCCTTTTCTTTTTTTAAAGGTTGTAGAGCAGTTTTTAAACTAAGCGCTGGGGGAAAGCCGACAGGAGCGGAGGAGCACGTGGTTCGGACAGAGACATCCCTTAGGGGAGGATCTATTAATGGAGATTCTCTATGTCCTAGTAAGGAGGATAGGATGGAAGATGATAAAATACACCTAGGATCTGATGAGAAACAGTCAAGTGGAAAAAAAGTCCCATTCAATTACATCATGTAAGGGCAGACAGCTAAACAGTGACAATTTTTTGAAGTGCTTATATATCAGTGCTAGAAGCCCAAATAATAAGATGGGTGAAATAGAGTGCCTCATATTAAATGAGGATATTGACATAATAGGCATCACAGAAACTTGATGGAATGAGGATAATCAACGGGACACAGTAATACCAGGGTACGAAATATATCGGAAGGACAGAACAGGTCATGTTGGTGGGGGAGTGGCACTATATGTGAAAGAAAGTGTAGAATCGAATGAAGTAAAAATCTTAAATGAACCAAACTGTGCCACAGAATTTCTATGGATAGTAATTCCATGGTCTAATAAGAATATAGCTGTAGGGATATATTACCGACCATCTGACCAGGATGGTAATAGTGACTGTGAAAAGCTCAGGGAGATTAGAGAGGCTATTAAAATAAAAAACTCAATAATAGTGGGGGATTTCAACTATCCCCATATTGGCTTCGTACATGTCATCTCAGGATGGGATGCAGAGATAGTTTCTTGACACCTTAAATGACTGCTTCTTGGAGCAGCTAGTCTGGGAACCTAGAGGAGAGGCAGTTCTTGATTTAGTCCTAAATTGAGCACAGGATCTGGTCCAAGAGGTGAATATAGCCGCTTCGTAATAGTGACCATAATATGATTAAATTTAACATCCCTGTGGTGGGGAAGACACCACAGCAGCCCAACACTGTAGCATTTAATTTCAGAAAGGGGAACGACACAAAAATGAGGTGAGTTAAACAGAAATTAAAAGGTACAGCACCAAAGGTGAGATCCCTGCAAACTGGATGGAAACTTTTTAAAGACACCATAAGTTTCAACTTAAATATATACCCCAAATTAAAAAACGTAGTAAGAGAATCAAAAAAAGTGCCACTGTGGCTAAACAACGAAGTAGAAGAAGCAGTGAGAGGCAAAAAGGCATCCTTGAAAAAGTGGACGTTAAATCCTAGTGAGGAAAATAGAAAGGAGCATAAACTTTGACAAATCAAGTGTAAAAATATAATTAGGAAAGCCAAAAAAGAATTTGAGGAACAGCTAGCCAAAGACTCAAAAAGTAATAGCAAAAATTTTTTTTTAAGTACATCAGAAGCAGGAAGTCTGCTAAACAACCAGTGGGGCTACTGGATGATGGAGATACTAAAGGAGCACTCAAGGACAATAAGGCCATTGAGGAGAAACTAAATGAATTCTTTGTATTGGTCTTCACAGCTGAGGATGTGAGGGAGATTCCCAAACCTGAGCCATTCTTTTTAGGTGACAAATCTGAGGAACTGTCCCAGATTGAAGTGTCATTAGAGGTGGTTTTGGAACAGATTGATAAACTAAACTGTTAATAAGTCACCAGGACCAGATGGTATTCATCCAAGAGTTCTGAAGGAACTCAAATGTGAAATTGCAGAACTACTACCTGTAGTCTGTAACTTGTCATTTCAATCAGCTTCTGTACCAAATGACTGGAGGATAGCTAATGTAATGCCAATTTTTAAAAAGGCCTCCAGAGGTGGTCCCGGCAATTACAGGCCTCTAAACCTGACTTTAGTACTGGGCAAACTGGTTGGAACTATATTCAAGAATGAAATTGTCAGACACATAGATGAACATAATTTGTTGGGGAAGAGTCACCATGGTTTTTGTAAAGGGAAATCATGCCTCACCAATCTACTAGAATTCTTTGAGGGTGTCAATGAGCATGGGGACAAGGGGGATCCAGTGGATATAGTGTACTTAGATTTTCAAAGAGCCTTTGACAAGGTCCCTTAAAGGCTCTTAAGCAAAGTAAGCTGTCATGGGATAAGAGGAAAGGTTCTCTCATGGATTGGTAACTGGTTAAAAGATGGGAAACAAAGGGTAGGAATAAATGGTCAGTTTTCAGAATGGAGAGGTAAATCGTGGTGTCCCTGAGGGGTATGTCCTGGAACCAGTCCTATTCAACATATTCATAAATGATCTGGAAAAAGGGGTAAACAGTGAGGTGGCAAAATTTGCAGATGGCACAAAATTGCTCACGATAGTTAAGTCCCAGGCAGACTGCGAAGAGCTACAAAAGGATCACTTAAAAGTGGGTGACTGGGCAACAAAACGGCAGATGAAATTCAATGTTGATAAATTCAAAGTAATGCACATTGGAAAACATAATCCCAACTATACATATAAAATGGGGTCTAAATTAGCTGTTACCACTCAAGAAAGAGATCTTGGCATCACTGTGGATAGTTCTCTGAACACATCCACTCAATGTGCAGCGGCAGTCAAAAAAAACCAAAGAGAATGTTGGGAATCATTAAGAAAGGGAGAGATAATAAGACAGAAATATCATATTGCCTCCATATAAATCCATGGTACACTCACATCTTGAATACTGCGTGCAGATGTGGTAACCCCATCTTAAAAAAGATATATTGGCATTGGAAAAGGTTCAGAAAAGGGCAACAAAAAATATTAGGGGTATTGAACGGCTTCCGTATGAGGAGAGATTAATAAGACTGGGAATTTTCAGCTTGGAAAAGAGACAACTAAGTGGGGAAGGAGGATATGATTGACATCTATAAAAATCATGACTGGTATGGAGAAAGTAAATATGGAAGTATCATAGAATCATAGAATATCAGGGTTGGAAGGGACCCTCAGGAGGTCATCTAGTCCAACCCCCTGCTCAAAGCAGGACCAATCCCAATTAAATCATCCCAGTCAGGGCTTTGTCAAGCCTGACCTTAAAAACTTCTAAGGAAGGAGATTCTACCACCTCCCTAGGTAACGCATTCCAGTGTTTCACCACCTTCCTAGTGAAAAAGTTTTTCCTAATATCCAACCTAAACCTTCCCCACTGCAACTTGAGACCATTACTCCTTGTCCTGTCATCTTCTACCACTGAGAATAGTCTAGAACCATCCTCTTTGGAACCACCTCTCAGGTAGTTGAAAGCAGCTATCAAATCCCCCCTCATTCTTCTCTTCTGCAGACTAAACATCCCCAGTTCCCTCAGCCTCTCCTCATAAGTCATGTGTTCCAGACCCCTAATCATTTTTGTTGCCCTTCGCTGGACTCTCTCCAATTTATCCACATCCTTCTTGTAGTGTGGGGCCCAAAACTGGACACAGTACTCCAGATGAGGTCTCACCAATGTCGAATAGAGAGGAACGATCATGTCCCTCGATCTGCTGGCTATGCCCCTACTTATACATCCCAAAATGCCATTGGCCTTCTTGGCAACAAGGGCACACTGTTGACCCATATCCAGCTTCTCGTCCACTGTCACCCCTAGGTCCTTTTCCGCAGAACTGCTGCCTAGCCATTCGGTCCCTAGTCTGTAGCGGTGCATTGGATTCTTCCATCCTAAGTGCAGGACCCTGCACTTATCTTTGTTGAACCTCATCAGATTTCTTTTGGCCCAATCCTCCAATTTGTCTAGGTCCCTCTGTATCCTATCCCTACCTGCCACCGTATCTACCACTCCTCCTAGTTTCGTATCATCTGCAAATTTGCTGAGAGTGCAATCCACACCATCCTTCAGATCATTTATGAAGATATTGAACAAAACCGGCCCCAGGACCGACCCTTGGGGCACTCCACTTGACACCGGCTGCCAACTAGACATGGAGCCATTGATCACTACCTGTTGAGCCCGACAATCTAGCCAACTTTCTACCCACCTTATAGTGCATTCATCCAGCCCATACTTCTTTAACTTGCTGACAAGAATACTGTGGGAGACCGTGTCAAAAGCTTTGCTAAAGTCAAGAAACAATACATCCACTGCTTTCCCTTCATCCACAGAACCAGTAATCTCATCATAGAAGACGATTAGATAAGTCAGGCATGACCTTCCCTTGGTGAATCCATGCTGACTGTTCCTGATCACTTTTCTCTCGTGTAAGTGCTTCAGGATAGATTCCTTGAGGACCTGCTCCATGATTTTTCCAGGGACTGAGGTGAGGCTGACTGGCCTGTAGTTCCCAGGATCCTCCTCCTTCCCTTTTTTAAAGATTGGCACTACATTAGCCTTTTTCCAGTCATCCGGGACTTCCCCCGTTCGCCACGAGTTTTCAAAGATAATGGCCAATGGCTCTGCAATCACAGCCGCCAATTCCTTTAGCACTCTCGGATGCAACTTGTCCGGCCCCATGGACTTGTGCACATCCAGCTTTTCTAAATAGTCCCTAACCACCTCTTTCTCCACAGAGGGCTGGCCACCTACTCCCCATGCTGTGTTGCCCAGCGCAGCAGTCTGGGAGCTGACCTTGTTAGTGAAGACAGAGGCAAAAAAAGCATTGAGTACATTAGCTTTTTCCACATCCTCTGTCACTAGGTTGCCTCCCTCATTCAATAAGGGGCCCACACTTTCCTTGACTTTCTTCTTGTTGCCAACATACCTGAAGAAAACCTGAAGAAAGTGTTATTTCCTCCTTCTCATAAAACAAGAAGTAGGGGTCACCAAATGAAATTAATAGGCAGCAGGTTTAAAACAAACAAAAGGAAGTATTTCTTCACACAACGCACAATCAACCTGTGGAACCCCTTGCCAGAGGATGTTGTGAAGGCCAAGACTATAACCGGGTTTAAAAAACAAAACAGACAACTAGATAAATTCATGGAGGATAGGTCCATCAATGGCAGTTAGCCAGGATGGGCAGGAATGGTGTCTCTAGCCTCTGTTTGCCATAAGTTGGAAATGGGTGACAGGGGATGGATCACTTGATGATTACCTGTTCTGTTCATTTCCTCTGGGGCACCTGGCATTGGCCACTGTCGGAAGACAGGATACTGGGCTAGATGGACCTTTGGTCTGACCCAGTATGGCCGTTCTTTTGTTCTTAAAACAATTAAAAACAATAAAATAATCATGCATGCTAATAAGCTTACCAGAGATCACCCCAGTTCCATCATGAGCTCTGGCAGGTGAGCAGTCCTTCAAGCCCCACCCAGGGGTTGTCCTGTGGATTTAAGTTAATAACTTCCTTTGCTTAGAACAACATGAAATGGTTAGCTGGCCCTTTATATAGTTTAGCCATCTTTGATCTTGAGTTTCCAGGAGCAGGTAGTCATTGGGTTTTTCTCCCCAAGGCATAGCTTCAAAAGGTCTTCCAAGTATCTTGTAGGAAACCCACTTCACATGTATTGTCCCAAGCAGTTCTTTGAAGTTCATAATGCTTCCCAGAGATGCATTAATCATGTCTTCCTCCTAAAGAAGTTCCATACAGTCCCCGCAATAATACATAAACATTTGCATATTTAATACAATGGACTCCTAATACTTAATTCAGTTAGGTTTAAATTAATTCAGTGAAGTTCATCCAAGATATTGTCATATCTGTCAGTTACTTTTCACAGAAATATTTTAAATAGTGCAGAAGCCCATAGATACAAAAGTTTGGAATGAGGGCACTTCCCTTGGCATTGTGTAATTAATTCAAGAAGGAACCATCTTCTCTGCAAAATGAGCCCCTAGTGACATTACCCAGCAATGTGAAAAGCTAAAACTGACAGTGCTCTTAGAGAACATGGAGTAATGGTCTCAACTTGCAGTGCGGGGAGGTTTAGGTTGGATGTTAGGAAAAACTTTCACTAGGAAGTTGGTGAAGCACTGGAATGGGTTACCTAGGGAGGTGGTGGAATCTCCTTCCTTAGAGGTTTTTAAGGTCAGGCTTGACAAAGCCCTGGCTGGGATGTTTTAGTTGGGGATTGGTCCTGCTCGAGCAGGGGGTTGGACTAGATGACCTCCTGAGGTCCCTTCCAACCCTGATATTCTCTGATTCTAAAATAAGAATGGTCAGACTGGGTCAGACCAAAGGGCCATCAAGCCCAGTATCCTGTCCTCTGACAGTGCCCAATGGCAGGTGCCCCAAAGGGAATGAACAGACAGGTTATCATCAAGTGATCCATGCCCTGTTACCCAATCCCAGCTTCTGGCAAACAGAGGCTAGGGACACTAGAGATGATTCCAAGTTCCCAAACACTGCTAGAAACAAAACTGAGAAGATGCTCTGGATTCTGTTAAATCCTTTACACAGGAGGTGTTAAGATATTGTGGAAATAACCTGTAAGAGGACCTAGAAAACATTATTAAACTCAAATTTTTTCACCAGGATTTTGTATCAATACTCAGGGTATCTACACTACAGTGGTGGTGCTTAAGCTGTGCTAGTGTAGCGTAGGTGCTTGCTTTATCGACAGAGAGGTTTTTCCATTGATGTGGATCATTCACCTCTCTGAGTGGAAGTAGCTAGGTTGATGGGAAAATCTTCCTATTGAAAATCTAGCCATGTTTATACCAGGGATTAGGTCAATTTAACTGTGGAGTTCAAAGTGTGATTTTTTTCAGTCCTGAGTGACATAGCTAGGTCAGTGTAAGTTTTAGGGGTAGACCAGACCTCAGGTATGTGTGGGATGGATGTAGGGGTGGTGTGAGATAGCACTTGCCAGGGCCGTAACCAGGACAGGGTGAGCAGGCCAGCCACCCAGAGTACAAAGCCAAGAGGGCAGAAAAATGGGTTGGTATGGGGGGCGTGCAGGGTCACGGGCCCACCCAGATTTCTGCCTTCCATTTAGCTCACAGGTTTTCAAACTGTGGCCCTACGGGGGCATGCCCCACAGCTTGAAAATGATCACGTCCTACCAGGAGCTGGCAAATCAAAAGCTGATGGGAGCCGCCCAGCCTGCTGAGGCACCTTGCTTTCTGTGCTGTGGGAGCCTGGCAGACCTCCTTGCCCTGCTCCCCAAGCCGGGCGGCCACCTCTGCATAGTTGGGCAACACAGCTCTGAGCTGTGCCCTTGATGGGCTCTTGCTTCTCCCTAAAGGAGCCCGGCATCTGTCAGAAATGTCCCCAGAGCCCGGCTGCCATGAAATGCTCCCCAAGGCTCTCTGCAGCAGCAGAGCCAAGAGTACCAAGGCAACGGCATGTCCCACAGTTTGAAAACCTCTGTTCTAAATGGAAGGCAGAAATTTGAGAGGAAGGGGCACGTGACCCCCTACGTCCTCTCTAGGGGGCGCTGATATGCTTGTTCACCCTGGGCTAGAATGACTTGTTACAGCTCTGGTGGTTGTAGTAGCTGAGGTGTGATTAATCCATTTTAATAAACTTTTCACAGCCTTGAGTGACTTAGCTAGGTCAATGTAAGTTTTAGGTGCACACCAGGCCTCAGGTGTGTGTAGCAGGGAGGGATGGGGTGTGTGTGTGCGTGCGTGCGTGCACAAAGTGAGATGTGAAGAAGCCAGGTAGCAGTTGCCAGGGCCGTAACCAGGGCGAGGTGAGTGGGCCAGCCACCCAGGGTACAAAGCTGAGGAGGCAGAAAAATGGGATAGTGAGGGGGTCCCCCCCCGATTTCTGCCCTCCATTTAGTGCACAGGTTTTCAAACTGTGGAGCGCAGAGAGGCAAGGAGAGAGGTTAGAGAAATTGTAAAGGAAGAAGTGACAAGATTTGGGGTTGAAAGGGATACACATTTTGAAAATGCAGCATCTGACGGATGGAACTATGACTAGTTAAATCCAGATCCTAATATTGATAGAGAATTGTGACCAAAGGATTGACTTTTGTGATTTTTCTTTCTTCCTAATGAAACTTTGTGTCTGTTATGAAAGCATTTACCTTGTATTGGGAGTTAAGTAGCATTCCTTTGACTGTGAGAAGAAGAATTGCTTCTGTTGAAACTTGGTCCTGGACACTTGCTAAGCCATTGTTGTCAGCAGGTATGCTAATCAGTACAGGATTGGCCTGAAACAGTTCGTTCTAGTTTACTTTCTCTAATTGTATCTGTCTCAAAAATGCTTGCCAATATTTACTGATTTTAACACCTACCCTTTTGGTGAGCAGGCAGGGTTTGTAGTTTGTATGACAGAAGTCAAGAATTCTAATTTCTAATTGTCGGTTACAATGGGAGCTACAGAAGACTGCTGGGAGTGGACTGGGTGAGGCTGTGTAAAGGACTGTATCAAATTTGAACTGAGCTTTTGTTCTTCTTGAGAGATGAAGCCCAGTTTCCTCTTAAAAAAACAAAACAAAACAAAAAAAACAAAAACCAGGCACTAACTAAACAAGCAAAATCTCCCTGGCTTCCGACATGACCTGGATGCCAGAGGGTTGGAACTCTGCCTCATGTAGAGTCAATGAAGAACAGTTGTTTTAACTTTTGGGTGCAGAGGGTCTTTTTTGTGGAAGATGCATGAACCTGCACGTACTGGCAAATACTCACCAGCAACTACACACCACACAACAAAAACACTAACCCAGGAACCTATCCCTGCAAGAAACCCCGTTGCCAACTCTGTCCAAATATCTGTTCAAGGGACACCATTGTAGGACCTAACCACATCAGCCACACCATCAGAGGCTCGTTCACCTGCACATCTACCAATGTGATATATGCCATCATGTACCAGCAATGCCCCTCTGCCATGTACATTGGCCAAACGGACAGTGTCTATGCAAAAGAATAAATGGACACAAATCAGACATCAAGAATTATAACATTCAAAAACCAGTCGGAAAACACTTCAAACTCCCTGGACACTCAATAACAGGCTTAAAAGTGGCAATTCTTCAACAAAAACCTTCAAAAATAGACTCCAACGAGAAACTGCAGAACTGGAATTAATTTGCAAACTGGACACCATCAAATTAGGCTTGAATGAAGACTGGGAGTGGATGGGTCACTACAAGAACTAAAAAAACTTAATTTCCCCATGCTAATTTGCCCCTACTGTTACTCACATCTTCTTGTTAACTTTTTGAAAAGAGCCACCCTGATTACCACTACAAAAGTGATTTTTTTACCCTGTCGATAATAGCCCACTTTAATTGAATTGTCTCGACCCTCCACTTGGTAAGGCAACTCCCATTTTTTCATGTACTGCTATATATATATCTTCCTACTGTATTTTCCACTTCATGCATCTGATGAAGTGGGTTTTAGCCCATGAAAGCTTATGCCCAAATAAATTTGTTAGTCTATAAGGTGCCACAAGTACTCCTCGTTGTTTTTGCTGATACAGACTAACACGGCTACCACTCTGATACTGGTACATGGTGCCTAATTCTGTTGCTTATCTGAAGCAAAACGTTGTTCTTTTTGATCTCCGTAATGACCTCCTTTCTAACGCTGTATAACTGCTTTCTTAATTGTTTCCAAGGGATATCAGGCACAACACAGCATTTGTTTCATTGTAGGTCTGAATTCTGAAGTATTTGGCATAGGAAATTCAGTGCATGGAACTATTCCAGGCATGGTAAAAATGTAAAGTAAGGGGGAGGGGCTTATAAAACTCATCCTACCTGCTGGGTTTTATACCCATGCCTCACTCCTTGCTTCACCCAGCTATAACCTATGAGGAGGTAACAAAACACATGTGCTTATAAAAGGCACTTAAAAGGATGTTCTGAGTTTATGAAAAGGAGAAGTTGTATTTTCACCAACCTATTTTCTAAATCCATCTGAAGGGAGTTTCCTTGTCAGCCTTTAGGCTCCAGGAGTCAAGCTCAGATAAAAATTTAAACCCAAATAGTTTGCAGAGGAGCCTAGTGGAAGAGAACCGCTTGATTCTGCTGTTTGATGTAAAGAAAATGAGTGAGACGTTTCTAAATCCTGCTGTTTGCTTAATCTCTTGTGACATGTTTGTGTGCTCTTAAACAGCACCACTTCTGTGGTAGGTGAAGTAATTCTTGGATACACACAATGCACAGTATAGTACGGGTGGGCAAACTTTTTGGCCCAAGGGCCACATCTTGGTATGGAAATTGTATGGTGGGCCATGAATGCACACGAAATTGGGGGTTGGGGTGCAGGAGGGGATGAGGGCTCCAGCTGGGGCTGCAGGCTCTGGGGTGGGGCCAGAAATGAGGAGTTCAGGGTGCAGGAGGGGGCTCCAGGCTGAGTCAGCGGGTTGGGGTATGATAGGAGGGTGGGGGCTCCAGCGGGGGGTGCAGGCTCTGGGGTGGACTGGGGATGAGGGGCTGGGGGTGCAGGAGGGTGCTCTGTGCTGGGACCAAGGGGTTCAAAGAGTGGGAGGGGGATCAGGGTTGGGGCATGGGAGGGGGGTCAGGGTGCAGGCTCTGGGCGGCGCTTACCTCAAGCAGCTCCCAGAAGCGGCAGCATGTCCGTCTTTTGGCTCCTATGCAGAGGCACAGCCAGGCAGCTCTGCATACTGCCTCATCCACAGGTGCTGCCCTTGCAGCTCCCATTGGCCAATGGGAGCTGTCGGGGCAGCACTTGGGGCAGGGGCAACATGCGGAGCCTTCTGGCTGCCCCTTTGCGCAAGAGCCAGAGCAGGGGCATGCCTCTGCTTCCAGGAGCTGTGCGGAGCCACGGCACACGTGGAGCAGGGCAAGCCCCGGACCTCCCTCCCCAGTGGGAGCTCGAGGGCTAGATTAAAATGTCTGAAGGGACAGTTGTGGCCCCCAGGCTGTAGTTTGTCCACCCCTGTCATAGTACATAAAGCATTTCACATCCTTCCAGATAAGATGTCCCCTTTACGTGCAAGATTAAACTAATACTAAGCATGATGGCACCTGAGCCAATTTTTCTGGGCCCTGGCACAGAAATAGGGAACAAAGGATCTTTTTGTGCACTTATTATATATTCTGCCAATTAGAAAATTCCAGGCATCTGTTCTGTGTTCACGGATTTAATTTTCTGTAGGCATATTCAAAACTTGGGGTCTGCCATTTTCACCCAGAGTGTTACCTCCATCTCATGTTTTCACTCAGCGGTTATGGGGTTAGAAGCTGCTCAGTGGCAGTGTTAATCTGCTGTTTGCACTGAGCAAAAATTCGTTCAGACTATGAGGGCAGTAATCTCTTTCTTAGCTTTGCACAAAGCGCTCTGGACTTGTTGCACGATCTCCACTCTGCCCCTAATGATGACTATTGGTGTAATTTCAGTGATGATGTTAGGGAATAATAGGAATACAGATATTAAAATGAGAAGACAATAATATTGTTGTCCTATAAAACACTATTTGCACTCTCCTTAAGAGAAAATGCAAACTTTTCTCTAATCCTCCTCCCCCCTATTATCTTTCTCTGTTATCGGTTTTGTTCACTATATACATAAGCATGCGGATTCCATGATCTTGAATACCTCATAATTTATTAATGCTGTGATTTTCTTTATCTCTGGATACGAGTGTTTGAGGACCAAAGCTTCTTAATACAATTTAGCAAATTATGCCTTTAAAGAGAGAGTAAAGTTAGCTACAAGAGAAACAAAATACATCCACTAAAAACTTAGAAACAAAGAGGATGTAAGAAGGGATTGTGGTGATTTTATGAAACTGTTTATTATGCAGATGGTGGAAATCTTTTGTTCCCAGAACTGTCCAATTCCTCGGTAACAACCTACCTCTCAGTTAAACAGCACCTTTTCCAAAGGAAGGTGATGAAGTGAGTGGGTTTCTTTTATGTGGAGGGGACCTCACCATGTGTTTGTACCCATATGTGTTTTTTAAAATATTTCATCCAGAATCTGAATAAAATGACTCCCATTTCACATCACACGCATACATTTTTTTCCCTAGTAATCACCTTTCCAGTGTTCTCTTGCTTCCTTCTACACCTTCTCTTGCTAAAAATGGGACTTTATAAAGTTGAGAAGTCTGCTGAAAAGAACTGCACAGAAGGGAGGGGTGGGCGGGCATTGAGCCATAAGGCAGCTGGGTATTTGAAATGGAGTAGGTTTTTTGTGTGTGTGTTGTCATGTAGCTATAGGGAAGGCTAAAGAATTGCTTACACTGGTATTTTGTTAAACAACTCCAGCTGCTGATCATGTGACCAGTCTTTTGCGCAAGAAGGGTGCATTTGCACTGCCTCTTGTACTTCTACTGACACCTCACCTGAAATGTACCCCCATATGCTGTAGGGAATCCATGTTAAACTGATTGTTTTTGAGATCTATAGAGAAACTATAATCTCTAATTACACACACAAACTTTTGAGCAAAGAATGTGACTTGACCACATAACTATTTTTTAAGAATAGGACTCTTGTTTTCAATTTGATGAGCAGCAGCAAACTTTCCAGTTCTGTCCTTCTCTTTACAATCTGTATTTAATTTGTAGAAAGATGCATTCCAGTTTCTGAGGCAAAACTGTTTAATGGACTTTTTTGGCTTTGCTAGAGCTTCAGTTGGGATGGGTTACCCTGAAACTGAACATGTTCACTCTTATATCTTTCCATCTTCTCATTTGCATGTAAATTTACTTCTTAAGATATGTTTTTAGACAGTGGCTCCACCTTTCTTCCTTCCCTCCCAGTAATCCATTTTTACAGCTGGTGGTTGCAAGTTGCGAGCTGTACCAATGGGAGCATCATCCATGTGATATTCTGCTAAAAATAGAATAGAGGAATTCTCTGCATCTTGGACCATTTAGTCTGTTTACTTCAATTTTGTGAATGTCGCTTAATGTATTCTTGGTTCCCTTTTAGGGTTGGAGCTCCAGATTAATGGTGGTTTCTGCTTCCAGGTCCTAGTTTCTTTCTTACTCTTACCTTCTAGAGCAGTGTTAGAATTTAATACTGAGTTGCTGTCTGTCTTAGGTAATTACATGGCATTCTTTACCATAGTATCTAAGTGCCTCACAATCTTCTGTGTTTTCCTCCTAACACCACCCCTGTGAGGCAGGGCAGGTCTGTTACTCTCATTTTACAGATGGGAGCTGAGGCACAGTGTGTCTTAAAGGACATTTCCAAGGTCATACAGGAAGTCGGTCAGAGTTGGGAATTGAGCCCAGGCCTCCTGAGTGCAAGGCTAATGCCTAAGCATTGGATCATCCTTCCTGTCTGTCCGTCTTTCTATATGTGTGTTTAAATAATGATTATTGCTGCAGTATCTTGATAGCCTTACAGAATGATATTGTCCCAGCATGCAGTCTAAACATGGGCATTCTGTAGCATCCTCCTGCTTTCCCTGGACCAGAAAAGGTGAGGGTTGTACTTTCATTATGGGAAAACTATAGTGAAGAGCTATCTATGATCTTTTTTTTTTTTCTTCTAGCGCCCCTGCTGACTCCAGAGTTTGGCTGAGAGTAAGGTGATGAAAGGGTACAGTGCAGTTGTGTTAAATATTACAGTATAACTGCTGTCTTAAAAATTCAAATACTGATAAAATGCCTTTCATTTCCTGCACCTTGCAAGACAAATTCACAATAACTATGCGAGTTCTAAGAAGCCCTGCGGAAGAATCCAGCCCTTAGAGCAGACAGAGGGAGTAGAATGTATGTTCTCAGCAAGAAGCTGCTTCATTTTGAGAAAAAAGGTCACCCAAATTGAGCTTGAAAACCCTCACTGATACACTCAAGTTTTTTAATACAACATCAACACAAAACATCACAGCACTTTCTTCAAACCTTTGTTTGTCTTCCCTGCAGCTTCTGGAGAATACTTGCTGATACTTGGCAGATGGAAGATTTGACATGTTTCTGGTGGAACTGTATTGCAGTTGATATAATCTGAAGTGCATTTCTCTTCTGGAAATGCACTCTTCTTTACTCAACAAATCTTGTCCGTGTATATTCAGAATTAGATCTTTTTATGTTCCAGTAACAAAAATGTGTATTGCTTTTTATTCCTGGTGGTCTTGGAGAACCCCCTTCATCACCATTGTTGGTGGTGTGTGAAAAGGAAAAGGCCCTGCTTGGCTCTTGGAAGCCAGGTTCAATCTGCAGGGCTGTTAGAAAAAAAGAAATCTTTGTGTGTGTCATCAAATTTGGTGCCCCAGGATGCCATGTTTGTCACTTTTCAGAAGAGAACTCTACTGTAGACTCTTACGGTTATCTGAGGACCCTGCCTACGTGGTTTTGTACCTATCGTCAGAAATCAAAGCATGTGCTGTTATCTCTTTTCCCTCTGAGGGGTGGCAGTTAAGATTTCTGCTCAGCTTCAGTATCTTTTCTCTTCCTTTATTTGTTTTCCAGTTTATTGACTTTTAAAGACCAGACATTTATTTATCCTTTTTCTCATCACAGGAGGATTGAGTTCCCTCATCTTGGGGATTATTTTCCTTATTAACATCATCACAGTGGTCCTTGAGAGTCTGATAATGAAGCACTCTTCAGAATTATCATGAGCGAATGCACACATGAGAGGGCGCTGTGCCCTCAGTCATCTTTAAAGTGCCAATTTTAGTAGCAACTTTTAGCATGACATGGATTTGGATGTTTCTAGCAATTACTTGGTTTTCAAAGCACCAGTATCTACTGTATAGTTACCTTCCTCCCCGTTCTTAGCTGAGACTCTGAGACTGACTTTTGTTTGCTAGTTCTTAACTGAGCTGGCTCTGAGCCTTTTAGTCCTTAGTGGTGTCGCTGGGGTCTGTTGTTACAAATAGGTTTCAGAGGAACAGCCGTGTTAGTCTGTATTCGCAAAAAGAAAAGGAGTACTTGTGGCACCTTAGAGACTAACCAATTTATTTGAGCATGAGCTTTCGTGAGCTACAGCTCACAACATCTGATGAAGTGAGCTGTAGCTCACGAAAGCTCATGCTCAAATAAATTGGTTAGTCTCTAAGGTGCCACAAGTACTCCTTTTCTTGTTACAAATAGGATATGCCTTATGCATGCTATCTGATACTGTTGGGTTAGAACTATTTATTTCAAAATTTGTTTTGTTTTGCATTCTTATTCAGTCTGCTAAAATTATTTTGCTGCTGTGTTTCTGCAATCTGCTGTGGTTATAAGTAGAACTTTTGCTGTCTTTGGAGTCCTAATGCCCACTGATTGCAATGTATCACTGTTTCTTTCCTTCTGCTTTTACACCGCTTGCTGATTTTAGTAACTGAACCACAAAGAATCCTATTCCATATTCTCTTTTCTACCACTACTGTATAAGTTCGGTGACAGGTGTATTATATAATCCTAGCTGTAGGGAGAACATTCTCCTGGAATATTGTGTTCTGATCCTCTGTGGACCAGAAATGCAGTTAAGGGTAGTAGAAAAGCTGCAGAAGGAACACTGCTGCCATCATGAGGAATAATCTAAGGGCTTATCTATGTGATTGGGGATTTTTAAACACCTGTCAGGGGTGGTCTGGATAATACTTAGTCCTGCCTTGAGTGCAGGGGACTGGACTAGATGACCTCTTGAGGTCCCTTCCAGTTCTATGATTCTATGATACTTTAGTCTGCACTAGAGGTGTATAAATTTAGTGTGTGACACACTAGTGTGAACTAAGGATGCCTGTGTGGATTCTGCTGGCACTCACTGAAAGTTATCAAATATGTGTTAATGTAGGACTGTTTGAAAAGGGACTACATTAACACTCACTAGCAACTTATAGTGCTTGCCGGCATGGTCCACATTGGGCTAGTTTGTCTGACATGCTTGTGCAGACTAAAATGTACACTATTTTGGTGCAGACTAAAGCACCGTTTAGACCAACTCTTAGGCTATGTCTATCCTACAGCTTATGTTGGCATAACTTATGTCACTCAGTGGTGTGAATAAACCACCCCCCTGCATCTCATAAATTACACTGACATAGGCGCCGATGTGGACAGTGCTATGTCACCGGGAGGGCTTCTCCCGCTGACGTAGCTACTGCCTGTTGCAGAGGTGGTTTTATTATGCCGATGGGAGCGCTCTCTCCTGTCAGCATACAGTGTCTTCACCAGACATGCCACAGCACTGTATGTTTAGACAAGCCCTAAGACATTGCAAGGTTAGAGGACTGCAGTGAGATTTGCTGTATGGAGACCTTCTTACAGGTGTCTACAATGCAGTTAGGAGCGAGAGAGATTTCCAAGAGGTTGGGCTTGGAGTCCTGTGTAATAAATAAATAGGTAAGTGTGCTGGAACACTGAGCTCTTGCAGGCACATTTGTAATTTCTTGTTCAGGTGGACAGTTTAGTAACACATGAAGGTATCTCTGGACTCCTTGGGATTCTTATCTCCTTTTTGTGTTGTCAAATATTAAGAACCCACCCTATTTGTCAGTCTAGTCTCTAGGGTAATTGCTGAAATGGAAATGGTCTCTAAATAGAGTCAAATGATAGAGAATCATAGAATATCAGGGTTGGAGGGGACCTCAGGAGGTCATCTAGTCCGACCCCCTGCTCAAAGCAGGACCAATCCCCAACTAAACCATGCCAGCTAGGGCTTTGTCAAGCCTGACCTTAAAAACCTCAAAGGAAGGAGATTCCACCACCTCCCTAGGTAACCCATTCCAGTGCTTCATCAACTCAACCTGAGACTGAGAAACAAACTGTGTGTGTGTGTGGGGGGTACATTTACTGAAAAAGCGGTGGAAAATGATCGTGATTAGGAGTTTAATAGTGAAAGTTGTGTGTAATTTGTGCAGCCCATTGCACTGAATTAGTATTTCAAATTTTTTTAGCCATGGCCATGTCGTTTTCTCAGTTCTACACCATATCAGCCTCATGGAAGCCATGTGCCTGACTTAATTTTCTCATGTTGTTGGCCTTTCAGAGCTCTCCAATAGTTTATTTAAAGAACAGTATTCCTCCCCTTCCCCTCCCCCCCCCCCCGCCTCACTTCTCTATAATTATATAGGATCCACAGTGAAGATAATAAAGTAAAGCTTGGAAATGCAACACTTTACACAGATAATTACTGCATTAAATACAGAAATTGTTCTGAGCCAAAAAATGTGATCACACTTCAAATTAGCATTAAATGAATAGCAAAAATTTTGTGTCTAATATCATTACTAATTAAATCTGTTATTCTCTCCAAGTGGATGTTTACCTTCAGTTTCTAGACAGAGCTAATCTCCAGATGCTCAGCCTGTAACCAGAACTGTTACACAAAGTAATGGAGTGGATTCTTCATACTCTACTCCTGGGGGAATTCTGCACCAAAAAATTAAAAATTCTGTGCACAATATTTTTAAAATTCTGCATATTTTATTTGTCAAAATAACACAGTATAATCACTCCAGTTTCAATTATTTTGGTAATTTATTTTGAAATACTTGGCAGCAAGTATGTCTGTAACAATACAGACAACAAAAACGACATAGGAAATATTTTTTGACAAATAGATTCCTTTCTAAGCATATTAATACAGAACTTTGAGTAATAATTCATTTAAACTACAAAGCAGAAACGTATTTCCTGCACCCCTCAGAAGCCGTGCAAAAGTTTTGGGGAGTCAGGGTTAACAGAGGACCTGAGGGAGAGGGAAGTCATCTTTGGAGTGAAGTTGGAGAGCTGTTGGGTGTGGGTGGGAAAAGTATGGAAAAGGTTTATTTTTGGGGGGAGCGATTATTAGGGAGTTGGGGAGCATCCCCCATGCAGACCCTGGCTGTGACCCCTAGCATCTCCCATTCAGTAATTCACACTTGCCCCTGTCCCCATGTGGTTCTGCACCCCCACTTCCATTCAGCCCCGGCTCAATGCTGTCACTCCACCAGCTCCTGTGCCCCTGCCCCAGTCTGTCTCCCCCCACTAGTGCTTCTGAACCCCAGGCTCAGCAGCCCAGTGTGTGCCTTGCTCTGTCCACCCTGCCCATCCCAAGCCTCCACATCTGGCCCCAGGGGCAAGGGTGCTATGAAAAATGTAGCCTCTCCTCCTTCCTTTCTGCAGCTGGCTGCTCTGGTCCTGTCTGCCCTGTCTTTTGGTGTCACAGCAGCCCTTGGTGGGCAAAAGGTATAACTGTAGCACCTTTCTGGTAGATTTTATTTTTTGCAGAGAAAATATAATCTGTGGGGGGCATGAATTCTGTGCCTGCATAGTGGCGCAGAATTCCCCCAGGAGTAATGTTCATTAAAGTTTTTCAAGATTTGGCTTCAGCCAAAAAAACAGCAGACTTAAGCAAAGAGTCTTATGGTTTTGGCATCAAGTATTAGGAGCTAAATGTTTCACTCTTACTGAGGCTGCCTTCTGTGGTGCATGCCTTTTTACCAGATCATTCATATATCATGGCCTTTCCTATTCAATGCTCTCTCATTTGCTGTGATGGGCAAATTAGGTAGTCTGCTCTGTTCTGCAGTACAGATGGAAAGAATGTGCCAACACATCTGTTAGTGACTGTGTTTAAGTGAGATTAATCCCTAAATTATGAAACTCTTTGACCAATATGATGCGTTCTGCTCTACAGTGAAAAACAGAGATTCATGTTGCTTTTCTTTTCTGGATTTCAGCTAGTTCTGTACTTTTTTCTCTTTTACTTGTTTTACTTGCTCTGAGAAGTTACATAACTTAACCTCTCTAGAAATTAATGAAGGGTTATAATAAAATCCAAAACATGAAATGCAAGATTTGTAAGATATTTAGTGCAGTTATTTTTATAATCTCTCATGGCACTTCCGGAAGTTTAGCTATGGCACTCAAATTCTTATACTGCATGTTCATAGATTCCAATGCCTGAAGGGACCATTGTGATAATCTAATCTGACTTCTGCTGTAGTACAGGCCACACAACTTCCCCAAAATAATTCCTAGAGCAGGGGTCGGCAACCTTTCAGAAGTAGTGTGCCGAGTCTTCATTTATTCACTCTATTTTAAGGTTTCACGTGCCAGTAATACATTTTAACATTTTTAGGTCTCTTTCTATAAATCTATAATATATAACTAAACTATTGTTGTATGTAAAGTAAATAAGGTTTTTAAAATGTTTAAGAAGCTTCATTTAAAATTAAATTAAAATGCCAGGATCCAGGCAGTGTGAGTGCCACTGAAAATCCGCTCCCGTGCAGCCTCTGGCACGCATGCCATAGGTTGCCTAACCCTGTCCTAGAGTATATCTTTTAGAAAAACATCCACTCTTGCATTAAAAATAGTCAGTGATGGAGGGTGTACAAGGACACTTGGTAAATTATTCTAGTGGTTATTTACACTCACTGTCAAAATTTATGCCTTATATCCTGTCTGAATTTGTCTAGCTTCAGCTGCCAACCATTGGAGCATGCAACATCTTCCTCTGCTAGATTGAAGAGCCCATTGTTAAACATTTGTTCCCTAGGTAGGTACTCATAGATTGTAGTCAAATCACCCCTTAACCTTCTCTTTGTTAAACTGAATAGATTGATCTCCTTGAGTCTATCACTATAATGCTTGTTTTCTAATTCTTTAATAATTCTTGTGGCTCTTCTCTGAACCCTCTCCAATTTATCAGCATCCTTCTTGAATTGTGAGCACCAGAAATGGACAGAGTATTCCAGAAGCAATTGTGCCAGTGCCAAATATAGAGGTAAATTAACCTCTCTGCTGCTACTCTAGAATCCCCTGTTTATGCATCCAAGGATTGCCTTAGCCGTTTTGGCCACAGCCTCACACTGGGAGCTCATGTTCAGGTGATTATTCACAATGAACCCCAGATCTTTTTCAGAGTCACATCTTCTCAGGATGGAGTCCCGCATTACGTAAATATTATTCGTTCCTAAATGTATATGTTGCATTTAACCACATTAAAGTGCATATTGTTTGCTTGCGCTAGGCTTGCCAAGTGATCCATATCTCTCCTGATCAGTGACCTGTCCTCTTCATTATTTACTACTCCTCCAGTTTTTGTGTTATCTACAAATTTTCAATTATTTTTTTTCTTCCTGGACATTAATACAAATGTTACATAGCATAGGACCATGAACTGATTCCTGCGGGACCCCACTAGGAAAACACCCTTCATTGATGATTTTCTGTTTACATTTTGAGACCTATCATTTAATGTGTGCCATGCTAATTTAATATATTTATAGTTTTTTAACGAAAATGTCATGGGGCACCAAGTCAAATGCCTTATAGAAGTCTAAGTATGTTATATCAGCACTATTACCTTTATCAACCAGGCTTATATTTTTTGTCGGTTTGTGTGTGTAAAGTGAAATCAATGTTGATCAATACTTCCCATGAAAATCTAATCCTTCCAAGCCTAGAGTGTGTCAAAACATATAATCAAGGCTTCCTTTTTGATATTATTCCAGTATGTCAGAATTATCTCACCAATCACTGCATGTGATGGACTTCCTTAGTATTCTTTTGGGGCACCAGGAAGAGTCTTATTCTACGTGCCTAGTATGCCAATGGATTGAAATTGTTATCCGTTTTCTTCTAGTAGAACGAGTGGAGCATAGTCACATGTAGACAGACCTTTCCTCACTTCACCTCTCCTCATGCTGGAGAAGTTTCTTTGTTCAGATAATTGTTGAAACTCTGACAGCATTTCCCCCCCACATTGCTTATGGACTACTTTACAAATATACACAGAGCCCGAACTGCACCTGATGGGAACATAGAGGGTACATACTTTGATATGGCCTATGTGAGTGGAAGCTGCTTCCAGTTGTTAACCAGAAAGAAGCCATCTTGTAATACTGCAGAGAACCATATAGTAAGCAAATACACTACGTATATAACTATCCACCCTCCATTCAGAAAGATAAAGGATATTACATTTTTTGCCAGTGGTTACATTCTCTGTGTTAGGTTTCAGAGTAACAGCCATGTTAGTCTGTATTCGCAAAAAGAAAAGGAGTACTTGTGGCACCTTAGAGACGAACCAATTTATTTGAGCATAAGCTTTCGTGAGCTACAGCTCACTTCATCGGATGCATACTGTGGAAAATACAGATGATGTATTACCAGCAGGAGAGTGGGGTGGGGGAGAGAAAACCTTTTGTAGTGATAAACACCCATTTTTTCATGGTCTGTGTGTATAAAAACATCTTTTGTATTTTCCACAGTATGCATCCGATGAAGTGAGCTGTAGCTCACGAAAGCTTATGCTCAGATAAATTGGTTCGTCTCTAAGGTGCCACAAGTACTCCTTTTCTTTTTTCTCTGTGTTAGTCACTCTGGAGACACTGTTACAGGCTTATGGTTGAAGTTCAGGTTAATTGCGTACTGCTCTAATTCTTATATTACAATTTATTGCTTATCAGTTAAACAAAATAATTCAAGATCCAGCTTCCCTTCTCCTTTCCTTGTGAGGATGCTATATTTTGGGAGACTGTCTCTTGCAAGCAGTATATTTGATACATTCAGGACTTCTGATGTGATAGATCCTTTTCTGATTCAACCAGGCACATAATGAGGTGCAAATGAAATCCCCTTTTTGCCATTTTTACACTTGATCCAGAAAATCTGGCTCAAGTAAGATACCAAACAGAGAAGCACTTTCAGAGCTCACAAAAGGCATAGGCAGAATTTTTGAGGACTGCAGAGAGGGTGAGGGAGAATACTTAGTAGTTACAGCTAAATTTAGTAGTAGATAGTAGAGTCCTTTGTGGAAAAAATTTCTTATACCTGGAAACTGTAGTGTCAGTGCTTTATTAATTCCTAGCTAACTAATTTGGAGTAATTATTCTTCTGTATGATAGATGCATGCTAATAATAAGTTAGCAAACATGTAGTCTACCTTTTCAGTTCAGTCTAAAGGTTCAGGTCCTAACTCCTCGTTCTGCATGTGTCAGTAACAGTTGGAGAACAATGTAACTGTTGTTGGCTGTTGGAACCCAGTACAGACGGTGTGGTGTGTGCATGTGATGGGGGTCTTAAAAGCCTAGATAGCAGATGGATGACTTCTGGAATACCAGCATGCAGTTAAGTTTAGCATCTCTCAGTAAATTTAAAAGGGAGAACAAGAAATAGCTAATGATTCTTTGCTGCTGAAATCTTGTCTCATTACATACATATTTATTTATCTCTTGCTAACATGCCTTTCTTTATTTAGTGTCTCCTTAAAAGCAATTTATTCATTAGAAACCACTGGTCTCCTCCTTCAGTTCCTTTGATTCAGATGCTCACAGGATGATATTGGGTCAGAGGAGAGGGCCTGCTCTAGAGAGAATGCACACCTGCCCGCTGCAGCAAGCTGCTCTTATACTTGCAAAATGGTCCTTTCAGAGTATGTACAACGTATCCGACATAAGAACGGCCATACTGGATCATAACCATGGTCCATCTAGCCCAGTATCCTGTCTTCTGACAGTGCCGATGTCCGCTGCTTCAGAGGGAATGAACAGAACAGACAATCATCGAGTGATCCATCCCCTGTTGTCCATTCCCAATTTATGGCAAACAGGCTAGGGACATTCAGAGCACTGTGTTGCATCCCTGACCATCCTGGCTAATAGCCATTGATGACCCTCGTGTCCACACCCTTCATGGGCTAGGAGTCTGCACAATGAGGAAGAGCTTCAGTTTTGTTTTGCTTTGAGAGTTACAACACTCAAACATTGCCTGAAATTTGTAAAAATTGCCATATATAGCAAGTGCCTTTTTGTGAAGAACGGAGGCCATGATCTTTGTCCCCAGCTTTGTCCACCAAAATACAAGTTTGCCCAGGGTGCCATTTTACCTAAGGCCGTCCCTGCATAAGACCTACAAATGTTCTAAATTCTGTGCCATTGGTAAAATGGATATGGCATGCTTTCTCCTACTTGAAAGCAGGATTAACTTTTTGAATAATGGTGTCACTCTGCTGCTGCATGGTGTTCTGGGGAAATTCTGGCCCTGCAGGAGAAGTGATTTGGAAGGGAGAGTATGAGAAGATCATTATTTAAATAGAAGTTTGCATGTACTTTGATCCCAGATTGAAAGGGAATGGTGTTTTTTTGTTTTGTTTTTTCCAGTACAAGCCACATCCGAAAGGGGTTACTCAGATAGACTTGATATATAGGAAGTTCTGGTTTTGACATCATGCAGATGGAAGTAAAAACCTGTTTTAAACATAAGCCTCTTAATTTAAAACTGTATTTGGGAGACTTTATAGTAGAACTTACTCCCTAAGACAGAAAAGAAAATTGAAATTTGCTCTGAGAAATGAGGGTCTATGTATTTTTTCTGATGTGAGTGATAACAAAATAGAGAAGCAGCAGAAGCAGTCCTATCAATTCAAGGCGATGCTTTGAAAGTCTAAGAAAATGAGCATTTTAACCCCCTCTTTCACTTATTTGTGTGTTGTCTAGGGTAGATAAAAATCACTATCTAGAATAAAATGCTTTTTTTGTGCATTTTTAAGTGAATTTCAATTTCTGTCCAAATATAGCTTGCCAAAGTCATGAGTAAAAAAATTAATAATCTAATAAATAAGAAACACATCATTCAATATTTTCTAACATAATAAAAAAGGTAAAAATTAAGAATTTGAATAAATATGTAAGTTACATCATTGCTTAAATAAATATGTATAGATATAGCATATCCTCCTAGTTAGCACAAAGTACCAAATTCAATGTAAAAGCTATATTTAGTTACAAATCAACATGTTTTATCAACCATTGACAATCAACCTTGCTTTAGGAAAATAACGAAAGTACAAATGCAAAACAAGATTAAAACTGATGATTTAAATCAAGGTTTTTTGCTTGCTGATTTATATTAGTGATTTAAATCCGTTCACCTTGTGGTGTCTGTATGAAGCCTGGTACGTTATCAGGTGCTGGGAGAGTGGGGGCAAGGGATATAATAGAACTCATTTTTGAATGGCAGTTTGATTCAGTGAGGTTGAATTCTGGTCCAAGATGCGTTTCCAGAATGATCAGCTCTGTTTTCTGTTTGAATAGTCTATGGACAGCACCGTCACTGGTCCCAAATGTGGGGATGAACTGGGCAGTTTAACAATTGAGCTCAAGCAACAGACTTAGCCATTTGCTAGAATCAAAGGGCAAATTTACAGTTCTCCAGTCACCTAGACTGGTTTGACTACTGCAACAAGCTGTATCTGTAGTCATCAGTGAGTACCATATAGAAAGTCAGATGGTATGTTGTGTGGGAGCCTGTTTTCTAACCCATATGAGGTATTGAGGACAGCTCACCTCAGTGCTCCAATAACTAAATTTGATCTTGGTCTAATACTAGATTCAAATTTAGTGATCTTGACTTATATGTTCAATATATTGGGCCTTGAATATCTGAGAAATTACTTCTCTCTGTGTCTGTGATCTGCCACATCATTTGCTATATTCAGGGTGAAACTCATAAGTTTAGGAGTTGGGGCCTTCCCATGATTCTGGAGTGTCCATCCATGAGATGGTAGAACAACCCCAGATCTCACCACTTATAGAATAAAATACTAGGCCCATCTGTTTATATTTGCTTTCCCACACAAAAACTGCTTTGAAAAAAGGAAGAAGATGGGGTGTGGGGGGGTGGAGTAGAGAACAAAAATGCAAAACTAAGTTACCCTGTTCACTTCTGGACAGACCACAAAAGTAAGAGAAGATTAGTTTTTCAGACTGAGTTTTCAAGACTGCTTAAATGTCATCTGAATATTAAAAGCCTCCTTTTGCTCTGTAATAGAAAAATAATTTGCATTATCCAGCTGCTATCTCAATTATATTTTAAATAATATAAAGTATTATGTTAAACATCTATTTAACTGTCTCGTTGATGCTAAATGATGTCATTTGGGTCCCTTACTGTAGAGCATTGTCCAGACTGTGTCTAAGGATTTATTGGAGCAACTAGATTGATGGATGGATGCTAATCCTGCCCCCTGGTTTCCCTGTGCAGAAAGGTATGAGACTTGGGAGCAAAGGGACAGTATGGACTATTGTGATAGACAGCTGAATGACCCATATTGGTGGAGATCTTCTCATTTTCAATCTCTAGAGGTCAAAGTCTCCTACGTATTTATTTATTTTTCTCCAGAAGCCAGGTGTTGGATCCAGAAGTTGTACAGTTGAGGAGTAGAGGGTCCTCGTGCTGGCAAGGTGATTGCTGTAATGGTTCTGATTTTCCAGAATAACACCAAGAGCATGAGTTACGGTCCCATTATATAAATGTGAATTATGTAGATTGCCTAAAGTGTAGGCAGATCTGTGTGTGCACATGTGTTGGGAGGGTGAATTTGCACCAACCCAGGCCTGAAGCACTAACTGAAAAGCTGGAGGCCAGCACTAATAAAACTTGAGCTGCAGTGGAATCATTCACAACATCTTGATTGCTTCTCTAGTTTATGATGTGAACTAATTACCTTAATTAAAAGGCACATTTTAAGCTCTCATTAGAAAAGTACATTATTTGCACGCAGTACTGTTTTATGAGTCTTTCGAGCATCCCTGAGCTGCTCTATCGGGTCTCTCTGTATTGGGAGTGCAAGCTGCTGCTGCCTGATCATGAAAAGAACTGTCCCTTGTGTTCTCTAGGGCCAAGGGCACATCAGGGATAATAATAGTAGCTGAGGGGCCTTGGGGTCCCTGGAGTATTTTTTCTGTTGAGATGTTGCTTTCAAGATTGTTTTTAGAAACACAAATGTGTAAAACCAGATTCTATAATCTGAACTCACTTTACAGACTCTGTGTGGGCCCCCAGTTATTGCCACGTGTCTTGTAAAATTGGTTCACTTCACTTGTGATCTATTGAGCTGTGCACCTGGGTTCTGGAGGGTGGGATTGAGTCTGTCTTCTATATTGGCTCCATGCTCTATACTTGCTGAACAGTCCATGTGAGTGACCATTACAAATGAGATACTGGGATGTTCTAATGGCTCGGTGTGACCATCCCATTTGGAATTCTGATCTGAATGCTGCCATGTTTTGTGAATGTAATATAAAATTTGATAGTGTTAGTAATGTTATGGTTACTGCTTATCATATCTGAAGTGATTCAGTTAAATGAACTGTGCAAAATGCATTTTGTTTGGGTTTTTTTTACAATGTACAAATCCAGTCAGTTAAAGAACAGAGAAAATAAGGAGGTTGGAGTGTGAAGATCTTATCTTATTTCTGGGATTGACACAGCAATGAGATGTCAACCCTCAATTTAATTTTACTCATTAAAACAAACACACTATTGCTTCCCCCTCAACCCCCTTTATCAGTTGGCTGTGCCTGATGATCAGACACGACACTTCCTAGTTCTTCTTCGAGGTGAGTGCTCCACTGTAGATGTTGGTGTGCCCCTGCGCCGTTGGTCAGAGATTTTTACAGCAGTACCTGTATTGGCTGCCCATGCACGGAGCCTACCTCACATACCAGTCTTGTCTTAATAGTGCGCATGTGCGGCCGAACTCCTCAGTTCCTTCTCTACCATCCCTGGCCGGAATCGGACCTACAGCAGACTTATTAAAACTTTTTCTCTTACCCATTCTACATCCTTTTTTCCCTTACTTTAGCACTCTAGTTACTAGATAAGTTCATCCCTTTAAAAAAAAAATAAATAAAAATTAGTTCCTGCTTGTTCCTCCAGCCGATGCTAATATGCCTGGCTACCCAGGTTTAAGCGGTGGACTACGGCAGGGGTGCCATCCCTATGTCAGATGGTCACTCCCAGTGTATAAAATGCCTAGGGGAATCCCTCATTCCTCAAAAATGTGCCCATTGTTCCAAATTAAAATCCAGAGCATGTAAAGATAGAGAACTCCGCCTGAAAATGATTCTTGGGCAGAAGTCACTCGGACCTGCTTCTGACCCAGGTATGGGCTGCTCAGTGAACCGCAGCCCTCCCGCCTCCAAAAAGGACAAAAAAAGAAAATGCCTGCCTCCCTCATCCAGAAGGGAAACATTGCAAGCAAAAAGGTTGCTGAGCAGGTCTATTTCTTCTATGCAGACCTTTTCTCAGCTCGGCACTTTTGATGTGCCGGTTCCCCTGGCATCGCGCTAATCCCACCTCTGGCTGCGGTGACCGCACAGGCTCCTGGTGCCGAGGCTTCAGGCTTCAAGTTGCCTGCCTCTCTCATAGCACCGTCTGGCACAGCAATGGACATGGTGCCAGCACAGAGGACCTTGCTGGAACAGACCCGGGCTACGCTTACCTTCCCGGCACCACTGATCTCAGCGCATGCATTGAGCACTGTGGTGCAGAGAAAGTTGGTGCTGAATGACCCTCCAGCACCACAGGCACTCCTAACAGAGAGTTTATCTCACACAGGCTCTCTGGCACCGCAGTTCATTCATTCACTGTACCTACAGGTGTCATCTAAGCTACAGTTACCTCTATTTGACACCTATTTTTCTCCAGACATTTGCATGCAGTCCGGATACTTGTCTCCAGCTGTATCTCACTTCTCTAGTGATGAGGAAGCCATAGTGCAGGGAGACTTTTCACCATACCAGTTCTCCCAGTCACAGAGCCAAATCAGCACTGGTCACAGAAAATGTAGGCCTTCGTTCATCAAAGACCTCCCGCCCTGGTATACAAACCCATAGATGGCACCACCGATGCCTTTCCCCGGTCCGTGGCAATACGGGGTCCATGAGTACCATATAAGTGGTTCCACTATGATTGCCAAGATGCCAAAAATAGGAGTAATGCCACCTCACCACCACCAGTGCATATGGCTACGAACGAGACACAACAACAAGCTGTTACTCCACACGTCGATGAACACGCTACATATGCTTCCCCAACCCTTGTGGAACCCATATCCACACAGGATGAGGCTTTACTGCCTCCCCACCAACACTGTTGGATGATTTCTTAAAATTTCAAGAAAACCTCTTCAAAAGAGTCGTTAATGAGTTGAGGATTAATCTGGAGGAAGTTTTCTGAAAACCAGCATGAGTTGACTAACATCCTGCAACCTTCCTCCACGTCCAAGATTGCCTTACCTATAAATTCAGCCATTATGGATCCTGCCAAAACCATATGGCAGACACCAGCTACTAGCAGACCTACCTGTAAGCGAGCTAACTGGAAATATTTTATTCCTTCCAAAGGGTCTGAGTTCCTTTTTACTCATCCAGCGCCAAACTCATTGGTAGTAGAGGTAGCTAACCAAAAGAACAAACACCAGTTCCCAGGTCTACCCCAACTGATGAAGACAGTAAAAGGCTGGACCTGCTTGGTTGTAAAGTATATGCTTTGTCCACATTACAATTCTGGATATCTAATTATGTGGCCGTTCTGGCAAAATATGACCACAGAAATTATGAGAAACTCATGGACTTTATTGATGACATTCCAGAGGGGGGGAAAAACAACAACAACAAAAAAAACCCCATCCATTTAAAGCCATTTTTCTCCGATGGAAAAATCATCTCCCGAATCGCACTACAAGCTGCGCTTGATGTTGCTAACACAGTTACGAGGTCCACTGCTACAGCAGTCGTGATGCGTCGAGCTTCATGGCTTTAATCGTCGTCTTTTCCTTGCGAGGTTCAGAATGCCATAGATTTTCACCATCAAAAGGGAGATCTTCTATTTGCCAGTAACACCAACGATGTGCTTCACTCCATAAAGGACTCAAGAATGACATTATAGTCTCTCCGTATCCAAACCCCTGCAAATAAGAAGAGACAGTATAGATACCAACCTTATCAACTTCCATGCTACCCAACGTATACTCAACAAAGTCATAGACCATATGAACAGCAACGTCTGTGACCAAGATATCAATGTCGCCACACCAGTTCATTGGCTCCATGTCAACCCCCTCCCACTAATAAGCAAATTTGAAGATGTGACCGATGGTATAGAAAACATCATCCCTACTTCAATGCACATTTTCCCCCGCCCCATCCCTTTTCAGGGACCTCTCTCACAAACAACTGGTCCACCAAGAGGTGCATCACCTCCTCCAATTAGGAGCAGTACAACCAGCGCCTGACCAACACAGAGGAAAAGGGTTCTACTCCCATTACTTTTTAACACAAAAGAAAACTGGGGGATGGCAACCCATTCTCGACCTCAGATGCCTCAATAAATTCGTTAAATAAAATGAAAAAAAACAATTGGTGACTCTTGCAACCATAATTCCAGCACTGGAGCAGGGAGATTGGATTTTCAGCCCTCGACCTGTAGGATGCTTATGTTCCTGTGACCATACATCTTTCCCACAGATGTTTTATTTGCTTCGTTCTGGGCTCACTAGACTACCAATACAGGGTCCTACCTTTCGGCCTCTCAACTGTGCCTCATGTCTTTTCCAAACTCCTTGCAGTCATCTCAGAAGGCAGAGAATCATAATTTTTACTTACCTCGACAACTGCCTTTTCAAAGCCAGGACCCTCCAAGAAGTCATTCAGTCCACACAACGGACAGTCCAATGTTTCCATGCTCTTGGGCTGCGAATGAACAAAGAAAATCTACAGCTCACATCTGATGAAGTGAGCTGTAGCTCACAAAAGCTCATGCTCAAATAAATTGGTTAGTTTCTAAGGTGCCACAAGTACTCCTTTTCTTTTTAAAGAAAATCTTCACTCACTCCCACCCAACAACTGGAGTTCATAGCAGCAGATTTCGACTCACGCAAAAGAATAGCATCTCTCCCACTCCACCTTTTTAACGCTATCAACCGTTTCATTCCCAAGCTGTGCAACAGTCCACAAGTGGCTGCACGAGCTTGCCTAGAACTCCGAGGCCACGTGGCCTCTTGCAGTTTTGTAGTCAGGAATGCTCACTTCTTCATGAGGTGTTTCCAAAGCTGGATTCCACTGTCTACAGACCGAATGTCCATGGTCTGAACAAATTTTTATACATACCTCCAAGAGTCTAGGACTCTCTCCACTGGTGGACATTGCCTCACAATCTTTGCTCTGAGTCCCCTTTCTACAGGACGTCCCATTGGTTGTCTTAATTACAGACACATCTCTTACGGTATAGGGAGTACACATGCCCCAATACACTACGCAGGGTCTTTTTTCTCCTGCTGAGACGTCCCTTCACATCAACGTCTAGAACTCTGAGCAATATGCAATGCCTGCCTCCAATTTCTCCTTTCATACAAAACCAATATGTCAGGATAATGACTGACAACATTGCTTACATCTTCTATGTAAACAGGCAGGGGCGTGATCCCACTCCCTTTATACAGAAGCAATGAAACTATGGAATTGGTGTCTCAGACACAATGTCTGAATATCAGCTGCATACTTAACTGGCTTTCTCAATACCACCATGATGACTTCAGCAGAAGATTTCCCATAGACCACGAATGGGAACTGAACAAGGATACAGTACTAGACATATTCCACACATGGGGATACCCAACCACAGACCTTTTTGCAACTGCAGCCAACAAGAAATGCCCAAGATTTTGTTCCAGAGCGGGACTAGGCAAACACTCCTCGAGGGATGCATTCATGTTCCCATGGAACACCGACCTAATGTATGCATTTCCTCGATACCACTCATACACAAATTATTGATAAAAATATGAACACACCAAGCCAGGGTCATAATGATAGTCCCACATGACCCAGACAGGCATGATAACCTTTCCTTACCAAGATGTCACTTTCTGCACCCATCCCACTACCCTCCGCCTGAATCTCTTGTCCCAACAAGAGGGTCTACTACTGCACCCCAGTTTAATCATGTTACACCTCAAGGTTTGGCTCCTTCATGGTTCTCTCATGCCAAGCCAGCTTGTTTGGAGCAGGTTCAAAATGTACTCCTTTATAGCACAACAAATTCTACATGCACCACCTGCCTTTATAACTGGACAAGATTTACACACTGATGGGCTGTCACAAACACCACTCGTTTTTTCTGTGCCTCTCCCGCTAATCCTCGACTATCTATTAGAGATTAAATTATCTGGACTCTCCCTGAGTCCCATCAAACTCTACTTGGCCACAATTAGGATGTTCTATGATGCCATCGATGATAGGACTATCTTTGCTTATCCCATTACTAAGTGATTTCTTAAGGGACCCCAAACCCTATACCCACACATCAAACAGCCTAATCCATCTTGGGACCTCCCGTTAGTCTTAACATGCCTAACCCAAAACGATTTGAACCATTAGCCACATGTTCCCTCCTACATCTGTCTATGAAAACTGTGTTTCTGGTAGCGATTGCCTGTGTGAGACGCACAGGAGAAATTGCAGCACTCATGGCAGATCTGCCATGCACCATATTTTTAAGAACAAAGTCACCCTACGGTTACTCCCCAAAATTCCCCAAAGGTGCACTCCTCTTTCCATGTCAATGAGCCTATCCATCTCCCTACCTTTTCCAAAACCACATGCGAATTCCTTTGAATCTGCGATGTACACTTTGGACGTGCGCAGAGCTTTGTCCTTCTACTTCGACAGGACTAAAACCTTTAGGTGTTCTGACAAGCTATTCGTCCCCATTGCAGAACGCTCTAAGGGCTCATTTATCTCTAACCACTGACTTTCCAACTGGATCTCGAGTTGCATTTGTCTTTGTTATCAACTACAGAACGTGACTCCTCCTACCTCTATCAGGACTCTCTCCACCAGATCCATGACAGCCTCAGTGGCCTTTCTACATAACATCCCCCTTTAAGGACGTTTCCAGAGCTGCCATTTGGGCTTTTGAAAATACGTTTGCAAAACATTATGCTCTTACACAGGGACCCATCACCAATATGCGTGTGGGCAGAGCTGTTTAGATCTAGAAGGAATGCAGTAGATAGAAACTGCTTTTCAGTCACCTACAGTGGAGCATCCACAGGGACACCTCTTGAAGGAAAAGAGGAGGTTACTCACCTGTGCAGTAACTGACTTTCTTTGAGATGAGTGTCCCTGTGCGTGCTCCACTCTCCACCCTCCTCCCCTCTACTTTGAAGCTGGGCGGCCTCCGTTGTACAGAAGGAACTGAGGAGTTCGGCCGTGCATGCGCACTATTAAGACAAGACTGGTATGTGAGGCAGGCTTCGCGCATGTGCAGCCGATACGGGTACTGCTATAAAAATCTCCGACCAACGGCGCAGGGGTGCACCGACCCCTACAGCGGAGCACCCACAGGGACACTCATCTCAAAGAACGTCAGTTATTGCACAGGTGAGTACCCGCCTCTTTTAAGGTCTTGGCATGTTGGCTAATATTTGTCATGTTTGTAGTGTCTCATGCACAAGAAATTGTTATGAATCCATTGAAACTTTCCAATGACTTCATTGTACCATTAAGTATAAGGTATAATATAGAAATACAATCTTTTGTGCTCCTTCCTTTCTCTTTGATTCTTTACTTAAAACTATTTTTTTTTAAGTGAGATAAGTTACAGGAGCAAAATATCACACCCAACATAAATTCCTGGTTGTGCCAGTAGAAAGGGAATTGATGAGCAATAGACAATAATAGGGTTCAAAGGAACAGGTATAGGGATCACTGCCTGTTCGTGGCGTTGCTGTTCTGAGTACCATTCTAGTGCAGTTCTTTTGAGGGAGAGGAATTTTTAAGGGTGATGTGTATTGTAGAAGGAACACCACGGTACTGCTAACATGCTCCTCCCTATTCTGCTTTTTCATCTTTGGTGTATCTGGCTTAGGACTCCTTTACTGAGGAATGCATTTCGCATGTTTGCATGAAGAAACCATGAAAACAGTTCCTACTAAGTATCCATAGTCTCACCAAATAATCTGTTGTTACCAAGTTCTGGGTTGTAGGAATCCCTCCCTGTAGTTGAGGAATTAAAATTTAATCTCTATTTTTATGAATAGGCCATAATTGCTTCAGTATAAAAGATTAGTATTGAATTTCCAGGCATGTTGTACATGACTGTGAACATCTTGGATGCTATGTCGGATCTTTGCTTTCACATTGTGTAAAATCAGTGATTTGAAGATTGAAATCAAAGGCTTGAAAAGAGCCATCCGTTATCACCAAATACAGGACAGTTTAATTCAGCTTCAGTTAAGTATAGATTTCAGAAGCTGTGATTTTTCTCAGAAGCAGCCAGTCAGAGATTCTTTTTCTTGGGAATATTTAAGAAAAATATGCTGTTCTTTTCCCAAACCTCATGACTATTAGAGCAAGAGGTGATCTAATATATAGAAACCCACGCATGCGCTTGTGGAGACAGACCTTTGTCCCTAGGGAACAAACCCTTTTCAATTAAAGGAGGAAGATTTCAGTGCAAAGCTGGTGTAAAAGTTTCTCTTATTCTAAGTGTTTCTGGTAGATTTTGGAGATTCAGTCCCTATTTTCTCATTCTGGGGTGCTAGCTAATGTAGAACAGATCCATCTTAAGTGTGTCCGTTTGAGAAGCCTGCGCTCACCAACCATAACTGATGCCCTGTTGTACTCTGTGGTGCCTTCAGCTGTGCCGTATGTTAAGAAAGCCTGCCTGTTATAACACTCAGTGTGGTCAGCTGTTAGTCGGCATTAATGTTTCAGCTACCATCTATGACAGAGTCATCATGTTGGCGCAACTTGCTTCTTCACCTTTGATCACACTTGTTAACACTAATGTATCAGAAGCAGAATGCTTGGATACAAAATTAACAGGCACATGCAACTGGCCAAAACACGAACGTTATATTACAGATGGAGATGAGATTGGGAAACTGAATGAAGTCAGATGGTTCAAATTATTGTCACGCTGTCTGCAGTGGCTCACGACAGTGGGTGCCAACCTCATGGCAGACTGTCAGGAAGCAGGGCAGAGACCCCCAAACTGGTATGTAATATAATTAAGGCTGCGAGTTTGCCATGGAAGTCACAGATTCCATGATTTTCTGTGACTTTTGCTGCAGCCAGTGCGCCTGGCTCAGGGGCAGCTCAGGCAGCCCCTGCGTCAGGCGCACTGGCCGCTTCTGGGGAAGTCTCCCCCCACCCCTGCAGAAGAGTTTGGGTTTGGGAGGGGGCAGGGGATTGGAGCACAGGGAGGGGTGAGGCGGGCTCTGGGTGGTGCTTACCTGTGTGTGGGGGGGAGGGGGGGATTCCTTATCTATAATTACTATATATTTCTCCAACTCAGTGAGAGGTGAGAACTCCTAAAGCACTATAACAGTCTTACCATGGAGTCACAGACAGTGCCTTTGGGTATTCCAGTCTATCTTGCCACCTAGGCAAGCTGGACATAGTAATAGTTGGTTGTTACTCACCAAAGATCACAACATATTCAGGTTGCTGCCAGTCCCAAGAGACCAGTCACTCACCCCAGGTCAATTCAGACCTTTGATCTCACACCAAAGACAATGCACATAGCCAATCCAATGGTAAACTATCTAAGGATTTATTGACTAAGAAAATAAATGAGAGAGTAGTTACAAGGTTAAAGCAAAAAGAAAAGGAGTACTTGTGGCACCTTAGAGACTAACCAATTTATTTGAGCATGAGCTTTCGTGAGCTACAGCTCACTTCATCAGATGTTTACCGTGGAAACTGCAGCAGTTTCCACGGTAAACATCTGATGAAGTGAGCTGTAGCTCACGAAAGCTCATGCTCAAATAAATTGGTTAGTCTCTAAGGTGCCACAAGTACTCCTTTTCTTTTTGCGAATACAGACTAACACGGCTGTTCCTCTGAAACCTGTCATTATGCAAGGTTAAAGCAGGCAAGCATATATACACAAATTAGTTCGTTTATAGTTCGAAAAGGTGACAGAGTTGTAGTAATCTATCAGCTCTGGATATCTTTTAGGGCTAAGCCAGGTTGACCCTGGGGATCTGTTTTTTTTCCATAGCTCTGGCCGTGTGAGAGTCCAAATAGTAAACGAGATGAAAAATTTTCTTGTCAGGTATTATTATTTCTTTATTCCAGAATTCGAGCTGGTGGGATGAGCCCTCTTGCATGTAGCCTCTTCATGGATATAAAGGGGCAATTAACAGAGTCTTTGTTTTGTGATGTTTCTAATGGCCCATTTAGTTCGGATTGGCCTTCTTAATGGCCAGGAGACCATCCCTCCTGACTGGTTCACGGTTTCAGAGCAAACATTTTTTATAGTTAGAAAGCAATAACTTAAATATTATAGGTTTGAGCTGTAGCTCACGAAAGCTTATGCTCAAATAAATTGGTTAGTTTCTAAGGTGCCACAAGTACTCCTTTTCTTTTTTATATATATTATAGCGTCTGATAAAGGTATAAGTGAGATTAATGCATGCAGCACCTTACAAGCATTTCATAAAGTCTGAACACTAATCACATTATTATAAGTCCAATACCCATTTTAACCATACTAACACACAGGTGAAACAGGCTGATTTCCAGCAATGAATTTGTCAGTGCTCAGTAGAGGCTTAAAGCCTTGGCAAGAGCTGGCACCTGGTCAGCTAGTGTCACAGTTATGTACACAAACTGTGCGTGACTGTGTTTGTGAAGGCAACTCCCTTAGCGGTATGAGATAAAGGAAATGCTAAAGTCGTGACTATTAAAACCCATGAAACAAATTAATTTGCTTTTATATAAAGGCCTGGCCACAAGGGTAAACCATAGGATGTCTCTGTGTAACAAGCCACCCTGAATAATGTAGGGGAATATAAAAAATGAGCCTAGTACAATTAGATCAGCTTTCTCCACCTAGCGCTGTGGCTGAGTTGTTTCATCCTCTATTTCCCCCAAACCCTTGTCCAGTGATGGATTTGTTGTAAGCTTCTGTTGTAATTGCTGCAGTGATGGTGCTTTGAGCACATCCTGAGCCTGCTCCACTGCCTGGTCACGCAGATTAAGAACTTTTGCGCAATGTGTTTCCTCCTGTTAGCTTCAATAGGCTAATATGAGATCCAAACATATTTTCAAAGTGTTGCACCAGGTCTTTTTCTATGGCAGATGTGTTCATCTGTTGGGAAACGGAGCCTGTACTTGCTTGTTAAATATTGCCCACCGACTCTGAGCATGTTCTTCTCAATCAGTATCATAAAATATCACGGTTAGAAGGGACCTCAGGAGGTCATCTAGTCCAACCCCCTGCTCAAAGCAGGACCAATCCCCAACTGAATCATCCCAGCCAGGGCTTTGTCAAGCCTGACCTTAAAAACCTCTAAGGAAGGAGATTCCACCACCACCCTAGGTAACCCATTCCAGTGTTTCACCACTCTCCTAATGAAAAAGTTTTTCCTAATATCCAATCTAAACCTCCCCCACTGCAACTTGAGACCATTACTCCTTGTTCTGTAATCTGGTACCACTGAGAACAGTGTAGATCCATCCTCTTTGGAACCCCCTATTCAGGTACTTGAAAGTAGCTATCAAATCCCCCCTCAGTCTTCTCTTCTGCGACTAAACAATCCCAGTTCCCTCAGCCTCTCCTCATAAATCATGTGCTCCAGCCCTCTAATCATTTTTGTTGCCCTCCGCTGGACTCTTTCCAATTTTTCCACGTCCTTCTTGCGGTGTGGGGTCCAAAACTGGACACATACTCCAGATGAGGCCTCACCAATGCCAAATAGAGGGGAACGATCACATCCCTCTATCTGCTGGCAGTGCTCCTGCTTATACAGCCTAAAATGCCGTTAGCCTTCTTGGCAAAAAGGGCACACTGTTGACTCATATCCAGCTTCTCATCCACTGTAACCCCTATGTCCTTTTCTGTAGAACTGCTGCCTAACCACTCGGTCCCCAGTCTGTAGCAGTGCGTGGGATTCTTCTGTCCTAAGTGCAGGACTCTGCACTTGTCCTTTTTGAACCTCGTCAGATTTCTTTTGGCCCAGTCCTCTAATTTGTCTGGGTCCCTCTGTATCCTATCCCTACCCTCTAAGGTATCTACCACTCTTCCCAGTTTAGTGTCGTCTACAAACTTGCTGAGAGTGCCGTCCACGCCATGGCCAAATGAAGTGACCTGAGTTGTGGAGAACTGGAACATGCCATATGGAATTTGTACTGCAGTTTTATAAGAGACTTTGGGACTGGTATCACAGTGAAGTAACAGTGGTCTTTCAAGAGAACTGTTTCCTGGGAAAAGTCTGGTAAATAGCTTTCTACAGAAATGCTTAAATTTATTAAACAAGATACATCATGGAGGATAGGTTCATCAATGGCTATTAGCCAGGATGGGCAGGGATGGTGTCCCTAGCCTCTGTTTGCCGGAAGCTGGGAGTTGGCGATGCCGGATGGATCACTTGATGATTCCCTGTTCTGTTCATTCCCTCTGGGGCATCTGGTATTGGCCACTGTCGGAAGAGAGGATACTGGGCTAGATGGACCTTTTGTCTGACCCAGAATGGCCTTTCTTATGTTCTCATATATCTTTTAAGCCATATATAATTAACGCGTGGAACTTGCTGTTGCAATGTATTTTCATGTTCAGTTAAACTTCAAAAAAGAATTCAACAGAAGACAGAACAGCATCTGCATTAGGTATAAAAATTACAGGGGCTATCAATCTTCATGCCTCTGGCCATGAATTTTATCACCAGCTGGCTTCATCCCCTAGAAACTTAGAATATCAGGGTTGGAAGGGACCTCAGGAGGTCATCTAGTCCAACCCCCTGCTCAAAGCAGGACCAATCCCCAATTTTTGCCCCTGATCCCTAGATGGCCCCCTCAAGGATTGAACTGACAACCCTGGGTTTAGCAGGCCAATGCTCAAACCCCTGAGCTATCAGTCCCCCAATGGTGTAGTATTTCAAAATTAGATGCATCCTGGATGGTTTACACCTTTCTCTGAAGCATCCTACATTTTTTGCTGTCTGAGACAGCATACTAAAGTGGAAGGACCATTGATCTGTTCTGGTACAGCAGTTTCTATACTCTTACGGTATGTAAATTACCATCTTTGGTCATACCTTCTTAATTCAGATCAGTATGCAAAATCCATTTGTCTTGAAGCACCATCCTAAAGAGAAACAATGCTAGTGGCACATCTGATCTGACATAATCTCCCTTTTCATTCTTACAGGGCACCTCCTTTTTCCCTAGCATTTATCCATTTCCGAGAGCCAAGACCTGTGAGCTAGGGCTGTGCTTTCTCTCCTATTGGGTGTCTGGGATGATACTGTCCTTTCTGGTTTCTGTGTATTCTTTGATCAAATTCCGCATTGCAGAGGAGGGCTCCTGGTGATACTCTTGTAAATAGAAAAGGAGTACTTGTGGCACCTTAGAGACTAACCAATTTATTTGAGCATAAGCTTTCGTGAGCTACAGCTCACTTCATCAGAATGCATCCGATGCTCACGAAAGCTTATGCTCAAATAAATTGGTTAGTCTCTAAGGTGCCACAAGTACTCCTTTTCTTTTTGTGAATACAGACTAACACGGCTGTTACTCTGAAACCTGACTCTTGTAAATGTAACCTTCAAACTCCCTTATATATCTCACAGCATGTGCTTTTTGCAGATCTCAAATAACAAGTAATTCCACATTCAAGCTTCACTTTTCATTCTCTTTTCCTTTTCATTGCTTGGGTTGCTCAGTTTTATCTTGATATTCCTGATGGAATGGGCATTACCCTGATTGAAGGATTGGAGGGCCCATTAGCACTTCAGATTAACAGTAGTTTTTTTGAGTACTCTCCCAGGTCTTTGGAGATATGTGGGGCTTCAAGGTCCCCAATTCCTCTAAGTCTTAGCTAGGAAAATGTTGTATTAGGCTGTGTCTACACTATAGTGTATGTTAGCATAACTTACGTCGCTCGGGTGTGAAAAAAACCACCTCCCTGAGCAATGTAAGTTTCACTGACAGAAGTGCTCTTGTGCACAGCGCTGTCAGTGGGAGAGCTTCTCCTGTCAACATATAGCTTCTGCCGTTTGCAGAGGTGGTTTTATTATGCTGATGGGAAAGCTCTCTTCTCTCGGCATAGAGCATCTTCACCAGACGCACTGCAGTGGCACAGGTGTTCCGGTACAGCTGCAGCACTGTCCATATAGACATGGCCCTAGTTTCACTCCAGGGAATTTGAATGTTCCATATGTTTGTATTTATTTTCTGCTGATCTGTTTTTGTTAACTTACCTTCCTTTCTGAATGTGCTCAAGGAAGTTACATTTTATCATGAATAGTATGGCTATAAAATGCATGCAACCATGTTTCAGGGAGTAAATGTTATATGACTCTAGCACATGGATACTAAAGAAAAAATGAGAACTTCCGGGATTTGGTTGCACTATAAAAGTGTGCCTAGGAATAAAGGAATAATGGGGGGGGAGGGATAGCTCAGTGGTTTGAGCATTGGCTTGCTAAACCCAGGGTTGTGAGTTCAGTCCTTGAGGGGGCCATTTAGGGATTTGGGGCAAAAATTGGGTCCTGCTTTGAGCAGGGGGTTGGACTAGATGACCTCCTGAGGTCCCTTCCAACCCTGATGTTCTGTGATTCTATGATTCTGTGACTGTTTGGAAAGGGGACAGCTAGCTACAGCACTGAACCCAGGAGAGCAGAAAATGCTTGTGCTTTACTCTGGAGAGAAATGTTTGGTGCTGTAATATACATTCATTTAGGCTTTAGGAAGCTGTAACAAAGTAGAGAATGGAAGAGAAGAGGAATGTGAATGAGGGCATGTGAGTGGTAAATGCAGATCTTGTAAAGAGCCGCAATAAGAGTCCCAAAGAATAAAAAAAAAGGTAGCTGCTTGTTGGTTTCATGTAACCCCACCATCCCCCATTCCTTCCCCTCCCCCGCTGTACTGCCTCCTGCTCGGGGGGGGGGGGGGGCGTAGAATAGGGTTACTGGTTCTGAAGCCTCTGTAGGGGAGTATTGCTATTTGGATCATTAATTGAATTCTGGCTCAGAAACAGCTATTTTCCCCAATGTGCTCCTAAAGTCAATATGATCAAACTAGCTAGAAAATAATAAAATTTCAAACATAGAAAATGACCCTACATAACTGCTGCATTTTCTAATGCAGTGTTAGACTTGCAAGCAAAAATAGGAAGCCATGAAGTTTATTGCTGCCATAAAAAATTGTTTTTCTAAATCACTCTTGGTGCTCAATAAAACAGAAAATTATCTGAATTTCACCTGTCAAAAAAGACATCAAAGCACTCCAAACTCTACAAACTCATCTTTTACAAAAATTCCTGAGAACAGAGAGAAACAACCTGCCTCTGGTGGCTCTATAAATCTAGGGACAATTAACCTAAGCAATCTGGCTGATCTCACCTGCTGAAATGGAGCTGAAAGAGGCTCCAAGAGGCCCCCCACCCTGAGTTAAATCCTGGGAGCTGTGGAATAATGGCTAATCAGCACCCCTCCCCCGTAGCTTCCAATTTCAGTGCCCATTAATCTGATAATCAGGGAACCATTGACTACAAAAAGAAAAGGAGTACTTGTGGCACCTTAAAGACTAACCAATTTATTTGAGCATGAGCTTTCGTGAGACAGCTCACGAAAGCTCATGCTCAAATAAATTGGTTAGTCTCTAAGGTGCCACAAGTACTCCTTTTCTTTTTGCGAATACAGACTAACACGGCTGTTACTCTGAAACCATTGACTACAGTAACTCCTCATTTAAAGTCATCCCAGTAAACGTCCAGGTTAATGTTGTTTCATTGTTACGTTGCTGATCAATTAGAGAACATGCTGGTTTAAAGTTGTGCCATGCTCCCTTATAACGTCATTTGGTAGCCGCCTGCTTTGTCCACTGCTTGCAGGACCGGCAGCCCGTTGGAGCTAGCTGGTGGGGGGTTGGAACCAGGGTGGACTGGCAGCCCCCCTCTCCCCGCTCCCCCAAGTTCCATGTGCTGCAGCTGCCCAGCAGACTATCAATTGCCGGCAGTTCAGCTGTCACTCCCCCCACTGCTGTGTGCTGTTCCTGCCCTCTGCCTTGGAGCTGCTCCCTGGAGCCTACTTGCTGTGCAGGGGGCGGGGTAGAGGGGGCCTAATGTCAGGGTGTCCCCTTCCCCCATGCTGCTGCACCCCACTTACCCCATTTCCATAGGGCGGGGGAGGGGGGGACTCGGACGGACGGATGACACCGCTCAGGATGGAGGGAGCTTCCTAGCAACAGCTTCTGTCTCAACTTGCTGATCTATTTAAAAAGGCAGTGTACTTAGAGTGGGTCAGCGTACTTAAAGGGGCAATGCGTATTTCTCTCTTTCTCTCACACAATGTGTGTGTGTCTCTCGGTTTGCCATGCTGTCTCCCCTCACTCCATTTGTGCTGCCTTGTAGAGTGTGAGGCTACATTAACAACAATGGGTTAACTCTTGAGGGCTCAGCTGATTGCTAGTTCATCATTTAGCAGTAACGCATTCCCTGTGAAATATCCCACCCTCTGACTTCACCACCTCAACCAAGCTTCACAATCATCATCGCTGTGTACCAATATTAAATTGTTTGTTTAAAACTTACTGTGTGTGTGTGTATAGTCTTTTGTCTGGTTAAAAAATTTCCCTGGAACCTCCCCCCCCCCCCATTTACATTAATTCTTATGGGGAAATTTGGTTCGCTTAACACTGTTTCACTTAGTCGCATTTTTCAGGTACATAACTACAACGTTAAGCGAGGAGTTACTGTACTTACCCTGGCTCCAACAGTGACTTCCTCTGTGTCCTGCCAAGTCATTTATCTGCAGTGTTTTATTTTCCTGCTCAGTAAAATAAATCCTGGGGTATGTGTATTTAAGGGTTAATTATTTGTGAAGTGCTCTGAGATGCTCTGATGGCAGGCGGTGTGAAAGTGCAAAATATTGGTATGTTAAAGGTTAAAAGTGCTACATAATTATATCTACATATTTTCCAATTTCTTTAAATAAAAGAATGCTAATCTATTTCTATCACAGGCAACGCTTCAAGTCAGCCCTTCAATATGTTAGAGAAAGTTCTGTTGGGTCTTGTAAGTTGGTGGTGAGCAGCCTTTATCGTATGTGCTCCTGTATCAGGGGATTCATTTTGGTGTGAAGTTAATTATCTATTAATCAATGCTGTATTTGGGATAAGAAGCAACTGAACCTGGTTAAAGAAGTTACAGCATTTCTGTGTAAATCTAGAAATATGTTGCCTATCTCACTTAAAAAGTTGTCATCAGTTTCTGAAAAAAGATAGGTGATGCAGTCACAGAGACTGTGATTGTGGGATTCATAGATTCCAAGATCACCTAGCCTGAACTCCAGTATAGAAGAGGCGGTAGATAGAATGTCCCCAAAATAATTCTTAGAGCATAACTTTTTTGAAGAACATCCAGTCTTGTTTTAAAAATTTGGTGATGGAGAATCCACCACAACACTTTGTAAACTGTTCCAGTGTTACATTTCTAACAGTGAAGGTAATTAATGCCTTATTTTGAGTCTGAATGTGTCCATCTTCAACTTCCAGCCATTGGATCGTGTTACACCTTTCTTTGCTAGATTGAAGAACCCATTATTAAATATTTGTTCCCCGTGTAGGTACTTCTCTTTGTTAAGTTAAATAGATTGAGCTCCTTGGTCTTTCATTATAAGGTATGTTTTCTAATCCTTAATTATTCTTGTGGGTCTTCTCTGAACCCTCTACAATTTATCAACATCCTTCTTGAATTGTGGACACCAGAACTGTACACAGGATTCCAGCAGTGGTTGCACCAGTGTCAAATATAGAGGTAAAATAATTTCTGTTTGTACTCAAGATTCCTCGGTCAATGCATTTAAGGATTGCATTAGCTCTTTTGGCTACAGCATTATACTGGGAGATCATCTTCAGCTGAGTATCCACCACAATCGCCAAATCTTTTGAAGAGTCATTGCTTCCAAGGATACAGTCCGCTTTCTTGTAAGTATGACCTACATTCTTTGTTCCTAGACACACAGCTAAGTATAAATGTATACTAAAATGCATATTGTTTCCTTGCGTCCAGTTTACTAAGCAATCCAGATTGCTCCGTATCAGTGACCTGTTCTCTTAAAATCCTAGAATCATAGAATATCAGGGTTGGAAGGGACCTCAGGAGGTCATCTAGTCCAACCCCCTGCTCAAACCAGGACCAATCCCCATTTTTTGCTCCAGATCCCTAAATGGCCCCCTCAAGGATTGAACTCACAACCCTGGGTTTAGGTCTTCATTATTTACCACTCACCCAATTTCTGTGTCATCTGCGAACTTTTTCAGTGATGCTTTCATGTATTCTTCCAGGTCATTGATCAAAAATTTTAAATAGTATAGCACTGCAGCGCACGCGCACACACACACACCGGAAACAAACCCATTTGATGATGATTCGGTTGGCAAGTGTTTGATCCATGTAATGTATGCCATTTTAATTCTATATCATTCTAATTTATTTAATTAACATTTCATATGGTACCCAGTCAAATGCTTAGTAGAAATTTAAGTATATTACAGCAGCACTATTACCTTTATCAACCAAATTTGTAATCTCATCACAAAATTTGACAGGATCTGTTTTCTATAAACCGATGTTGCTTGGCATTAATTATATTACCATCCTTTAATTCTTTATTAATCCAGTTACATATCAGCTGTTCCATTCTCTTGCCCAAGACCTAAGTCAGACTGACAGGCCTAAAATTAACTGTCATGATGTTTACCCTTTTTAAAATATTGGCACGTTAGCTTTTGTCCAGTCTTCTGGATCTTCCACAGTGTTCCAAGACTCATTGAAAATCAAATTTAAGGTCCAGTGAGCTCCTCGGCCAGCTCTTTTTAAACTCTTGAATGGAAGTCATTCTGACCTGCTGATTTAAAAATGCCCAACTTTAGTAGCTGCTGTTTAATATCCTCCTGTGATACTACTGCAACGGAATGAATGTTATCATGTTATACGACTACATCATCTGTTTTTCCAAAACACAGAAGAGAAATATTTATTGAACACTTCTTCCTTTTCTGCATTATTATTGATAATTCTACCATTTACTTCTAGTAATAGACCAATACCATTGTTAGGATTATTTTAGTTCATAAAATACTTTAAAAACTGCTTCATATTGTCCTTAACTCTGCTGGCTGTAGATTTATTTATGTACCTTGGCTTTCCCTTATCAGTTTCCTGTGATTCCTAGCTTCTGATTTATATTCATTACATTCAACTTCCCCTTTCTTCTATTAGTTATAAATTTTTTATTTTGTATAGCTGCCTTCTCTTCTCTAAATCAGGTAATTTTTTAACCTGTATGTGACCTTCCTCAATTGTGAGATTGTAACTTTTTGGGCATCTATAAAGCATGAAATTTGTATATTAGTGGTCTGAACTTTATTTTGTTTGCACGTTATAAATATGATCAAGTCATGATCACTTGTACCATTAATTTTTAGTTCTGTGATCAGTTCCCCATTAAACTGTCAGGACACGGTCTAATCTAGAATTCCCCAGTGTTGGTTGCAATTCTTTTTGAGTTAGGAAATTGCCATATATAATATTTAGAAATTCCAAGGATGTTTTTAATACTAGCAGTTTGAGACCTTCAGCACAGCTCACTCAGGTTGAAGACGTCCATGATTATACAGGCTTTTTTCTTACATTACAGGTGTGTAAGGAGCCAGCCATTCTGTTCCCTAGTGTGATTTGGTGTTCTGTAGCATGTACCCTCTCTTGTATTTTTCTCTTAGGACATTGATTTATAAACATTCCAGATCATTTTCATCTGACTTATCAGTGACTCGGAAACAGATAATGGCATTTTTGATGGAGTACTGCTCCTCTTCCCCTTTTGTCCACTTGATCCTTCCGAAATGGGTTATAACCATTGACTCGAACATTCCAGTCATGAGATCCATCCCACCAGGTTTCAGTAATACCACTGAGATCGAGTTTATGCCCATAAATGAGCAATTCTCGCTCCTCATATTTGTTGTCCAGGCTTATAACATTGATATATAGGCAATTAAAGAATTTCTTCTCTTCATGCCCTTTGGTTTCTTGATTAATTTTGTTCTCAGCATCTTGATTTCTGTACTTAGTGTTCATAACTTCCCTCTTTTCACTCTCCCCTTTTGTTATTAGTTTAACAGTCTCCAGACTACTCTAGCTAGCCTATCCCTCTGAGAGTGGTTCCCCTTCTACTGAGGCAGCGACCATCCAAATTATACAGCTCCATCTCCAAAGAAAGTTGGCTAATGTTCCACAAAACCAAAACACTACATCACTTATGTGGCCGATGGCACACTTCCTAAACTTTCAGCCTTCTGTTGTCCTTTGCTTGTGGGACAAGAAGGATCTCTGAGAAGATGGATCATTCTTCTTCTTCAGCACTTCTTCTAAATCATCTATTGTCTGTGAGCTATCCTGCAACACAGAATAATTTGGGCTGATATGCGCCATCATCAGTGGATTCTTGCCTGCTGACTTCAGAAAACCTCTCATGTCTTGGCTCAAGGAAAATGGTACACATCCTGTTGTCTGCCTATTCCTGGCAGCATGTTCTTTCAATTCTTTTGAGTATTGAATCTCCAGCCGGATAATCTGTCTTCCGTGGATGGTTGGAGATCTCTTTGTGGGCAAGCTTGATTTTCTTACAAGTGGGCCCAAATTGCCACCGCCAGCAGTGTCCCGAACATCTATTTCCTCAGACCATTTGGATCTTGAGAGAGACCTTCCACATTTTCCGTGTTGAGGATCTGGTCTTGATTGGAAACTTCTAATGGTGTAGAGTTCATTCCGGTCCTCTTCTTCCTTGTGGCCACCATCTGCCCATTCTCATCTGTCTCCAGCCATGGAGACTGCTGCTGTGACTTCTTGTGGTTACAAACTGCCAGGCTCCCTCCTGTGACTTCTTCTCTAACTGGTTCCTTTGTGGACATTTCCAATCTTCCTTGAATCTGAGCTACTGATGTTGCCTGAACCTGGCTTTCTAGGATCTCCTCAGCTTCTCTGATTCTCAGTAGCATCTCTACTTGTCCCTCCAATCCAAGAAACTTTTCTTCCAGCGCAGCTGCCAGCTTGCACTTCATACACAGGAAGTTCTTTTTTGGCTTGAGGCAGGAAAGAAAACATGGCACATCCATTACAGGTAAACACCACTGTTCCATTGATGGCCATTGTGGAATTGCATGTAGAGCTGATCCTGGAAGGAAAGCATCTCTCATTTCCTTTCCAGACTCCCTCAGAAACTCTTCTGTTAGTTGCTCCTGTTTGCAGCTCTCAAGTTTGCCTAGCAAGTGACTTTTTATACAGTCTCCCCATGAAGCTCAGCACCGCTGCACCGCTCACCACCAGGGAGTGATTAACCTCTGAGACTTGAAACCGTGAGATTGATCAAAACTCCAAGGGTCAGAGCCATATGACTCTTAGCAAGGCACCAATAAACAAAGCTGTCTCAGCTTCTTACTCAGGGGCCCATGGCCCAGCTACATGTACACTACGTAGCATGATTTGGACACCAGATATGTTCAATTCTGCAGTGCAGCTGTTGGCTGGAAAGCTTGCATATGGCATGCTTCCTTGGTAATAAGGGAGTGTTGGCAGGGGCAGAGATGATTGTTTCTGACCTAGAAAGATGTAATTAGCACATACTTATCAGGAAAAAAGTAACAGAACCAGTGACACCCAAATAGTCCATGATTTTATAATCTAAATGCATTTTCTCTTGTATCTCTCTAGCTGGAAGAAATAGTTGGAAAGGTCTTACTATAAAAGAACTTGTCCTTTATTTCAGTTGGGATGGACATGTTGAACTCCTGGTATCTAGCCACCTGGACTTCTGGATACCTCTCACCATCTGGCTAAACATCTGCTGCATGAGGAGGAGCAGCCTGGAAATGGGGAAGAGTATAGGCCATACAAGTATGAAGCAGACTCGCAAAAAGCAGCTGTTAGCCTTAGTTTGGGTATTAACAAGAGCCAGTGATGGAAAAGAAGCTCTAAAAAGCTAGGGTTGTGTGGAGAATCTATTTTGTGGCCAGTTTTGTGAACTATATGTCAATTGAAACATTAAACAAGCTCTTGTTTTTATTAGTAAAGGAGATAGAGTAAATAAAATTGAGGTAGGTGATTCAGCCCCAACAGCCAAATGGCTGTCTGTGGGTCAGTGACAGGCTATTGACTTACCTACTACTGTTGAAAGAAGAAAAGGAGTACTTGTGGCACCTTAGAGACTAACAAATTTATTTGAGCACAAGCTTTCGTGAGCTACAAACAGCTCACTTCATTGGATGCGTTCAGTGGAAAAATACTACTGTTGGTTGCTCTCAGCAGTATATTTCCAGCAAAGGAGCTGTGAATTTCAGCAAGAATAGGGCACACACAATGTTTAAGGGAATGCAGAATATACCAAGATACATCAAGTCTGACAGTCATGATTTTTGTCAAGTTGCACAAGTTACTGAGAAGGATATTTAGGGTTAAGACACAAGGAATTACATGACAGGTGAACAGACTGCAGATAGTACCCCTGCTAGTGGAATGAGTGGAGTATGTAAAGTTGGGGATTCTCAGGGCTCCAAAAGGGGAAGGCAATTGATCCCCTAATCCTTGGGAATAAAAATTTAGAACTGTATTATACATGATCATCTGCATTCCTAAAAAAGCCCACAAAGGTATACTTACTGGAGGGGATCTTGAATGGGCTAGATTTAAGGTGTGTTCTAAACACTTTTGCTTTTCACTCTCAGTTTGACGCTTCTAGTCCTTTTGATGTTAGACATATTTGGAAAGGAATTACTTGTTTTTTTCCTAGTCTGAATCATAGTTATGCCTGTCTGCTTGACAATGTGTCTTCAATATGGATGCCTATCATTAAAAATTTTTCTGCCATGTTGCTATAGAAGATATACTTGCTCTCTGCAATATAAACTCAATGCATTATTACTATGTAAAATTCATTTCCATGAGATACTGCTGAGGCCTTGAGTTTATCATGATTCAAAAAGGATTGAACTCTTATGTGGATACTAAGAGCTTCTGCAGCTGCATTTGTACAACAAAAATTATAATGGACAAATTGATGCTTCAGGGCATAAGACATCCATTAACTTCTGCTCCTGTCCACTGGTAAAAAAAAAAAAAGGATAACAGACTAGATGGGCCGCTGGTCTGCTCTGGTAGCTAATTTCCATGTTCCTAATAATATATCACTTCAAGTCTTTGGATATACTTTTTGTGTTAAAGTGTAACATTTCAATGTATTTAAAGTAGAATCCCCAACTGTTCCTCTGAAAGGTCCATAGCAGTTGGTTGTGCCAATTTTTGTAATGCGTGCACAAACTCTCCAATGCTTGTCAGAGGAAGCTGGGGCTATTGGCGTGAATGAAGGGGTGAAAATAGTGAGGGTATTTAGGCATACTGGAGGTGACAGCATACCGGGGAGGGAATGCATTTCCATTTTGCCTGTCTATCTTGCGAAAGTTATTTACAATTTTGTACTTGGTAAATGTTGATGTTGTCTGGCTCTCCTGAAATATCCATGTCTCAAGCACACTGAGAACATAGTCACTGGGATACATTTGAATGGGTTTCCTCTTTTCAAGGCAATTTGCCTTGCTAAGTTAGTGAACTTTTCACACCTGTCACCCTCCTCTGACATGCTTGGCTCACATGCTGATTCTTGCAGCTCACACTCATTGTAAGGGTCTGATAGGTTTATTTGAAGTACTATAGCAAAGTGCAATTTCTGAAGGTTGACAAACATCCAAACCTAGCAGGCTTGATGAGATAAAAGCTTTCTCAATTTTGATCACAATGTTATCGTTTGTGTTCCTTCTCTAAGGCCCTGTTTTAAAACTGTGCTTTGCATTTCAATGAATTATTCAGTTTTTAAGACTACCATTTCTGCTTCTGCCTCTCTGCTCACTGTAGACTTTAAATGTGTAGCCTGTGTACACCCTGAGCCAGTCAGTCTTGCAAACTGGGCCTGTCTGCCTTTGATGTCATCCTCCCCCTTACAGTTGGAATAGGAATAAACAGGAGGCCAGCCCCATTTTTTGCTGGTCTGAGATTGCAATCCCTTGTGGTTATGTAGGAAAAGAATATTCCAGTAGCAACTACACTGAGCTGTGCAGAATTGATCCCGTGGTGTAATATCTTGAGACGTGTTTAAAAAATAATTTATTTTTCACTGTTAGTGAATATTTCCTATTAATGACCTGATTACAGATTTCCCCTAATAGACACAAGACCAATGTGAATCATCCGTTAAGTCCAATTATTAGAAATAAATTGAGTTTGGGAAAGAAGGTCATGGCTAATTTGTGTGCTTGTGTGACAGTTCAGGCCACTCCCGAATGTTAACCCTTGGGCTGTTTTTAGCCTTTGGCAGAAGATGCCTGGCAAAGTGCATTTGGCTAGGTCATGGAGAGCTTAAATTTCCTTTTTTCCATCTATGCATTCATGTTCAGGAATTGACAGTATGGTCCATAATAGTAAAGCCTGGAAATAGCATATATATGACTCTGCTACTGGCTTCTATCAGCAGCTTAACTAGGATCACATCTATTCGTCCAGTGGCCTGTGACAACACAATAGGAGAAAATTAGTGTACCTTCATCTCATTTATCTCTGCCATGGGGTGCAATAGCTGAGAGTTGTAAACACATTGCTTGGTCAGTATGTCTGAGTATGATTTCAGTAGTGGCAATCATTACATGGCAACTTTCATAAAAGGCACTTATGAGAAGTTGTCTGGTTTACATCTTGGGCTTGCTCATTCACTGCTGGCTACTGAAGAAACTTCCATACTTTTAGACAGCCGAAAGTCTCAACTGAAGCTACCAGTCAGGTGACTGTAACCATTTAATAATTGGCAGAGCCAGATGGGCCAGTCAATTGAATAACTTTTACCCTTTGGCCCAAACTTAGGGTTTGTGTATAGTATTCCATAAACCTTATTTACAGGTAAGAAAATCTCTTATCACACCACAAGTGGCCTCTAACATGGACGTCATCAGCATTTTTAGACGCTTTCGAAGAGTTCCTTTCTGGGCTGCAACTTACCTACCACATTAAGGGCCAAAGAGACTTTTTTTGACCAGAGTTAGGAGGGATGGAGATCCTGGATGAAGATAGTCACCCTTCTTTCCACCCCCCCCCCAAATAATCCAATTATCTACATTTCAGCTACCCCTCCCTGCAGTGGAGATGGACTGAGTCATGGATCTAGTCAGTGCCTCCCTGTATTAGCAGGAGGGGTTGGCACAGGATTGATAGAACTCTACACTGGTGTGGATATGTGTATGCTGCTCTGCATACTAGACTGTGTAGAGTGTGCTGGGACTGTCACTCACAACCCCTCCAACTTGCATCTGCTTTTTGATTCTCAGGTTCCTTTTTTGAGTAATGTCCCTGTGGTTGCTCCACTTCAGATGTGCATATGCCCCATGCACCTTTTATTGGAGACTTTTGGCAGTAGTGTCTGTTTGGTCTGCGCATGTGCCCCAGTTAGCCTCATGTTCCATACTGAGGATATATAGGGTGGTGACTGATGAACTGCTCTCATTTCCTTCTCAACTGCCTCAGCTTGAAATGGAGCAACTTGCTGTGCCCAGTTCTAGCTAGCTTGCTCATACCCTTTCAAGTTAGAAAAGAACCTTTATTTGGTTGGTTGGTTGGTGTTTTTTTAATTTTATCAAGTGTACTTCTTGTTTTTGTGCAGAGTATGGGAAGGATTTTTTTCTGAGACTCTCTCTCTACTGACCCTGATTCTCCTCCCCATTCCTGAGCGGGGAAGGGTGGTTCTTTTTAGGAATTTTATTTTCCCTCAGGATATGCCTAAAACTCCTTGATTTAAACATTGAACATCGTATAACCTGTTGGCATTCTATTCCACTTAGCAACTAGTTGTCTCCATTGTTCAGGGGATGTGCATGTCCTGTTTTTTTCTGGGTAGCCCCACCCCTAATCTGGGCTTTGCTTTGATAACACTAATTATGGAAAGCTTAACTCGTATTGATCATCTCCAGAACAGCGAGAGCAATTTCAAGCTATCATCCTGGAAGGACAACTGGTGGTGAAGACTTCATTACAAACAGCCTTGAATGCAGCCCACACAACTATGTGATCTGTGTCAACAGAGATTGTTGTGCACAGTGCATCCTGGCTGCAATCAGGATTACTGAGAGAGATCCACAACATTGTCTAAGATCTCTCTTTCAACAGTTCTAAGTTGTTTAGAGATTCCATCAATGAATCCTTCCATTCCCTCAAGGGATACTCTTCAGTCGCCTAGTATTTACACACCTGTAAATAAGAGAAAATTCAGCGGGTCACAAGAGTTCTTGACTAATTTAATTTCTGACTTATAGACCATCAGAACATCCCAAAAAGAATCCATGCTTCCACAAAAAGAGACCCTTTACCTCCACGATGGTGACTTTGCAATCCTCTTCACCAAGCAAGTGTTATTTTGGATGCTTCGTTCAAGGATTGTGAACACTTTCACCAATCAGAACTACAGATGCATTCCCCTGTCTGCCTTCACCTACCTTTTGGGGATCATCTCTCCTATTTCTGAAGATCCTGGGAACAGGTAACTGTGGACAGATGGGTCCTGGAACTTGTAACACTGGGCTACACCATGCAGTTTACCTCTATCTCTCCCCCACAATTCCCCATCCCTTTTCTGGAACCCATCTCATGAACATCTAAAACAAAAAGTTCTATCCCTTCTTCACTTAGGAGCCAGAGAACCAGTACCCTCCCCTATACAGAGGAAGGTGGTTCTATTCAGAGTACTTCTTGGTTCCCAAAAAGAGAGGTGGATGAAGAATGTTCTTGGACCTCAGACTGCCAAATACTTTTATCAAAACTCAGAAGTTCAGGATGGTGATATTTACAGATACAATACCATCTCTGGATCTGGGGGACTAGCTTGTAGCCCTGGTCCTCCAAGATGCTCAGTTTCATATCCTGTTGCAGCCAACTCACAATAGGTTTCTACGCTTCACAGTCAGGCAGGAGCACATTCAATACCATGTGCTTCCCTTTGGACTCTTTACCCCACCCCCAGAGTTCTTACAAATGTTTTCGCAGTGGTAGCCTCTCACTATGGCAATGAGGAGTGGTTGTCTTTCCCTACCTTGACAGTTGGCTTCTGAAGGCCCCCATGAATGTTGAAATTCAGTCTGTACTCAGGAAGGCCAAAATCCTATTCAACGTGCTAAAACACTCAACAGGGAGAAGTCAACTTTCAGTGCCTATTCAACAAATAGAATGTATTGGGGCCATGCTGGATACCGTGACCTCCAGATCTTACTTTCTAAGGAACAGGTTTATCAAACTAACAAACCTCATTTCACAAGTTCAAATGAACCCACAAACAATGGCCGGAATATATTTACAACTCCTGGGCCATATGACAGCCTGTACCTTTCTAACTGCACATCAGGTTACATCTTCACTGATTCCAGTGATATCTGAAAACTGTTTATATTCCCAACAAACAGTCTCGTCAAGCTAGTGGTGTTCGTTTGACCAGGTCTATGTTCTCTGGATTGATGGAAGGACAAAGACGGTGTGTAAGGGGATTCCCCTTTATCCCATCATCCCCCATTGACACTGTAGTGACAGACACATCTCTCATAGGTTGGGGAATGCACCATCAAAGACATACTGCACAAGGGAAATGGATGGCTCAAGATCTATACTCCACGTACACCTTTTGGAGAGGTCAGATATGCCTGCAAACATTTCCTACCTATTATCAATGGTCACTCCATCACAATAATGACAAACAGAGCCACAAATATTACATAAATTGCCAGGGAGGAGCAAGTTCCCCCTTCTCTTGTGTAGAGGCATTGATTCCTCATCTTGGCCATCCTGAATATGATAACTGATGATTTGAGCAGATACTTTTGCCAGGATCATGAATGGGAAATTGACAGTTTTGCTCTGAGGTATTGTGTAACTGGGGTTCTCAGAAAATGCATCTCTTTGCCGATGCTGCCACAACGACCACCAGGAACTAAAAATTTTGCTCAAGAGGGGGCCTAGGTCACTACTCTCTGAGCGATGCTTTCCTTGTTCTTGGTTGAGAGATCTCAGAGATGCCTCTTTTCCGTCACCATTGCTTCTCAAAGTTTTAAACAAAATCAAAGAGAACAGAGCCAAAATCATACTCGTTATACCAACATGGCCAAAACAAATATGGTTTCCCCTCTCTAATTTGCCTTTTGTTTCACCTACATGTCTATCTTCTGGTGATACCCAACCTGTTAACCAAGATTAAAGGAAAGTTCTTCACCCCAAGTTGGTGACTTGCATCTCAAAACTTGGCACTTAGCCTCTACTCTTCAGAGCCATCTACCTTCTCTTGGAAAGTGCAGGATGTCTTGCATAACAGGAGAAAAGCATAAACTAGGAAGAAATACCTGCAGAAGTGGAAGAGGTTCCACAGCTGGTGTTCTTAATGACACCTATTCCATGTTGACTGCCCCTAATCTGGGATAATAAATTACCTCTTGAGTTTGAGAACCTCAGGCCTTTTTTTTTTTAGTTCTGTTAAAGTTCATTTAGTGGTCATTGTAGCCTTCCACTCCCTAATTGAGAGGTTTTCAGTGTTTGCTCATATCACTATTTCCTGTTTCATCAAGGATTTGTCAAACCTTTTTCATCATGTCAGGGAACCTACCTCTCTATGGGATTTAAATTTAATCCTCAAAACGCTGATGAAACCTCCTTTTGAGTAACTGATGAGTGTCGTCTTGCACTTGTCTATGAAAACTTCATTTTTTGTGGCTATCAACTCTACTAAGAGAATTGGCGAGTTGGGGGCCTTAATGGCTGATCCTATTTACACTATCTTTTATAAGGTCAGTATACCTTTTGGGCCACTTAGGCTTTCTGCCTAAGGTGTCTTTGGAATTCCATATCAAACAAGGCATTCAGCTACCAGTTTTCTGCCCTAAACCTCATCAGACTAGAGAAGAGGCTTCTTTTCACACTCTAGATATCAGGAAAGCATTGGCTTTTTACTTGGAAAGGACTGAATCCTTCAGAGCAGTGCTAATCAAAGTGGTGGTCCGTGGACCGGCACAGCTGCCGGTCTGCGCGCACATTGGAAAGAAAACTTGCCGGTCTCCCACATCAGGTGGCTTGAGAAGCACTGCTTTAGAGCATCTTCTAGCTTTGTTTCTGTCTTGGGCAGAGAAAAAGGAGCCTCCATTTCAACTCAGACTTTTCAGATGTGTGTCTGCTTGCATTATCTCTTGCTACAAGGCTGTTCAGATCCAATATCCTCCTTAGATTTGTAAATAATGAGTTATTTTGATTATTTATTGATTGGGACATCAACTGGTTAAGTTCAAGTTTGGTTTGTTAATTAGAGTAGACCTCTAAGATCAAACAGAACAGGCTACTCACCAATTCTGGGGTAACAGTTTGTCATTCACCCTGTTCTGAGTTGCGACAGTTTCAATGGAAATTTATAGCTAAGGTATTTATCTCACTTTACAACTTGCAGTTTTAACTACATAGCTGAGCATCAGTCAGTTAACAGGTGGACAGCTATATTTCCATTACCCTCCAAATTTTCAGCTACAAGGAATCAAAACAGCTATAAGACTACTTCGAAGACTTGTTTTGAACCAATGTTAAACAATCATTTTTAAATGTCCTATTCCGTCATATCTGCCTGTTCATGGTTTTTTCCTTTTATAATCTTATCTACTTATCCCTTTCTTGTAGTTTCCATTACAATTTATAAATTGTTATTCGGGTTGGTTAGCCAATTGTATTTTACCTAGCAATCACATATGAGATTCTGCTCATTTGGGGTAGCCTGTGAGAAATCACCAACACAACACAACTTTAGCGTGGATCAGTCCACACAAGAGATCCACTTCCTGGACACTACGGTGCTAATAAGCGATGGTCACATAAACACCACCCTATACCGGAAACCTACTGACCACTATTCCTACCTACATGCCTCCAGCTTTCACCCAGATCACACCACACAATCCATCGTCTACAGCCAAGCTCTACGATACAACCACATTTGCTCCAACCCCTCAGCAGAGACAAACACCTACAAGATCTCTATCAAGCATTCTTACAACTACAATACCCACCTGCTGAAGTGAAGAAACAGATTGACAGAGCCAGAAGAGTACCCAGAAGTCACCTACTACAGGACAGGCCCAACAAAGAAAATAACAGAACGCCACTAGCCGTCACCTTCAGCCCCCAACTAAAACCTCTCCAACACATCATCAAGGATCTACAACCTATCCTGAAGGACGACCCATCTCTCTCACAGATCTAGGGAGACAGGCCAGTCCTTGCTTACAGATAGCCCCCCAACCTGAAGCAAATACTCACCAGCAACCACATACCACACAACAGAACCACTAACCCAGGAACCTATCCTTGCAACAAAGCCCGTTGCCAACTGTGTCCACATATCTATTCAGGGGACACCATCATAGGGCCTAATCACATCAGCCATACTGTCAGAGGCTCGTTCACCTGCACATCTACCAATGTGATATATGCCATCATGTGCCAGCAATGCCCCTCTGCCATGTACATTGGTCAAACTGGACAGTCTCTACGTAAAAGAATAAATGGACACAAATCAGACGTCAAGAATTATAACATTCATAAACTAGTCGGAGAACACTTCAATCTCTCTGGTCACTCAATTACAGACCTAAAAGCCGCAATATTAGAACAAAAAGACTTCAAAAACAGACTCCAACGAGAGACTGCTGAATTGGAATTAATTTGCAAATTGGATACAATTAACTTAGGCTTGAATAGAGACTGGGAGAGGATGTCTCGTCTCCCCCCCCCCCCCCGTTCCTGTTAACTGCTGGAAATGGCCCACCTTGATTATCACTACAAAAGGTTTTCTTTCCCCCTCCTTCCCCCCCCCCCCCCCCCCGCCCGCTCTCCTGCTGGTATGAGCTCATCTTAAGTGATCACTCTCCTTACAGTGTGTATGATAACACCCATTATTTCATGTCCTCTGTGTATATAAATCTCCCCACTGTATTTTCCACTGACTGCATCTGATGAAGTGAGCTGTAGCTCACGAAAGCTTATGCTCAAATAAATTTGTTAGTCTCTAAGGTGCCACAAAAGTACTCCTTTTCTTTCAACACAATACTGAAACTTCTCTTCTTATTAAAACAATTTATTCTGAAAAGAGAATAATAATAAACCTTTTGAATACCTTCTGAATACTTAGCAAAACTCAGCAGGTAGGTCTGCCTTGGCTTAGTTATAAAATAATAAAAGGTAATATGCAGCATGTCTAGAAAGCAGTTTCCACTCTCTGGGTATGTCTAGACTGGGATAAGAGATGTTAACTGACGTGTCTAAACTAAACAGGTTTTAAAACCTTAGTGTCAAAGGGTCAAGTTATATTTTAACATGTGCTCACCCAGGGTTCACCTCAACCAGCTAGCACATGTTGAAAAATGACTTGCCCCTTCTACATTAGGGTTTTAAAACATGTTTAGTTAATTTGTGTCAGCTAACATGTTTGTTAAAAATCATCTCTTACCCTAGTTTAGACATACCTTCTGACCCTTTGTTTTGTCAGATGCCATCCATCAGCAGTTCATTTCCCTTCCTTGTCTCCCAGATGTCTTCAGGCAGTACCTGTAGACCTCTTTTTCAAGCACCAGGCCCATATGCAGTCACTTGATGTGCATAGGAGATTTGAGTTCATTATCATATCCAGTACTTTTCACAAAAGGTGTTTATCCCCATGTCCTGGTTCATTATTCTATTAGAGAGCTCCCACTCTGTGTCCTACCTTACCCTCCCCTGCCCCGCAAATAGTCCCTGAAAGGTAGATGCAGGATAGATATATACATCTGCAGTCTTCTATCCGTAAGGTGATTGTCCATTGTGGGGAGAAGTCTTTAGAAATGCTAGTTAGTCTTCTTTCTAATACTACTTTCCTGACCACACAGCCAGCTCTTGGTCTGCTAAGTGGCATCCGTGCAAAATGTTTCTGTATTTATAAATGCAGCTTATAGGATTCCATAATTCTGCTCCGTATTAAATACAATTTTTTGACTAACACAGACTCATTGTTACGTTTACTGTTTCAGCGATAGTACTGTTTCGCAACAGTGAGGCACATGGCTCTGGAAGGTTAGTGAAGGGCACCAGCATTTTTTTTAGGTCCTCCTTAAAGAGGAGTCATGGCAAACTCTGACAGTAAAAAATGCAGTTATTTCTTATTCTCCCCATTTTGCCAGTTTTAAGGACAGGACATGTCTGTCTGATTAGCTTCTTAGTAAATGCCTGTGGGTGTGTTGTGCAATGCCCAGGTAGTGCTGCTGGGTCGTGCTGGTAATATTTCTGGATTATACCTGTCACAGGCACTGACTTTTGTTTTTCCCAGTGGATGCTCTGCCCCTTCCCGGCACCCTCCCAGCCTGCCGCTCGCTCCTCCCTCATCTCTGCCCCCTCCCTTTCTCAGCACTTCCAGCCAGCCACTTGCTGATGGGTGGCCAGCCCTGGGACCGGAACCAGTGTAGCTACTGAGTCCAGAGCACCCCCTAGTTTTTTTCCTTGAGTGCTTGAGCCCTGGAGCACCCATGGAGTCAGCGCCTATGATTAAGGTTATGAGTTTGTTATGGAAGTCACGGATTCCGTGACCTCTGTGACTTCTGCAGCAGCCAGTGCGCCTGGCTTAGGGGCAGTTCAGGCAGCCCCTGTGCCAGGCACACCATCTGCTTCTGGGGCAGTCTCAGGCCCCCGCTCCCTCCCCCCAGCAGCAGAGTTGGAGTGTGGGAGGGGGTAGGGGTTTGGGGCACAGGACGGGGTGAGGCGGGCTCTGGGCAGCGCTTATGTTGGGGGACTCCCCAGAAGCGGCAACATCCCCCTTGCTCAGCTGCTAGGTGGAGATGTGGCCAGGCCGTTCTGCGCACTGCCTCTGCCCAGGGGACCACCCCCGCAGCTCCTGCGGCCAATGGGGAAATGTACTCAGAGTGTCATAGCTAAATGCAAGATGGAGCAGGTAAGGAGTTAACAAGCGTTTAAAGAGACCATTCAAGGTGAAGTGGACAATTAACACCTCTACAGTCATAGGTCAAAGGAGGATTAGTGGGCTACTGATTGTTTTAATGAGCCATAAATCCAATGTCTTTATTAAGTCCATGGTTTTTGTCACCTAACAGAGTTATGAATTTGAGTTCCCAGGCTTGTCTTTTGAAGGTGTTGTGCAGGTTTCTTTGAGGTTGAGGACTGAGATGTCAGATATGGAGTGATTGTTTAGTGAAAAGAGCTCACCCACAGGTGATTTGGTGTTTTTTGTTTTTTATTGTTTTTCTGTGTGACTTCATTCAAGAGCGTAGTTATTGTCTCTTTTTACATACATAGTTGTTGTTGGAGCGTTTAATACACTGGATGAGGTACACCACATGTTGTGGTAGGGATATGAAGGACTCCTGGATCTTGAAAGGTGTGTTGTGGGGGGTGTCGATCATCTCTGCAGTGGAGATATGTTTGCAGATTTTACATCTTTTGTTCTGGCAGGGCCTGGTGCTGCTTTGAATTGATGTGTCCTGGTCTGAGGGATGGCTTGGTTCTGGTGACGAGCTGGTGAGGTTGGGGTTGTTTGAAGGCCAGGAAAAAGGCTTCAGGAAAAATTTATTTCAGGATGTGGTCCCCATCATGTGTGAATTGTAATTGTTTAATGATACCCTGTATGGTCTCCAGGGTGGTTGGCAGGTGACAACTAGAGGTATGCGGTTGGAGCGGGGGGGGGGGGGGGAGGGGGAGGGGAAGAGAACCTTTTGCAGTGATAATCAAGGTGGGCCATTTCCAGCAGTTGACAAGAACGTGTGAGGAACAGTACGGAGGTGGGAAACATGGGTAAATAGTTTTACTTTGTGTAATGACACATCCACTCCCAGTCTTTATTCAAGCCTGTAATCGAGTTTGGCCAAACAGGACAGTCTCTACCTAAAAGAATAAATGGACACAAATCAGACGTCAAGAATTATGACATTCAAAAACCAGTCGGAGAACACTTCAATCTCTTTGGTCACTCAATTACAGACCTAAAAGTGGCAATTCTTCAACAAAAAAACTTCAAAAACAGACTCCAATGAGAGACTGCTGAATTGGAATTAATTTGCAAACTGGATACAATTAATTTAGGCTTGAATAAAGACTCTGAGTGGATGTGTCATTACACAAAGTAAAACTATTTACCCATGTTTATACCCCCCTCCCTCAACCCCCCACTGTTCCTCAGACGTTCTTGTCAACTGCTGGAAATGGCCCACCTTGATTATCACTACAAAAGGTTTTTCCGCCACCCGCTCTCCTGCTGGTAATAGCTCACCTTACCTGATCACTCTTGTTACAGTGTGTATGGTAACACCCATTGTTTCGTGTTCTGTGTGTATATAAATCTCCCAACTGTATTTTCCACTGTATACATCCGATGAAGTGAGCTGTAGCTCACGAAAGCTTATGCTCAAATAAACTTGTCAGTCTCTAAGGTGCCACAAGTCCTCCTTTTCTTTTTGATTAATTCATGTAAATTGAAAGTCCATTTTTTGTGGAAAGATTTGCTAAAGAAGATTGCAAGTCTTTCGGACAGTGCAGAAAAGTGGAGAAGTTTGTATTTTCCTGGGAAGATTGGCAGAGTTATGTGCTTTAGTCACTCGAACATCCTCATTCCTGTATTCTCTGCTATGAGGATTGATCCACCTGGGAAGTTAAACTGATATCTGGAAACACTTCATTAGCCAGGAAAGCAGTTTTAAATTGGATCACTATTTCTAGAAATACAAGTGGAATCATGGGAGAAATGCATTTATGAGTTGTGTGCAGTCTGTTAAGCCAAAACACTCGCCAATTTGTGATACATTTAACTTATAGCCTCGGTCATATTCCTGCTAGTGACCTTGGGGTGACCCCATCCTGACGGGTTGGTTGGCTCTTTGTGTGTTGCTTTTAAAACCTTTTTGTGTGAGAGAGGAAAACTGAATTTTCCATCTTGAACTTAAATCTGTTGCAATTAATTTTCACCATATGAATTTCATTAAAGTTGACAATGCAGTCTGCTGGAATGGAATCTGACCTACAAACTGTATGATGTTTGTTGGCACTGGAGGATTGGCTGTTGGGAAATGTTACTGCTTAGTTTCTCTTTCTGCTACTTGCCAGTTTGTAACTGCTGCATACTTATTCCTATGGACTAGTTCCTCCTTTCGATCCAAACTCATGAATCCAATAAAATGAATATGAAACAGAGAACTGATTTCGGTACACTGCAGCAACAGATGCTTCAGAATATCTGTGTTGGAATAGGGGAGAGTGTTTGAGAGAGTCAACTTTAAATAACTGTTATAAATAGAGTTAATTTTTAATTTACATAATTTAGTAATGTGAGAGATGGTGGTAGTGAAGTGCTTGGTGCTTTGTAATGGGGCCGCTGCCACTCCTGGAGTTCAGGGTCTCTTCCCCTTCCCAAAATTACTCCTGGGGGAATTCTGTGCTACTGCATGTGTGCATAATTAATGAGCTGCACATACTTTTATTTTTTTGCATAGAAAAAAGCTTCTGCTGAAATGTTGCTGCAGTTCTGCCTTTTGCCCACCAGAGGGTACTGTGGTGCAAGAACAGGAGCAGCTCCCAGCAGAAAATAACTCCTGCAGTTCCACCTTTTGTCCACCAGAGGGTGCTGGGATGATAGAACACAGCAGCAGCTCCCTGCCAGCAAGGGAAGAGAAAGAGCCTGCCTTCTTCATAGCGCCTGTCAGGCTGGGTCGGGAGACAGGCAGCATGGGGTGCTGGCGGGGGGGCATACAGGGGCTCATAACGGCTAGTTGGGGAGGACAGACTGGGGCAGGGGCTGAATGGGAGTGGAGGCACAGGGCAGAGGGAGGTGCAGGGCCACATAGTGATGGGGGAGAAGGTGCAGAGTTACATAGGTGCAGGAGTGGCTGGGTGGGGAAACAGAGACACATGGGGATGGGGGAGGGGGTACAGAGCTGCATGGGGATGGGGAGGGGTGCAGGACCACATGGGGATGGGTGGAGGGGTATCTGAGTGGGGGTAGAGGGACACGTGGACAGGGGGTGCAGGGACACATGGGGGTGCAGGAAAACATGGGGACAGGGGCAGATGTGCCTGACTGAATGGGAGAGGCTAGGGGTCAGCCAGGATCTGCATGGGGGAATCTCCCTAACAATCCCTCCCCTCCCCACCCCCACCCCCCAAAAAAAGAAACCTGTTCCATACTTTTCCCACCCATACCCAATAATCCTTCAAGTTCACACCCAGGCTCCTTCCCAGGAATTTACTTCCCTCTCCCTCAGCTCCTTCATTACCCCAGACTCCCCCAAGCCTTTGCACTGCTTCTGAGGGGTGCGGGAAATACAGTTCTGTATTGTAGTTTAAATGAATTATTACTCAGATTTCTGTATTAATATGCCTACTAAGGAATCTATTTTTCAAAAAACATTTCCTGAATCTTTTTTGTTGTCTGTATTTTTACAGACATACTTGCTGACAGGTATTTTGAAATAAATGACCAAAAATAATTGAAACTGATATGATTATATTGTGTTGTTTTGACAAATAAAATATACAGAATTTTAAAATATTGTGTGAAGAATTTGTAATTTTTTGTTGCAGAATTTTAATTTTTTTTGGCACAGAATTCCCCCAGGAGTACAAAATAGAAGGAAATACATTCCAGTCCCAGCTTCCACGGCATTGCTGAGAGGGAAACAAGACAAGCACAGGGTAGCCTCTTTTGCTGAAGTGTCCAGAACAAACCATATTTACTGCATTTATAGCCCTTGGGAGCTAGAAGAGTTCTCAATCAGGCAGGTGGTTTCCCAGTTTTAACTTGCTTTCCAGTCTGGGCTTAGTTCAGGAACAAGGGAGCAGTTGTTTCCCCTTTGTAGGAACCTGCCTAACCATTCCTGCTGGAAGCTTCTGATTGATTTTGTCTCACTGTCACAGCTGCGGGGTGCATCTCCCAACAGCCCAGCAAGACACAGCTGTCAGCTCCTCTTCCAAGCCTGGCAGATCCAGCAGTCTTTATAGACTAAACTTCTTCCCTTGGCCCAGTGAAGGGGTTTAACTTCTTCCTGGTTCAGTTGGAGACAGGGCATATACACTCTTTCACATGCTTTTATGGGTAGATGCCTAAACCCAAAGTCTGTCTGTCTGCAGATTCTGCACTGTTGCTTCTGAACTGTCTTTGGTATTAAAAATAAATGCCCCAAAGAAGATGGCAACCTGGTGGCACACAACAGTGTGTACGTGCCCTAACATGCTAGAGGTGGGAGTTCATGCACAGATGTGGGGCCTAGCATGTCAAAATATGGCCCTTTGCAATTCCTGGGTTACTGTTTCCCTTGATCTTCAGGAGGGAGTGGTATACGAAAAAGATATATGTACAGTGGGGTATATTAAAAGCCAGAATCTGGTAAAGAATGCACTTTCCAAGAAATGACAATTGTAACATCATGAGAGAGAGGAGTTAAGAAAGGCCTTTATGTGAGTAGCAGGGGAAGATAAACTCGAGAGAGAAAATAGGCTAATTAATAAAGAAGTTGGATTGTTGGTGGGGTCTGCAGGTCTCACAATTTTAAGGCAAAGGAGGAGTTAAAAGCGTGCTGTGAATAAAGGGGAAAGGGTGTGTCCAATGTAGAGAATTTCTGTGAATCTGTATGCTGGGCAATGTTGACAGACAGGATAAAGTAAAGGTAATTTAGGAAAGATTTTCAAACTGTTACTTGGAGTGGATGGGGAAGTTAGATTTGGTATGAGTGGGAGAGAATAAAATACACTGGATGAAACGTTAAATAACCTTTTTTTCCTGCAAAAGCCTTTAGTTTGGAACTTGGCCCTCTTCCCCATGGGGACTCTGAAGCTCTTTTTTGGTGGTCTGTACTGTAGGGTCTGAGCTTTGGCAAACACAGAGATGCATGATGTCACTGAATGCATAACATATGCACGGAGGGCTAGTAAATGCTGTTCACACTGCAGTGTACAGCCAGATGTATGTGTTGGAACATGCTTTCAGAAATGGAAAAATAATCTTTATGAAGATACAAAGAAATAAAGTAAGAATATCCTGTACAGAGCCTGGTCAGATCCACAGTACCTGCCAAGTATGAATATTCTCTGCAAGGTTTCTCACTCCCTAAACCTTCAGGTTTCCGCTCTTTAGTTGGCGCCTGGGAGCAGTCCATTCAGAAGACCTTATTCAGCATGTTTTTTCTGTGGCTGAGAGATGAGATCTGAGAAAAAAAACTAATTTTGTCCATAAAAACATAACTGGAGCTTTTTATTGAATGATTTACAGCAGGTGGGAGGCATATGAATCCATTCTGTCTGTTTGCCACATTTTCTCTTTTCCTCTCCTAATATAAATGTGTCACAAAATTATCACAGCAGAGGCTTCTGGTGCCAGCCATTGTTCCAGTTACTAATGTACAGAGGTGGACTGTCTGGTCCCATTGCAAAACTGCCTGATTGCAGAGGTTGTATGAATGTCTTATTCCATAGTACTCCATGTGGAATAAAAGCAAATGTGGGTTTACTAATCTCTTTACATGTGGGTGAAAATACAATTCCTGTATTTTGGACAGGCCCAACAAAGATAATAACAGAACGCCACTAGCCGTCACCTTCAGCCCCCAACTAAAACCTCTCCAACGCATCATCAAGGATCTACAACCTATCCTGAGGACAGCCCATCACTCTCACAAATCTTGGGAGACAGGCCAGTTCTTGCCTACAGACAGGCCCCCAACCTGAAGCAAATACTCACCAGCAACCACACACCACACAACAGAACCACTAACCCAGGAACCTATCCTTGCAACAAAGCCTGTTACCAACTGTGTCCACATATCTATTCAGGGAACACCATCATGGGGCCTAATCACATCAGCCACACTGTCAGAGGCTCATTCACCTGCACATCTACCAATGTGATATATGCCATCATGTGCCAGCAATGCCCCTCTGCCATGTACGTTGGTCAAACTGGACAGTCTCTACGTAAAAGAATAAATGGACACAAATCAGATGTCAAGAATTATAACATTCATAAACCAGTCAGAGAACACTTCAATCTCTCTGATCACTCGATCTCAGACCTAAAGGTCGCAATATTAGGGAAAAAAGACTTCAAAAACAGACTCCAACGAGAGACTGCTGAATTGGAATTAATTTGCAAACTGGATACAATTAACTTAGGCTTGAATAGAGACTGGGAGTGGATGTGTCATTACACAAAGTAAAACTATTTCCCCATGTTTATTTCCCCCACCCCCCACTGCTCCTCGGACGTTCCTGTTAACTTCTGGAAATGGCCCACCTTGATTATCACTACAAAAGGTTTTCTCCCCGCCCTGCTCTCCTGCTGGTAATAGCTCACCTTAAGTGATCACAGGAGGGATAGCTCAGTGGTTTGAGCATTGGCCTGCTAAACCCAGGGTTGTGAGTTCAATCCTTGAGGGGGCCATTTAGGGATCTGGGGCAAAAATTGGGGATTGGTCCTGCTTTGAGCAGGGGATTGTACTAGATGACCTCCTGAGGTCCCTTCCAACCCTGATATTCTATGATTCTATGTCTCCTTACAGTGTGTATGATAACACCCATTTTTTCATGTTCTGTGTGTGTATAAATCTCCTCAGTGTATTTTCCACTGAATGCATCTGATGAAGTGAGCTGTAGCTCACGAAAGCTTATGCTCAAATAAATTGGTTAGTCTCTAAGGTGCCACGAGTACTCCTTTTCTTTTTACGAATTCCTGTCCTGAATTTTCAAAGTCTTCCAGGTCTGTAGGAGTGTTGGGCAGTGTGCATGTCCATCTGATATCTCTTATACAAGGGGTTAACTCTAACTTCACGTTCCCCCTCCCCTTGTAGAGGCTCTCAGGGGAATGGGCTGCTAGAAGCAGAAGCAGAATGCCTGTGGAAAGGCAAGGCTTCCCTACCCAGCTGCTAAGGGTTGGGTGAACTCCAGGCTGGGGGGTCTTTTAGTTCTATATGTTTTTGCTTATTGTAATTTGTTTTTGATGTTCACTGATGAATTGCTGCTGCTGAAAAATTCTTGCTGATTAATGCTGTTTATTCCTGCTGAATCACCCCTCTCCTCTCCTAGTCACGCAGCTAAAACCCCGTGCTGGTGTCTTTTGAAGTATGATTTGGCCATACTCTCATAATGGCAACTTAAAAGAATCTGTAAAGCAACCTCACTAGCTTCTTTCAACCCCTTCTCCCCCTTTTAAATCTCTCCTCAGATGTAGTACCTGCAGAAAAAAACCGAACAGAGGTTAGGCACATGGGGAGCTGTGACTACTGCTTATCATGCTATTAATAATTATCATTGTTACCTTGTGCTTTCCCCTCTGTTAATTCTTAAAAACAATCCACCTGTTGTCTCTTGTCTTTTATACTTAATCTCTTTGGGGTAAGAGCCATCTTTTTGCTCTGTGTTTGAACACTCGGTAGCACAGTGGGCCTCCGTGCACTTCTGCAGTATAAATAATAATCAGAGCCTGATGGTGTTTTTGGAAATCCGAAGAGACCACAACTGGAGCATAAAATGGGATGATGGTTTGTGAAATCAGATAACAAAAGAGGCAAGTAGCTTAGTATGATTTTAATAAAGAAATAGCAGCCACTTAAGTTATCATCTGCAATTGTGCTAACTAGGATAAAAATTACAAACGCTCAGTCCTATTTTAAGGCATAAAGCAATCACCAGCGCACTCAAGAAGGATTTTTTTCTTCCATATGCAGGATTACACGATTTGCCATGTGTATTTGTTTTTTCTCCTTCCTTTGAAGCATTATATGCTAAGCTGCTGGAGACAGGGTAGTAAAGTAGGCTACAGACCATTGTTTGATCTGTAACACAGGAGGTAGTTTACCAGACTGCACGGACCATTAGCTTAATCCATTGTGGCAGAGAGGCTAAACTGGTCTTGTAGGGTGTGGTTGGAGGAACGATACTGGACTAAGTGAACAACTTGTCTGATTTGATTTGGTGATTCCAGTGTTCCTCTGACTGCGTTCCATGGCTTTATTTTTCAGTCAAGACTCTGTTAGAGAAGCAAATAATTTGAGAAAAATCCTTGAGCATTAGTAACACTGCTTTGGAATAGGACTCTGTTATACTTCCATCTGTCTCCCCTGCAGATCTTAGGGCTAAATCACTACACAAATGAGCAGATCAGTCAGATGGTATTTATTGAAAAGTTACACCAAGTTTCTTTCAGGTAGCTCTATGAGCTTGTTGGGAGCACTTCCACCTATAGCAAGCTACTTACCCAACTCTGCCATGGGGTCCATCTTTCATAATAAACCCTTGGGAAATGGTTGAAACAAGCGGGTATTTATTTTTATGCAGAGTTGCTCTTCTTCACAGATATGTAGTGTTTTATGAATACCTATTGGTGACTTTCAGTCACAATATACCGTTCTGTTCTTAGCTGTGTTGTGATATGCACTTTGTGTGTGATTCAGATATACCTAATCCTATTTGTAAGGTAACTAAATTATAAAAAGATACTTTCAAGTAATGTAAACAATCTCACCTGAAATGCATATATTGAGAAAAGGAAAGTTATGGGTTAATCTTCATCCCTCTCTCCCCACCTTAATCTATGGATTGCAGGTCATTGAAACAGTATAAAATACCCCTTTCTGCTGACACTCTTCAGTACCCAAGCACATTGGGGTGAGGATTTACAGGACATTTCACTCCCCTTTCTGAGTTCCCTGGATAGCTCTGGATGTTGCTGGACTGTCCAACGTGGTTTGTGAAGGGATGTCCTATATCCTAGCTTATTGCGAATTTGGATCATTTAAAAAATTTATAATATGGAAATTGAAAGGGGTTTTTTGAACCTGGGATGGTCTGTTATGTAAGTGGGCGCTCACCAGTTGTGATCTTGTTTGTCAACGCAAGTGGAACTTGTTTGTCAATGCAGTATTAGAGTCCCAAGTAGGTTTGCTCCAGGCTCTGAAACTCTGGAGATTAGATTGACCATTTAAAAAATAATTACTCCTTTCATACAAAAGTATTATTCATCCTGAAGTAGTGAGCACACGATGTGAGCCGTTGGTAGTAAGACTTCAGTTCAAAAAGATGGAGCCAGTTGGGCCTTGGCTGAAAATGAAAAACAAAATCTCTATTAGTGAAACCCCACAAGTTTAGAATTCACTAGGGTAGAGGACTTGGAGAGGAGAGCCTGCAGTTTATTGGAGAGAGGATAAGAGAGCCTTAATTTGTAATAGCAGAGCTAAAAATCTCTGGAAGGTTTTTTTTAAGACACTTCTTCTTTAAATCCAGCAGTCCAAGGAGATGATGTTGCAATAAACAATTCTTAGCAGTTGCAAATATCGTAATGCAACTGATACTCTTCCAAGAACCTGTATCTAACTTAGGATGCACTGGAAGAAGGAGGTTGTTAGTGCATTAAAGTATCAATGTAGATGTTCGCGATCATTGTTGCCTATTGTGTCCTGAGGCAACAAAAGAGTATTAAAAATAAATCCCACTCCTGTTTTCATTCCATTCCCTTAATGGTTTGTTCTATACATTTCTCCATTCAGGAGAAGGATTTCTCTTTTGGGTTTTTTTATTTGTTTGTTTTTGTTAGCCAACAGCAGGTTCATGTGCACAGGGCTGATTCCCTTAGCGTTAGCAGACAACCTGTAGACCTGCTGAATAAGGACAAGCAGAGGCTTCTGCTCCATCGCATACCCACAGCTTTATAAGACTGAGATTTGGCAAGTTTTCAAGGACCTTTGGTAAATTACATCAACAACAAATACATTTAAAAAAAATACATATTCCATTCCATTCCACTTGGAAAATGTAGACTAGGATCCGTTCGTCACTGCAAAATATATATAGGCCAGCAGCATTTGAGTTAATATTACATTAGAATTGCAGAGACCTGGGAAACCTTTTAGTACATTTTCAAAACTGACAGCCTTAAAACTTAAAGGGAACGATACATGCTGTCTGTTCAAAGTCAAAACTTAATGGGGTTAGATTTATATTTATTGCATTCACAATGAGTAGGTAAAGGGATTTGGGGGGAATTATGTTTTCTCACATTTCTGAGAACAGTTGTAACAGTTAAAGGCAAGTAAATATGAAAATAGCCTTTTTTCTGTCTACTCTGAATGGAAGCAGCCGCATTATCAGCCCTTTCTGATTCACCACCCATAAACTTGTTACACATCTCCCTAAGTTTCATGTTTGTTCAGCATCAGATACCTGAACATAGGATGTGAAATATGCCAGATATGGTGTCCTCCAGTATTTTTATATAGAAATCCCTTGTGCTGCTCAAACATAGCTGCTACCACTGGCCTAGTTTTCTTTAAGTTCTTTCACAGCTTTATGTTTCAAGGCAACATTCTAATCAGCAGTTTTAAAGTGGGTTTTGAGATGTAATCACATAGGGGTCTGTACATTTTAAAGCAAATTCAACTGAGGCTAACTTTGATCAAAGACCTTGAGCATGGTTGTAAGTGTCAAAGTATAAACCCAAACCTAATGAAACAGTCAAACTATTTGTCCGCCATCCAATGCCAGGCAGCGGTTCACAGAACTAATGCCTTGTTTTCCAGACCATTTTTCTCTGACCACTTTCATTTGATGGAATGGTCAATGAAGGCAGCATTTAGTATTGATTAACAAATTTCTGACTCAAAGCCAAGCTTGTGGAAGATGTGTGAAACCCTCAATCATTATTACTATTGAAAGTTCTGGGAGTGTAGATATTAGGTAGTGCAGGGCAGCCTCTCTGATTCATACCTGCTATAGGTCTTGATGCAACCAGTTGAGTTCAAGTGAAATGAGTATGTGTCTTTTGCCAGATTAAGTGAAAGATGATTCTGAGACTACTGAATCATAGAATCGTAGGTCTGGAAGGGACCTCGAGGTCTTCTAGTTCAGTCCTCTGCACTCAAGGCAGGACTAAATATTATCTAGACCAGGGTAGTCAATAGGGTCTGTGGGACAAATCCGGATCGCCATATGCTTTTGAACGGACCCCAGAATCTTTTTATTTACTTATTTATTAAGGCTACGTTTTAGTCATGGGTATTTTTAGTAATAGTCACGGACATGTCACGGGCAGTAAACAAAAATTCATGGCCCATGATCTGTCCATGACTTTTACTATATACCCCTGACTAAAACTTGGGGGGGGGATGGCTCGGGGGGGCAGCCTGGGTGCTCGAGGGAGGGAGGTGGCTAGGGGGCACCACAGGGGTTGTAGGTGATTGGGGATGGGCAGGCTCCCTACCTGGCTTCTGAGCTCCACATGCTGCCTCCACTCCACCCCAGGCCCTGGTTCTGCAGCTCCCATTGGCTGGGAACCGTGGCCAATAGGAGCTGCGGGGGAGGTGTCTGCCACAAAGGCAACACGTACAGCTAGGAGCTGAGGGAGGGGAGTTCCTGTCTCCCTTCTGGAGAGCCCTCCCTAGGTAAGCACAGCCCTGAGGCCCCCCCCGCCAAACTCCTGTTGTTGTGGCAGGGGGGAAGACTGCCCCAGCAGTAGCCGGTGTGACTGGCCCAGGGGCTGCCTGAGCTGCTCAGGTGGCCCCCCAGCCAGGCACACCAGCTGCTGCAGAAGTCACAGAGGAATCCATAACCTCCGTGACAAACATGGAGCCTTACTTATTATCATTATTACTATTTTTTATTATTTTCTCTGGAGTCTGGACCTGCACTATACCTTGATCAAGAAATTTGGACCTTGACAAAAAATTGACTACCCCTGATCTAGACCATTCCTGATAGGCGTTTGTCTAACCTGCTCTGAAAAATCTCTGGTGATGGAGATTCCACAATCTCCCTAGGCAATTTATTCCAGTGGTTAGCTACTCTGACAGGAAGTTTTTTCTAATGTCCAACCTAAACCATCCTGACTGCAATTTAAGCCCATTGCGTCTTGTCCTCTCCTTAGAGATTAATGAGAACATTTTTTCTCCTTCCTCCTTATAACAACCTTTTATGTACTTGAAAACTATTATCATGTCCCCTCCATCTTCTCTTCTCTAAACTAAACAAACCCAGTTTTTTCAATCTTTCGTCACAGGTCCTGTTTTCTAGACCTTTAAATATTTTTTGTTGCTATTCTCTGCACTTTCTCCAGTTTGTCCACATCTTTCCTGAAATGTAGCACCCAGAACTGGACACAATACTCCAGTTGAGGCCTAATCAGCGTGGAGTAGAGTGGAAGAATTCCTTCTCGTGTCTTGCTTGCAACACTGCTTCTAATATAACCCAGAATGATGTTTGGGTTTTTTTGCAACAGTGTTATACTGTTGACTCATATTTAGTTTGTGATCCACTATGATCCCCAGATCCCTTTCCGAGTACTCCTTCCTAAGCAGTCATTTCCCATTTTGTATGAGTGTAATTGATTGTTCCTTCCCAAATGGAATACTTTGCATTTGTCCGTATTGAATTTCATCCTGTTTACTTCAGACCATTTCTCCAGATCATTTTGAATTATAATCCTATCCCCCAAAGCACTTGCAACCCCCTCAGCTTGGTATCACCTGCAAACTTTATAAGTGTAGTCTCTAGGCTATTATCTAAATCATTGATGAAGATACTGAACAGAACCGGACCCAAAACTGATCCCTGCGGGACCCCACTAATTATGCCCTTCCAGCATGACTGTGAACCACTGATAACTACTCTCTGGGAATGGTTTTCCAACCAGTTATGCACCCACCTTATAGTAGCTCCATCTAGGTTGTATTTCCCTAGCTTGTTTATGAGAAAGTCATGCGAGTATCAAAAGCCGTACTAAAATCAAGATATACCACATCTACCACTTCCCCCGCATCCACAAGGCTTGTTACCCTGTCAAAGAAAGCTATTAGGTTGGTTTGACATGATTTGTTCTTGACAAATCCATGCTGACTGTTACTTATCACCTTATTATCTTCTAGATGTCTGCAAATTGATTGCTTAATTATTTGCTCGATTATCTTTCCAGGTAGAGAAGTTAAGCTGACTGGTCTGTAATTCCCTGGGTTGTCCTTATTTCCCTTTTTACAGATGAGTATTATATTTGTCCTTTTCCAGTCCTCTGGAATCTCTCCTGACTGCCATGACTTTTCAGAGAATACCACTAATGGCTCTAATATCTCCTCAGTCAGCTCTTTGAGTATTCTAGGATGTATTTCATCAGGCCCTGGTGACTTGAAGACATCTAACTTGTCTAAGTAATTTTTAACTTGTTCTTTCCCTATTTTAGCTTCTGATCCTACTTCATTTTCTCTGGAGTCTGGACCTTCACTACACCTTGATCAAGAAATTTGGACCAATTGCTACTAAACGTTTTGAAAACTAAAACAAAAAAGTCGTTTAGCATTCTGCCATTTCCATGTTTTCTATTATTGTTCCCCCCTCCCCCCCCTTGTTGAGTAACAGGCCTACCCTGTCCCTGGTCGTCTTCTTGCTTCGAGTGTTTTCTTGTTACCCTTTATGTCGTATCTAGTTTAATCGCTTTTTGGGCCTTGGACTTCCTAATTTTGTCCCTACATATTTGTGGTGTTTGTTTATATTCATCCTTTGTAGTTTGATGTAGTTTCCACTTTTTGAAAGCTTTTTTTTTTTTTTTTTTTTGAGTTTCAGGTCATTGAAGATCTCCTGGTTAAGCCAGGATGGTCTCTTGCCATACTTCCTGTCTTTCCTACACATTGGGATAGTTTGCTCTTGTGCCCTTAATAATGTCTCTCTGAAAAACTGCCAAATCTCTTGAACAGTTTTTCTATTTTGACTTGCATCCCATGGGATCTTATCTACCAACTCCCTGGGTTTGCTAAAGTCTGCCTGATTGAAATCCATTCGTTATGGTGTCATGAACTCTATCATTTCGTGATCACTTTCAGATTCTCAAGCAGTTCCTCCCTATTTGTCAAAATCAAATCTGGAACACCCTCTCCCCAAGTAGTTTTCTCCACCTAAAATAAAATAAAAAATTGTTTCCAATACATTCCAATAACTTGGGTAATCTGTGCCCTGCTGTATTATTTTCCCAACAGATGTCTTGGTAGTTGAAATCCCCCATCACCACCATGTTCTGTACTTCGGATGATTTTTTTAGTTGTTTAAACAAAGCCTCATCAACCTCTTGGACTCAAGTTTTCAGGTTACCTAATTCTGTTACTATTTAGTAACAATTTTTCAAACTGAATAACCCCTTTGCATTGATGGCTGGATAGGAGGGAGTCAGATTTCCAATTCAGGACATATTATAGTATTTGGTTTATCTAGGATTTTGTATTGACACCCCTCTGAGGTTACTTACCCATCTGACACCTGAAAGAAAAGGAGTTCTTGTGGCACCTTAGAGACTAACATATTTATTTGAGCATAAGCATACGATGAAGTGAGCTGTAGCTCACTAAAGCTTATGCTTAAATAAATTTGTTAGTCTCTAAGGTGCCCCAAGTACTCCTTTTCTTTTTGCGAATACAGACTAACACGGCTGCTACTCTGAAATCTGACACCTATTTGTCACCAAAAGAGGTGACCAGGTGCACCTGATGATACCTGTTATGAGGTTTTGATACAGGACTGAGTCCAGAGAGGATGAAGTCTATGAGAGGTAAAGGGAGTCAGCACTCACAGAATTGGCCTGTGAACCATGTAGACAAGTGGATTAGTTAATAGTATAGTCCCTGACCAGGAAACTACGAGTTGAACAGCAACTCTAGGCGAATCCTGCAGCGTGTTGGACTTCTAGGTGCAGACCCTCAGTTGGTGTATATTATCATAGCTCCATTGACTTCAATGGAGCTATGCCAGTTAACAGCACCTGAAGACCTGCCCCTTAGGGTATGTCTACTCTGCAAAGAAAAGATATGTTCTTAATTTAGGACAAACTTGGATTGGCACAGCTGCAGCACTTCTGGTGAAGATGCTCTAAGCCAACAAGAGAGAGCTCTCCTGTCAGCTTAATAACTCCACTCCATGAAGTGGTAGCTATGTCGGCGGGAAAGCCTCTCCCACCAGTATAGCACTATCTACGCAGGGAGTTAAGGTCAATATATCTACTTTGCTCAGGGGTGTGGATTTTTTACACCCCTGAGCAACATAGTTATACTGAAGTAAGTGTGTAGTGTAGACCTGGTGTCAGGTTAGCAAACTTGGATTAAAATAGCAGTGAAGACATGGCAACTTGGCTTTTAACTCAGGGTTAGTAGGACATATTAAAACCTATAGGGGAGTTTGGTGTTGAATTTATGCTGCTAACCTGAGATAAAGCTGGGTTGCCATATCTTCACTGTTCTTTTTACCTGAGATAGCTAATGCAGGTTAACCCAAGTTAAAGAACATACCTATTTTTTTTACAGTAGTGTAGACATACCCTTAGTAATGTGTCCTATTTTAAAATAAGGTTAGTTCAGATACAGCAGTAGTAATCCCAGTGTTCTCCCCACAGACAATGCAATAATGGGGGAATTGTTCTGTGCTAGAGGCAACATCTCTTTCTGGAGAAAATTTGTTTAAATAATCTGTCAAAGGATCTCATTGGCTGAGCATCCCTAGGTGCTTTGTCATTGTACAGAGATTCAATTTATTCTTTGCTCCCGTGCCTTCCTGTAATGCTGTAGCAGAAAACAGGACTGCTGTATAGCTTCAACATGTTGTGGTTTGGGGAAAAGATGATACCGAATACAGATGAATTGTGTCACATATCTTATTCATATATTCCCATCTGAATATGCAAACAGACACAAACCACATTCCTCCTCCACTTTCTTATAAAAAGTTCAGCAGTAGTACTGCCTATCATTGTAAATCAGTAAGAGAAGACTCCTTTGAGAATTATAAGTGCCGTTCCTGACTGTTATATTATCCTTTGTTGAATACCTCAAGGGCTCAGGAACAGGATAGATGTTGTAATATGCTTGTGTTTCCATAGTGTGGAAGAAAAATTTTGAATAGAGAAAACAGATCTTTTGCAATACAACAGTTTTATTGTGCAGCCTTTTCAGAGTGAGAGAGAGTGTTCTGAATAAATCTTAGATTTCATCAAAGTTAGAACATGTACACCTGCGGCCTGAAGCATTAGGTGAAGCTTAATATGCAGATTGAGCTGCAAATATGCGCAACTCCCTCCCCCATTTTGTTATGCAGAGGACCCCTTGTGAGCTTCCGAAGAGCCACTATTTAAAATAGTTTGGATTGTGTTTTAGTTTGTGTTTGTAGGCCTTTTTCAGATGGACTATCTCAGGGAAGTGTGCCTACCTTTTAAAACAGGCATATATTTGTGTTGGCTGAAACTTCCATAACTAATCAGCAAAAGAGAATGTAGACTAGGTAAGAACTGAAATGGCTGTCTCTGTGGCTGAGCATCAGTGATGCAAGTGAAAGGAAGATTTGCTTCTCTGTAAAATTCTTGTTTTCATCCAATACTATGATTTTGCTTTGCTGGAAATTACCTTCTTTTCTGGAGAGTTGTCATTTATCCATCCTTACTGCACTTGGGTTGCTTTTTGTAAACCTTCACAGCTGGGTTTAAAAGACTGATGAAGAGGATTCTAATGATTATTTTTTAGAAATTTCTATTGGTATATTGAGCTATGGCCAAGCTGCCATGGATTCAGAGACACTTATTTTGTGCTAATTAATTAACATGTAATAGCAGAAAGGAGAGAACAGCATTTCTTTGCATGCTTTATGATATATAGAAACTCTATATCCACATGCCCATGACCTGCAATTGGTGAAGAAGCAAACAAACCTGTGACCTTTGCATAACAGTAGAAAAAATTGCAATTCAAAGATTACATGAACATGACAATTTAAGAGAAACTGCTTAAAAAAAAACCTTTTCCTCTGCTGGTGCCCTGTTTGTTCCAGGCACCCTTCAACAAGTGTTAGTGTGAATATCCCATAGATTTCTCCAGATTATGAAAACTAGGACCAGATCTGTGGGATCCATTTCTTGTATTTGTTTTTGTCATGGCTTCTCTGAGACTCTTCTCTCCAGCTGGATTCTTCACTAAGATGCACAACTGTAGTACAAGAAAGGGCCATGATTTGGCCAAACACTTACTATACTTGACAGAAGTGCTGGATTTGTGTGGAGAGAAGATTTATTTTGATTCTTCAAGGTGTGGGGGTAAAAGAATAGAATTAAAACTTTAGTCCTACAATACTGAAGTAGCCAAAGTCAATGCGTGCCACTTGTGTTAGCTACCTAGAGACCATTTTCTGCCCCCTAGCAGTAAACTTGATGTCTGGTTTCAGTAGATTGCTGCTGTTAGCAATGACTGAGTAAGAACTGCATACTGGCAATTCTGAACATTCTGGCCTACAAACAAACATCCCAATTAGCACTAAAATTAGTTTCCAAATTCTGATATCCTGTGATTTTTGTTGCAGTTTTTGTTGATTATTGACACGATTAAAGAAGAAAAGACACCCTGAAAAACTTGTTGGAATCTTGCCATTCAGAACAATAGAAATTAGAGAGATAAAATAAGTAGGTAATTTGCTTAACAGATCACATAGATAATTGTTCTGCACCTGGAATACTGTGTCCAGTTCTGGGCACCATGTACCAGAAATATATTGGCAAACTATAGGGAGTTCAGAGGAGAGCAACAAAAATTATCAGGCGGCTGAAGGGATTGTCTCACAAGGAAAGCTTGAAAGAACTAATGTATGGCTTGACTCAGAGAGCAATGGATGGGATGGAGATTAAGAGTCTGCAAGTACTTAAAAGGTCCCCATGAAATATCTTCCACCAAGGATTAGTTTGGTACATGACGTCTCCATGACTTTTACTATATACCCCTGACTAAAACTTGGAACGGGGGGGTGCCACAGGTGCTGTGGATGCTTGAGGTGGGGGTTGCGTTGGTGGGGATGGGGCAGGCTCCCTACTCTGCTCCTGAGTTCCATGTGTTGCCTCTGCTCCACCCCAAGCCCTAGTTATGCAGCTCCCATTGGCTGGGAATTGCGGCCAATAGGAGCTGTGGGGGTGTTGCCTGCCGGCCGAGGCAGCATGTGGAGCTAGGAGCTGAAGGAGGGGAGTTCCTATCTCCATTCCAAGGAGCCCGCTTTAGGTAAGATCCGCCCTGAGGCCCTCCCCACAAAATCTTGCTGCTTGGAAGGGGAGGGGGGCATTAAACTGCCCCAGCAGCAGCCGGTGCGACTGGCCCAGGGGCTTCCTGAGCTGCTCAGGTGGTCCCCCAGCTCGGCACACCAGCTGCTACAGAAGTCACGGTTTCCATGACCTCTGTGACAAACACGGAGCCTTAGCTATGATTGTATGTCAAGTTATGAAACATTGGTATATGTCAGGTTTCAGAGTAGCAGCCTTGTTAGTCTGTATCCGCAAAAAGAAAAGGAGTACTTGTGCACCTTAGAGACTAACATATTTATTTTAGCATAAGCTGAATGCATCCGAGAAAGTGAGCTGTAGCTCGCGAAAGCTTATGCTCAAATAAATTTGTTAGTCTCTAAGGTGCCACAAGTACTCCTTATTGCTGTATGGGTTACTGAGATGTGTTGTGAAGCTGGGATTGTGAGGGTGGCGAACTATTTAATGAACGTACACTGGCCAGACTTCTGACCATTGCCAGGTGGTACAGCTCTGGGGTGCAAAGTTGGGGAGCTCGGGGGAATTGTTTGGACCTTCCCTGTTGACGGTTCATGAGTGGCTGGGAAATTATTCATGTAACACAGTTGGGTGTGTCCCTGCCTGTGGATGTCTGTGTAACTGTAGTGCATATCAGAGGTTTGTAGCTTGACATCAGCATCATAGGGTGAGAGGCAGCCCAGGTTGGTGGGTTTGAAGGGCTTCAGGGGTCCCAAAGTCCAGATTGCATCCCAGGAACTCTGCCACAGAGGTATAACTAGGAAGAAGTGGATGAAATTAGAAAAATGAACATGTATGCTGAGAATTAGGAAAATCTTCCTGGCTGTGAGATCTATTGGGCTGTGTAACAGTCTCACGAGCGACCTGTTGAGAGTTGTATTATTGGAATGGAACATATGAGCCAAAGGGTGTTACTTGAGTCACTGTCCAATATTAAACCGTGTTAAACAAGGTCCAGGGGTTGGTATACAGAGTCCTCTGCCTGCTTAGTATCATGGCAAACACAGCATTAAAGTTCTTTAGACCTTTTATTGACGATACGGAAAAGAAGGAAAAACAGATAAAGTATTCAATGCTATCAAAATGGTAATAACTGTCCTTTTGGGGGAAAAGAAAAGAAATTAGTTGAGATGGGCTGGAGCTGCTGCTGCTGCTGTTCGTCTGATCCTATTTCATCCCGAATGTGCTGGGATTCAGCTGGAGCTGGTAGCGGTAGTGATATGATCTGTTTCCCTCTCTCTGGCCCTGTCTGGTCAGGACCTCTCTCAGGATTAGGATGATGGAGACCTGGGGTCCCAGGAGATGGTGAGGGTGTTTGCCATCATGGCAAAGCTTGCTCCAGTTGCCTCCACCTGTTCTTCTCTAACCCTCCACCGGGGCCCCCCCCTCCCCCCAAGTCTCTTTCACATAGGGAATGGTGGGAGGAATAGCTCATCCCCTCATTATTTTGTCCACCAGTTATGCCTAATATCAGGCACACCAATTTGGGTTTTTTAGTTTCCGGTTCCACATCATGTGCTTTTACTAAGCATGATTTCAACACAGTCCTTGAGTTATATCAACATGGCATTTTTTGTTTGGACTAACTCTCTGTCTTGTTCTCTTGCACTTGTTTATAACATTGATTACTGACCTACTTTCCATCACCATTTGTTGTTACAGGTTCTTGTAACATCTTATGAACTTTCATATATTTGTTAAATTAAGTTTACAGTTAGAATAAATTTGTAGGATCAGTTATCACAACAGAGCCCCATTCCTTGGGACTTTTGAACTTGACCAGACAAAACTATAGTGAATGAACAATCGGGATCAGTCCTGGACTAGCCCCAAGGAAATGGACTTGATGATATAACATGTCTCTCTGACCTCTTATTTCTGTGGTTCTAATCGAAGGGTATTGTCTAGAATATAGTCATATTCCTGACTATAACAACATAGTGGTTCATGAATACAGCATCACGAGATGCCTGGACTTACATATTGATGAGTCTCTGCTTGCTCCTGACTTTTGAATAATTTCCATTTGGACCCCTCCCTGCTTACTCTCCGATAGTTTTTCTTTAGAAGGTCACATTGAAATGTAAACCAGGAAAGTAGATGATTTATGATTCTGAATGTATTAATATTTGATATGATGTTTTTCTAAGCACCCTGTAAATAGTTAAACTTGAAGAAGCACTAATGAAGAATTACAGAGTTATTTGTTTGACTTCGCCACTCGGGGCTCTCGGCAAATGAGACTATTCATCTCACTGTGCATCCAGTCGCATTTCTTACAGGAAATTAATTAATGTAGTTTGTCTTCCCCCGATATCTCTGATTATTCTCCTTTTGTTATCCACTCACTATCCCACTTAGCTTTTCTTCCCCAGTAGGTTCCTTTTTTCAACTTCCTGTGTTTCTGAAATGCTGATAAGTAAAAGCAATTTTCCTCTATTTTGTAGTTTCACTTGTTTTTGTACAATTGCCTGTGTCTTCTTCCAGCTAGCTGAAGAATTCCACAGGCTGCATTCTCCTGTCCTTTTGTGATGTATTCAGTTTTCTTTCTTTTCCTTTGTTTTTTTTTTCTTCTCACTCAAACAGGATTACATGCCAGTAATATAGCTCAGTTCTTTTAATTTATTATATCTGTGAATTTGTTTCTAAATGTCTTCCCGCCAGTTTAAATGTGTCTGGAATGTGCATCTTGTTTATGAGTGAGTGTGTGTGTGTGAGAGAGAGAGAGTGTGTGTGTGTGTGTATAATTTTTTTTCTTTCCAAATTTTATTTGGGAAACGATTGTCATTTCAAGGCTGTGGAAGTTGCTTAGGAGCTGGGCTATTGTTCACAGTTTCTTTGAATGTTTTTATTATTATTATTTCCACAATAAAATTGGCTCTATTTAAAGGTACAGCAGCTGTCTGCTTTGCTTCTTGGTCTTGATTGCACACATTTCAGTAGAAAGCCTTTTTTTATCACCATTTGTTCCAGGAGGCAGTTGCTGCAGCCCTACAGACCCAGCAAAGTATCAACTTGAGAAGAATAGGATCATTATTGATTACACGCTGTGCTATTTGTGTGTAGGGAAATTTAGACTCACTACTGGACACAGCAGGAAGAATTGACACGATTATATTTAAAGTTTATTGAATGGGAGCAGGTATGGGGAATGGGGAAAAGAGGGATGGCAGTGGGATTAATCAGGATTTTAGGGATATATAAACAACCTTTTATATCAGTCAAAAGATCAGTTAAGAAACAGTAGCAGAAATCATTAACCTGACTCCAGTGTTCTTGGATTTAGACTTTTTCAAAAGGTGCAAAAGGTATTCTGAGTTCATCAAACCTAGAATATACATTAGTGCAGTTTTGTGACCCTTTTCCTGCTGAGGTTATCAGCTGGTGCTACTCAGAGAGCTTGTTGATGCCTTGGGCATGGAATTATTGAGAATAGGTCGGTGTTACCTACTAGGTAAATACAGACCCCCATTTTTCTTCGAAGTGTGGTATGGATGTTTCATTCTAGCTTGTTCAGTAGGTGAGCCTTGGTGGCACTGGGTTTCATTGAGAAGTTGGCCTTCTGAAACATAGGCTATGTCTACACTGGAGTGGAAGGTGTAATTTCCAGCTTGGGTAGAGAGATCCATGCTAATTCTGATTGAGCTAGCTTGCTGAAAATAGCGGTATAGCCATGGCTGCACAGATGGCAGGGCAGGATTGTACTCGGGATGGCAAGCCCCTCTGAAACCCTACGTACATACTCAGACCAGCTAGCTCATCCTGCCACCTGTGTAGCTGTGTCTATACTGCTATTTTTAAAACGCTCGCTCTGATTTAACTCGTGTGGGTTGGTCTATGCCTCCAGCTCACGTGTAGACATAGACTTTTTGTGGTAAGAAGGCAGCAGTGGTGGATTTTCTTTGAGTCTTTCTGTTCAGAGTGACTGCAAAAGCCACTCCTAATCATACGATGCATATAATGCAATATGTGTAAAGGCATACACTAATAGATACTTTAATTATTTAATGCTGCATTGCTTGACTATAGAAATTCAGAAAGAACTTCATCTTGTTGGAACCCGATGGTTTTTCCTGCTAGGATATATGACTTCTGTATTTAAAATAAAAGGCAGAAAAAGCAGCTTCTGGTTCCAGTGTGACAGGTCTGGGGATATGGTATAGTAAGACTGTGCAGTAAATTTTGTTCAGTAAGACACAGAGTAGTTGAATATCCCTATACAGAAACTAAGGATCATAGCCCATCTAAAAATAAGCTTATTTGGGGAGATGAACTTCAGCTGTATAAGTAGTTAGAAAAACAAATTCTGAATTACAGTTCAGGCATTTCTTTGCCTTCTGCTTGAGTGCCTTTTTGCTAAAAGAGACCTAATTGTGACAATGGACTGTGAGGGTGAAACCTAGTGGCAGAGACAACAAGGCAGCTTGACAATAGAAACTGAACTTTAAGACATAGATACAAAATGGGAAAGTGTTTAACAATAAGCACTTTACATCTGTCAAATTAACATTTTATTTCAATCATAAACATAAAAGTTCTTCTGCTGGCCCCAGCGTGGGGCATCTGGACTGGGAATCAAAGCCATATCTCCAGCCTGGTAGTACACAGTATTAACCCTTAGGCACATGAATTGACACTCTTCCTCACCAACCATCTCATTTTTGCTAAACCATAATGCAAGAGATCAGGAATCAAGCCTGTGGCGCTTGCATGACAATGCAAAACAATAGCCGCAGTCTTCTGAAGAGATAGAGACCCAAAGACTGAAACAGGGAGGGTAATGCTGGGTTGCAGTCTTTTTATTTCTTTAAAAAAAAAAAAAATCTTGGGAGGGATGATCACTGGTGGGGGTTAGTGTGGGGACATAGCCATGTCTTTGACAGTAGTCAGTATTAGATGTTTCAGAGGAAGGTGCAAGAAACTCCATAATAGACAATAGGGTACGTTTCTGGTTTGGAATAAATCTATAAGTGTAATTTGTTTTGCATTCTGAATACTTGGGTTTGTCATTGCTACCATTTGCCTGTCGGGGATGAATGCTGCACTGGGCTCTCTTATGTTACTTCTCTGAGCTCTTCCTTCATTAATTTGTCAGTACAACTCTTCCATTTCACGTGAGAATCTCCTATGCTGTCTAATGTTGTAACTGCTTTTTTTTGAGTGGGCAAGGGCGCAATAGCATTGTACGCGTACTTAAACAAATCTTACTGGCTATGACACTTATTAGTAAATTAATGGAATTCCATCATTGGGTAATGAAGGAGAAAGCACTTCTGTGAAACCCCTGGAGCCTTCAGCACTAGTTCTGGGCAGTGATCCTATATCCTTGTCAGTGAGAGACTTTAGCATTGGCTGTTGGAGTATACTCAGAGCACTTTGGGGGTAATGGAAAATGCAGTGCATGTTCTTGGGAGGTGTGCTGAGTGCTTTGGGGTGATAGAGAACATGGTGCTGCCTCTGGGCAGAAGTCCCAGCAGTTTAATGGATTTCATAGAATCAGAGAAGATTAGGGCTGGCAGAGACCTCAGGAGGTCATCTAGTCCAACGCGCTGCTCAAAGCAGGACCAACCCCAAATAAATCATCCCAGCCAGGGCTTTGTCAACGTGAGGGCCTTAAAAATCTCTAAGGATGGAGATTCCACCACTTTCCTAGGTAACCCATTCCAGTGCTTCACCACCCTCCTAGTGAAATAGTGTTTCCTAATATCCAATCTAGACCTCCTCCACTGTAACTTGAGACCATTGCTCCTTGTTCTGTCATCTGCCACCACTGAGATCAGCCTCACTCCATCCTCTTTGGAACCCCCCTTCAGGTAGTTGAAGGCTGCTATCAGATCTCCCCTCACTCTTCTCTTCTGCAGACTAAACAAGTCCAATTCCCTCAGCCTCTCCTCATAAGTCATGAACCCCAGCGCCCTGATCATTTTCGTTGCCCTCTGCTGGATTCTCTCCAATTTGTCCACATCCTTTCTATAGTTGCGGGCCCAAAACTGGACGCAGTACTCCAGATGTGGCCTCACCAATGCCAAATAGAGGGGAATAATTACTTGCCTTGATCTGCTGGCAATGCTCCTACTAATGCAGCCTAGTATGCCGTTAGTCATCTTGGCAACGAGGGCACACTGCTGACTCTCACCCAGCTTCTCATCCCCTGTAATCCCCAGGTCCTTTTCTGCAGAACTGCTGCTTAGCCAGTTGGTCCCCAACCTGTAGTGGTGCATGGGATTCTTCTGTCCTAAGCGCCGGACTCTATATGTGCCCTTTTTGAACCTCAGCACATTTCTTTTGGCCCAATCCTCCAATTTGTCTAGGTTCAATGATACTATCTCTACCCTCCAGCATATCTGCCTTTCCCCCCTGCATAGTGTCATCTGCAAACTTGCTGAGGGTGCAATTAATGCCATCATCCAGATCATTAATAAAGATATTGAACAAAACCGGCCCCAGGACCGACCCCTGGGGCACTCTGCTTGATACCGGCTGCCAACTAGATATCAAGCCGTTGATTACCACTTGTTGAGCCTGACAATCTAGCTAGCTTTCTGTCCACCTTATAGTCCATTCATCTAATCCATACTTTTTTAACTTACTGACAGGAATACTGTGGGAGACCGTATCAAAAGCTTTGCTAAAGTCTAGATGTATCATGTCCACCGCTTTCCCAATATCCACAGAGCTAGTTATCGCATCATAGAAGGCAATCAGGTTGATCAGGCATGACTTGACATTGGTGAATCCATGTTGACTGTTCCTGGTCACCTTCCTCTCCTCCAAGTGCTTCAAAATGGTTTCCTTGAGGACCCGCTACCAGTGGTGAGCTGGAGCCGGTTCACACTAGTTCGCTGGAACCGATTGTTAAATTTAGAAGCCCTTTTAGCAGGCGGCGGCTTTGCACTCAGGCCCGCAGAGGCGGAGCTGAGGGGAGCTGGGGCGGGTAGAGGGGGGGCACAGCAGGTAACCCCGGGAGGAGGTGTGCGCCTCCACCTCCCTGGGCCTGAGCACGAAGCCACTGCCTGCTTCTCAGCCTTCCCAGGCTTCCCACGCGAACAGCTGATTTGTGGGAAGGTGGGGGGAGAAGCAGAGCAGGGCAGAGCATAACTCAGGGGTGGAGGCGGAGCAGAGGTGAGCTGGGGCTGGGCTTGGGGCGGGGAGCTGCCGGTGGGTGCTCTGCACCCACCAAATTTTCTCCACGGAGTCGGTTGCTCCCCCCGCTCCCCTCCTTAGCTTCGCTACCCCGCCCCTAGGAGCCAGAGGGACCTGCCGGATGCTTCCCAGGAGTGGTCCCAGGTAAGTCCTACCGGCACTCCCCACCTCACCCCCCGGCAGGTCCCTCCGCCTCTTAGGGGCGGGGCGAGGTGGGCAGGCACCCACTGTGGTGGCCCATGAGACCCTCCTGCCCGGTTCCAGGGGTAGTCAGGGGACAGGGGTCCCAAGGTTGCATCAAGGAATGCAGGGGTTTGGATGGGGCAGGAGTCCTGGGGGCCGGGGGTGGGTCACGACCCCCTCGTGGGGTGAGGAGGGAACTGGTTGTTAAGATTTTGGCAGCTCATCACTGCCCGTTACGTGATTTTTCCAGGGACTGAGGTGAGGCTGACAGGTCTGTAGTTTCCAATAGTCTTTGGAAGATAATGGCCAATGGCTCTGCAATCACGTCAGCCAATTCCCTCAGCATCCTCAGATGCATTAGATCTGTATTTGTTTAATGTTCTCTGGGCATATTCCTAAAAATGCAGTGCATGTTTGAGAAGCCATCACTGTGCTTTAGTGAGTCTTGTTGCAGACTCATTTGAGGCTCTGCTGCCAGGTAAGTGGCGCACCAATGGAGCTGTGCAGGGCTGCATATAATGGACTATTGCCAGAGCAGTTCTTGTTAGCAACAATTTGAGTATTGTTTTGATCAATGTAATTTGAATGGAACTATACCTCACTATATCCAAATGCAAATCCTTGCTTGGAATGACAAATCCCATGTAGATTTTTTGGGCAGTCACACAGAATTCAGCATTCTTGCACAGTTTTTGCTACCCCGTTAAATTTATTTGAATCATATACTTAATAGCGAGTGTTAGGATATAGATATTCAGGCCTGTCTGTAAAGGCCTCTACTCTAAGAATTTAGGTGTATTCTTATCACTTGGCTAGTGATAGAGGTATAAAAGAAAGAAAGAATCAAAACCACTGTCTGCCAGTGTAAGGGCCTTCTCTTACTGTGACAGTTTGTGGCCCTGTGCTTAGGCTCAGGCCTTTGGCTAAGCAGCAGAGGCAGCCATAAGCTGGGAAGCGAAGGGTCACATCCTCACATTCCAAACTAGTCACATTGAAATAAGGTGCTATTGGGCTGTTAGGCACTATCAGGACAGGATTGTATTCCTATCACCTCCAGAGAAAGGGAAGTGCCTAGAAAATGTAAAAGGAAACTTAGTTTGATAGCATCCTGTCTGGCAAGAACTCACTTATCAATAGCTGGGATGTGAAATCCTCACTTCTGTATTGTTTTGTCATTATAGTTCCCACTTTGCTGTTGTTTGTCTGTATAATCTCTGTCTGGTTCTGTGATTGTTCCTGTCTGCTGTATAATTAATTTTGCTGGGTGTAAACTAATTGAGGTGGTGGGATATAATTGGTTACATAATCATGTTACAATATGTTAGGATTGGTTAGTTAAATTTCAGGAAAATGATTGGTTAAGGTATAGCTAAGCAGAACTCAAGTTTTACTATATAATCTGTAGTCAATGAGGAAGTGACTGGGTGTGGGAGGGGGTGGGCATGTGGGTGTGTGAGATGGGAACAGGGAATGGGGGTAAGAAAATTGGAATCATGTTTTGCTAAAGGGGGAAATGGGAACAGGGAATGGGAGTAAGGAAGTTGGAATCATGTTTGGCTAAGGGTAGGAATGGGAACAGGGACACAGGTGTAAGGCTCTGTGGTGTCAGAGCTGGGAAGGAGGATACTAAGGAAGGAAACTGGAATCATGCTTGCTGGAAGTTCACCCCAATAAACATCGAATTGTTTGCACCTTTGGACTTCGGGTATTGTTGCTCTCTGTTCATGCGAGAAGGACCAGGGAAGTAAGTGGATGAAGGAATAAGCCCCCTAACAGCGAGCCATAAACCCAGTTTCTCTCTCCAGTGATCACAGGATAACTATATGTTATGCAATTTCTATAACTCAGCATTGCTAGAGAATCCTAATGCAGTCATGAGAAATACTTTGGAAGGGACCTTGCTCCTAGTACCATGGAATGAGCTGTCAGTAGGAGAGCAGGGTGTAAGGAAACCAAGACTTGAGAATCATGTAAAACTTTCCTGTTTTTGAGTGCATGGCAACCTCTAGGCACAACATAGAACTCACAAGTTCAAACAAGTAAAAATGGCAAATTCTCTCATACGCTTATCCTTGTAGAAGTTACAATAGCCCACGTGTCCAATAGATGTATGATCTGTGCCATATATGAACTTGCTGTTCATTTACAGCCAGCAGTGAGGAGGATAAACTGGTTGTTTCAATAGAATTTGAATCCTACATACTTAGTCAAAGTAACCCGTTCTCTTTACTTCAAGTCCTTAGAAAATGCAAGGAAACTACTTTAGTAAGAGCTTTAGAAGTACCTGTGATTCAGTTTTACTTCTCTTATTTGCTTGTGTTGATAGATGTGTGTACAACAGGGTATCCAGTCCTTATTTTATTTAAGCACTAAGAGTGTGCTTCTATCCACCTGCTTCAGTTGTGTCATGAACACTTTGTAACACAAAGGTCTAAAGAAGAAAGATTCTGAGTCGTGTCAGAAGCATACAGAGCAGATTGAACTGAATTTCAGAAATTCAGAGTGCACTAGTGGTCCCAGTGACCCCCTGGAAAAGATGCCAGTGCAAAGTGCAGCAGATGGATCTTGCTTGCCAATTTACTGATGTTATTAAGACATAAAACTGAAAGGGAACTCCTGGGTCATTGAGTCCAGTCCCCTGTTGTTGCAGGCCACAACATCATATATACCTTTTTACAAATTTATTAAGCTGCATCTTAAAACCAGTTAGGTTTCTGGCCCTCACTGGAAGGCTGTTCAAGAACCTCAGTCCTTGGATGGTTAGAAACCTTCTTCTAATTTTCAGCCTAAATTTTTTCATGGCCAGTTTGTACCTATTTGCTCTTATGCCAACATTGTTCTTTAGTTTAAACAGTTCTTTTCTCTCCCTAGTGTTTACCCCCTGCTCTATTGATAGAGCAGTCACATCCCCTCTCAGT